>NC_072381.2:63577727-63880757 GCF_028885625.2 Pongo pygmaeus
GTTTGCCAGACCCTTAAACCTGCCTCCTCCATTCTGCCTCTCATGCCTCGGGCCTCTCTCCTGAATAGGGCTGGGGTGACCTGGTCCAGCCCCAGCATTCAGGAGCAGGAAGGCCAGGTACCTGCCACATGCAGTGAGCGAGGCCATTCAGGGAGGGCCTGGGCGAGAAGCTGAGGGAGAGGGAGGTGTTCTTGCTGGCACTCCTGGGATGGAAAACAGCAGCATTCAGATGGGCACTCCAGAGCCACTCGACTTGCCAATAGGTTTGGTTTGACCAGAAAAGATCCCAAACTGGGAGGTATGTGACATTCTGCATTTCCAACTTCTCTTGAGAATCAAGTGCACTGCTGTCACTAGGCCTGCATGGTCCTGGGGACAGTGGCAGGAGCCAAGTAGGAGCTGCCTGACCGTATCCTTGCATTTCTGCTTTTCAATCCCTGGAGCGTATGAGTTTGGAATCCTGGGAGAGAGGGCAGGGCAGGGGTGGGAGTCCCACTCTCCCTTCCCTCTCATAATGTAACCTCAGGTAACTCCCTGCCCCTCTGGGCCTCAGTTTGCCCATCTCTGACTGAAGCATATGGCTCTAGGAAGCCGTGAGTGTCAGGCTGCAGTCCACAAAGCATCCACATGGGCGTCACCCAGGAGCTTGTTGGAAGCGCCGGATCGCAGGCCCCTGAATCATGCTTGTTACATTTATAGAACCCGCAACCCTTGATTTTCTTGCATGAACAACAATGAGGGTATCCTGTACCTCACCAAGTCAGCACTGAGGCCAGAGTCCAGTATACAAGCTCACCCTGGTTGTTCTGTCAAGAAGGACGAGCAGGAGAGGCCAGGCAAGGCCACTGTCAGGGATGGAAGGGAAGCTTCCCACGTGAGCAACTGTGCAGGCCTGAAATGGCCACTTGGGGCCAGGGAAACCCGGCCAGCCTATATGGAGCTCCCAGGCTGGGGCAGAAGGCCAGGCATACAACACACAGAAACACTCAGGACCATGTCCTAGGAATGGGGGGAATGGAGGATGGAGGCTGCAGGAGGGTAGAGACAAGGGTGGTCAGGTTGGGCCTGGAGGCCAGATGCCCTCTCTGGATGCAAAGTATTCCTCTCCGCTGCTCTGCCGGGGCAATCCCAAGGCTCATAGGCATTATCTCCAGGCCCCATCACAGGCAGCAGGGGGCCACAATTAAATTTAAATGCTCATCCATTTTCCCCATAAGCACCAGCATTTTCCATCCCTTTTATGGATTTCTGAGGAATGATAAAATGCAGCTGTTTTGGCTCCTGAGCCAATGAAATAATAAAAGGTGGCCTGAGTCTCCTCCAGGGAAATCAGCTGCTTACTTATTTATTTTGACTCCAAAACTTCTATTCAGGTCTCATAAAGTACAAATGGCTTCCAAACCTGCCCCTCTATTGCCCTGGCCCTCACCTCAACTCATTTCTTGGTGACTTCTTCGCAGAGAATCAGAAGCCTTCTAGAGATGTGACCTTGGCCAGTTTTTGTGCTTCCCTTTCCTCTTCTGAAAAAACATGGGTATTTTAACCCCAGTGCCATGCAGGCAGGCCCCATGGCACTGGAGAATGAGATACTGTAGGTCATAGTCCAGCACGATGCCTGGCACATAGCAGGCACCCAGTAATGCTGCTTGCCTGCCTTTAGATTTCCTGGGGGTTAAAAATTCATATAAAGCAAACTGCCTGGCTGCTGTTCTTGTTGTGCCCCAGACGTTGCTGTTTTATTTGCCAGGAAAACAGGCCTGGCCTTCACAGGCACAGGATTTCTCAGGACTATAGGGTCATTTAGGCCTCACTGTAACCTTGAGACATTAAGAGATTCCACCACGGCCAGGCTCAGTGGCTCACACCTGTATTCTGAGCACTTTGGGAGGCTGAGCCGGGTGGATCACTTGAGGTCAGGAGTTCAAGACCAGCCTGGCCAATATGGTGAAACGTCATCTCTATTAAAAATAAAAATAAAAAAATTAGCCAGGTGTAGGGGTGCATGCCTGTAATCCCAGCTACTCGGGAGGCTGAGGCAGGAGAATCACTTGAACCCAGGAAGTGGAGGTTGCAGTGAGTCGAGATTACACCGCTGCACTCCTGCCTGGGTGACCGAGCAAGACTCTGTCTCAAAACAAACAAACAAACAAACAAACAAACAGAGATTCCACAACAGAATGGGGATGCCCAGAGAGCCAGAGGGTCTCACTTCAGGTTACGTTGTAAGTGTGGGTTAGCTCCAGGATTTGAAACCAGGACAGGGACCCTGGGCCAGGACTTTGCCACCATACTGTTAGTCCTCTGGAGGGAGCTTCGCTTCAGAAGGCCTGGAAGTACTTGTTCACTCTTTACTTCCCGACCCAGTTTTCTTCATCTCACCAGGAGATGCCTAAAACACAGAAGTATTCAGGAGAGCCGAGAGGCAGCCTGGAGTGCATACATCATCCTCCCGTATTTCCCCAACAGCCTTGCTCCTCACCCCAGCTCCCTCACATGCCCACATACACAGGAGTGATGCGATGCCTGCCCCTGCAGGTGCTTCAGACTACATGGAGAGCAAGTGGGATGGCGAGCACCAGGGGTAGGAGGCGACCTCTAACCCAGACAGTTCTTGTGGCTTTGGTACTTGTCATCATTAGCTGCTTAGGCCAAAAACCTGTTTCTGAGTTTCTATTCTGTATCTAGCACTAGAATTGCATGGGGTGGACTGAATTATGTCCCCCCAAAAGATATGCCTAAGTCCTAACACCCAGTACCTGTAAATGTGAAATACTCCCTTATTTGGAAATAGGGACTTTGCCGAGGTAATTAAGTTAAGAATCTTGAGATGAGATCATCCTAGATGGAGGGTGGGCCCTAAACCCAATGCCTGGTGTCCTTATAAGGAGAGAGAGCTTCGAGACACAGAAAGGCATGGGAAAGCTGCTAGAAGATGGAGGGTGAGATTGGAGTGATGTGTCTACGGCCAAGGGACGCCAAGGATCACCACCGTCAGAAGCGGGAGAGGGAGCAAGAATTCTCCCTGGAGCCTCTGGAGGGAGTGGAGCCCTGTGCTTGGATTTTAAAATCTTGATTGTGGACTTCTGGATTCTAGAACTATGAGAGAATACATTTCTGTTGTTTTAAGCTACTAAGTTTATGGTTGTTACAACAGTCCTAGAAAATTCATACACTGCATAAAGAATAAAACATTTGAAGAGACTATCCAAGTGCTTGAGATGTTTACAGTGTGGGCCTATTTCCTCAGCCTTCTCCTTCCCACCTCCCACCTACCTTTGACTTCAGATGTTTTCAGAGATGTTTCCAGAGCTGAGTTTTGCACCATCCCTTCCAGTATACAGGGAGAGAAGAGTTGGGGGGCTGATGCCTCCAGCCCAAGGGGTGCTGGTTGCAGAGGCACAAAGCCTTCCCCTGGACTGAGATGTCCAGGGGGACTTTCTGGCAGAGGCAGGTGGGTTTGACTCCATTAACTCAGCAAGGGGAAACCCTGGATGGGTCTTGAGCAGGGGATCAATGAGGCGCTCTGGGCAGTGTGCTGTAGCCGTAGGTGTAGGTGGGACTGGGAGTGGGGTGCCAGGGCAGAACAGTACATTATGGGGAGGTGAGGAAGGCCCAGCTGGGCATGGTGGACTTGGGAAGCAGGACGAGGGGGAGACAGCTGGAAGATGTGGCACAAAATGCTTTGTGACCAGAGCACAAAGGGTGGAGGGGAGAGCACAGGAGAGTGGGCATGGCTCCTGCACGGAGCCCAGGAGAACCCCCATGACACTGGAGGGTATCTTTTTTTGTGGTGGGGCTGAAGGAAAGAAGGAAAGGCTTAGCCTGCCAGGACCCTTCCCTGGCCAGAAATATTCCTAGATGACCCCACATATACCACAGGCATACATGCACACATACAGAGACTCAGGTATACGTGCACAACTACAGACACACACACACACAGAGAAATGCACAGACCAAGTGCCCAGGGACACACACACGCACACACACACACAGATAGGCACAGAGGCAAATACACACAGGAGCACACACGTGCACAGTGGCACATGCACCGACACACAGACATACAGAGAAGCCATGCCCCCAGTCCTCTCCTCCGCCTCCCACTGCCTTTCACTCACTCTCTCCGCCCCCCAACAGTCACCTCTGGCACAAGTTCACTTGGATTCCCCACTAACAGGGAGGGTGGGACCCAGTCCTAGCCAGGAGTGGTGAGGGAGAGACAAAAGCAGAAGTCCAGGCACCCAGTGGGGTTCCTATCTCTGTGTCAAAGATGATGGCAGAGCTGCACACACACGTGGTCAGGAAACCACTGACTCTCAGGAACAGACACCCAGAGAGACTGAGCTCCAGACACAGCAAGAAATTGAGATTCCAGAGTCACACCATGATGCAGACAGAAAGTCAGACAGGAAAAGATACTCAGGTACACACAGACACACACAGATCCACACTCAGACACACACACAGCATGCACACAGTACAGCACACACACCCACAGACACATAGCAACATAGCAACACCCCCTCCCAGACTCAAAAGACGCATACATCCACGCGCGCGCGCACACACACACACCCCAGCATGCACACAGACAGACCCACACACACCCCCGACGGAAAGAGATACACGCAGAGGGAGACACTCTGACACCCAGACACATACACGCAAAAATACACAGACACACTGCCAGGTCGACACAGAGGCAGAGCCAGGGAGACAAAGAAGCTTTGAGCGTGGCCGGTCTGCCCCCAGAACCCAGACATCCTGGCTTTGCAGTCCCCCTAGGAACCCTCCAAAACTCCAGGAGAAATTCCTGGGATATTAGCTAAATTTCAGACACAAACATTCCCGTCTCCCTCTCCAGATGTAATGCTCATGAAAGTTCACACAGCCGCCCTCAGCTGCCCCCACCCCTGGCTCCTAGGAATGCTGCCTGTGGGCTCCAGGAAAGGGGTGGTCCCGAGAGCTGAAGGGACCACACTGGGCAGGGAGCAGGGGGCTGCTTTGGGGAGATCCCAGCAGATGGGAAGGGTCAGGCAGAGAGGGGGCTCCCTGTTGCAGGGTGGGGACACCACCCAAAGCCGGGGCTGACCAGGCAGTGAGGGGGCTGGAGACTGAAGTCAGAAACCCTGAGTTGGAACGCAGTGCCAGGCAGGAAGGCATGGTTCATCGCAGGGATTCCTGCAAGGGAATGGGCCTGCCCACAGGGCCACCTGTCAGCAGCAGGAGCATTCAGGGCCTTCCCACCACAGGGCTTTTGCACACTCTATTCCATCTCCCTGAAATGCTCTTCCCTTGACTCTGTCTCAACCTCAGACAAGCGTCCCCACCCACCTAGGCCTCTTGTTATTTTCTTTTAAAACACCTTCTTCTTCTTTTTCATAGAGTATGTAGGTACTTCTTGATTTGCTTCTGAACTAGACCAGAAGTTCCATGAGGATAGAGACCTGCTTATGACAGTCAGAGCTTAGCGAGTAGCAAGCGCTCAGCAAAGCCACACGTGCCACTTAAACATCTTCCAGACTTCAGTTTCCATATCTATGAAATGGGTTGAAACTGTATCTCTTCTCTTATGAGAAGAAAATGAGATGATGAATGTGGAAAGGGCTTTGGCGAACATCTTCTCACCTTATGTGAGGGCTGTGTGGTCTTCTTAGATCCTTGATAAGGTTAGGGGCCAGCCTAGATTGAGACACAGACAGTGCACTGTAAACATGTTCCTAGAGGCTGGGCGCGGTGGCTTATGCCTGTAATCCCAGCACTTTGGGAGGCCGAGGGGGGCGGATCACGAGGTCAGGAGATTGAGACCATCCTGGCTAACACGGTGAAACTCTGTCTCTACTAAAAGTACAAAAAATTAGCCAGGCGTTGTGGTGGGTGCCTGTAGTCCCAGCTACTCGGGAGGCTGAGGCAGGAGAATGGCGTGAACCTGGGAGGCGGAGCTTGCAGTGAGCAGAGATTGAGCCACTGCACTCCAGCCTGGGTGACAGAGTGAGATTCTGTCACAAACAAACAAACAAAACAAACAGACAAACAAAAAACAAAAACGTGTGTCTAGAAGTGCTCGGTTGCCTAAGAAGTATGTTTCTGGAAGTGCCATGAAGTGTCCTAACTGAAGATTCCTGGAATTCCACTGTTAGTACCACAAATCTGTGTCAACTCAAACTCATTAGAGCATCAATGATTCACCATCAAAATCAAGAGGTGGCCAGCTAGAGCTTTTCCTGAGACACAGATGGCCCAGAAATCTGGGTGTTTACACATCCAGATCAGGTAAACAGTCATGTGTCCCAGCATCTGGGACCCCAGAGCCACAGAGGTGCACTGGCTCTGTGGGCCATCCTAGGATACGCTGAAATTCATACTCCCCATCTGCTCCATCTACTAACCCATTCCATCTCTCTCTTCACATAGCCAGGAGGGTGCTTTGGCTTCTTGCAGAGGACAGCAGCTGCCAGGCAGTTTTGCCTCATGTGAGAAGAGTGGCCATGGGTGAGTTACTTAACACCTGTGGGCTTCAGTTTCCCCCTATATCCTCTACCCCACACTTCTTCCTTGAGAAGAAAGTGGCTCAGCATATGTGCAAATTCCTGAGAGTGTTGCTGCTAGCAGCACCTCAGCAAATGGTGATTGTGAAGCTGACAATCCCCATTACCACGACAATAAAATGGGGAGCTTCCAAAATGATGATGGCATGCGGGTTTGTTGCCCTCGGCAGAGGCTGCTGGGTCTAAGATCTAGGCCTGCCTGTCTCCCGGCTCGGACAATGCTGGCTTTGCAAGAGTCAGCTCGTTATGTGGGAGATGTATGTCCTGTCGTAAAGTGTTTAATATTTTAGCTCCTAATTGCATTACCAGAGACAGACAGCTGTTTATCCTCATCACTCTCCCATCGTTGTCTTTGGCAGGACCCACTGGGCTGCTCCAGGTGTTTCCTCGCCTCCTCTTCTGAAAATCCAGGGCATCCACGCAGGCTCCTCCAGGCTGCTCGGTGTGGTCAGGCCGTGAGTGGTTGGTTCCAACAGGCGGGGGCCTATGTTGGCGCCGCAGGGGGTGCCAGTCAACCCATATTCCATCGCCTCCTCCTATCTGCCCGCAGCAGCCTTCTTGTTTATTAGGCATCGCCCCAGCAATCAACTCATCTGATCTTCACAGCAGCCCTGCAAGGTAGGCGCTGTTACTTTTGACCCCATGATACAGAGGAGGGAATTGATGCTGGGGGAGGCTGTGTCCTTCACTCATTCATTCGCTTATTCATTCATTCAGCAATCTTTTTTGGTAGGAGCAGCATTGTGGAAGGAACTAGGGATGTTAAAATGAGGAAGATCCAGCCCCTCACCCTCAGAGACCCCACAGCCTCGCACAGATGGAAGTTGACAGTGGAGCCACTGCCCCTCCAGGTAGTTCCCACTGCTGGCCAAGTGGTCATTTTGAGACATAGATCAACCTCAGGTCCAGACCCTGTGGATGGATTGCCCTCCCCAGATTCTAAGCTTTCTAGTTAAATTCTTGTCTAATCCCAGCCTCCTCCCACCTTGCTTCACCACACAAGCCACTCCAAGCCTCCTGCTTGACACTCACCCCACATGTGACCACCCCGCTCCTTATTTTTCCTTCCAGCCACCTGTCCTCCCTGGTGCTACAATCCTGATGTTACTGGGCGGTGGGCAGAAGGCTCTTGTATCACGGCCCCTGCCCAGCCCTAGTGTAGATCAATCATGGTCATTCTAAACCCCTTTGCCAGGTACTCCCTTAGCCTTCCTCACAGCCAGGGGTGGCAGGTCCAATGACTGAGTCAGTGAGAACCAGGGGAGGTTCTCTGAGGCCTTAGGGGACAGAAGGGGGCAGAGAGTTTCCTTGAGTCTTGCCTTTGCCCTTCATCCTGCCTAGACCTCAGTTGCGTACGGATGAGATGCTTGGAGCTGCAGCAGCCATCTTTTGACCATGTGGCAACAAACAAAGGGCTAAAAGCTAGGACATGGAGGGAGACCAAGTGGAAATGAAGGCTGAGCCTGGGTGTCTGCTGGGGGGTCATTGGGCCTCTGAAGGCTCCAGGGCCTTTACTGTGCTGGAGTTTCTGTAAGTGGAGAGCACACGGCCTCCTGCCTCAGCACTCCCTCTGGCCTCTGCTGTGTGCACCAAATGCTTCCTGATGGTACCCGAGCTGGGCCCCTGCATCTCACTCCAGTGCCCTGGTTTTGCTTTGTGAGCTGCTTCTCCTTTTTTAAGGCCTAACCCAAAGTCCCTTTCCAAGAAGTTTCCTTTGACTTCACCTCATCCCACCCTGACTACAGGGTTGGTCACCCACTCCTTTGCATACACACAGCACACTGTGCACTGTCCTTTGTAGCCCCCACCACACTGATTTGTAATTCTCCATTTTCCGGGTCTGTCTGCAGACACACTGGGAGGTTCTGGCCTGTGGAGGAGCTCATCGAGGTTTGAGTGAGGGAGCCGACAAAGAAGTGAATGCAGGAACCATCACTGGCAACGGGAGCAAGGGCCCTCCATGTGTCCTTACGTCACTGAATCTTCCCAGGGGTCTTGTGAACCATGACTGATGCTCACCCTCATTTACAGGTGAGGAAACTGAGGTCAGAGAGGACAGGGTTAGGTCTTTCCAGGTAGGAGGGAAGCCTTTGGACCACATGGTAGGCAGGTTGGCTCCAGCCCTGCTGCCCTGCCTGACTCCCGGGCCCTGCGGGGCCTCTTCCTGCTGTGGGCAAGGCTGCCTGCAATCAGGCCATTTGCAGGGCAGTGGGTGGCAGAGCCAGGTGCTCGGCCTGGGGCAGCAAACAGACCTTGCTTGTCCTGGCACAGCTGCCCCGGGGAAGGGTTCAGAGGCCATTTTATCCACACAGATGGGGCTGGGGCCCATCAAAAAATAAGACCCAAGCAAGGCCTGCCGGGGGATGAAGTCATGTGGAAAAACACTCAAGTCAGAACAAAACTGTCTTTCTGAAAACGACTTCATCACGTTGCCAGAAGCGTCAGATCACTCTGCCTCTCACCTCTTCCAGCCCGCCCACAGGAGCGGGGAAGACCAGTTCCTCGGGTCTGGTTACATCATTTAGGCAAAAATAAATGTTACAGAGACCCACCCAGGAGGTGCTGGGGAGCCAGTGGCTCCATTCTCCCCCACGGCCCTGGCCTCCTCTGACCCACCAGGCTGGTAAGGCCTGGAGAGCAGGCTTGGGCTTTCTCCAGCTCTGTGTGCCCAGTGTCAAGCACAGAAAGAGAGCTCAGCTTCCTTTTGTCAGAGCCTGGCAAAGGAAACTAAACTAAACTAAACTAAAATAGAATAGAATAAAAAGCACTCAGTGAATGCATACGTTCATGCATTCAGCAAATTCTGCTCCTTCTACCAGGCACTGTGCTGGCATTGAACTTACGCTTGCAGAAAGAAGAAATAAAAGATTGAAGGAGTGAAGGAATAAATTCCTCACTAGGATGACAAGGCACAACAGAGCACGATGGGCCCCAGAGAGGTGTAAAGAAAGCTGAGTTCCATTTCCTACTCCAGTCATACGTTTCTACTCAACAGAATTGTCTTGAGCAGAAGATCCTGGCAACATGGTGGGCACCCAGGGATTTAGGGAAGCCACTCTAGCACTCTGGCATTGATTGTCCTGGCAGGAGACAGATGACATCAGTTACTGGAGTTCCCTGCTACAATGGAGATACGGCCAAGGTGATGTGGGGCATGCGGGAAGAGGTGCTGGGTGGGCTGGCCAAGGAGGTGGACCTTGGAGAAGAACATACCAGGCTGTCCAGGAGACATGGGGAAGCTTTGGAGGTGGCATGGAGCTTGGAAAAGGGCAGACAATTCCCTGTATAGGAAGCACAGGGAGTTTGAAGTAAGCAGCAAGAGATGGGGTTGGTGAGGCAGGCCGGTGGCAGGTGAAGGGGAGAGTGGGCTTCGCTCTATGGGGAGTAGGGAGCTATTGGAGGGATGAAGAAGTAGAGTGTCCAGCTCAGGAGTGCATTTCAGAAAAGCTGCTCTAGCCTGGAGGGCAGTTTGCCTGCAACAAGGAGGTCTCCTTAGAGGTCCTTGGACCACCCCAGGGTCTAGGAATAGAGCAGCGGCAAAAGGGATGAGAATAAGAGAAAGGATAGATAGAAATGCCCATCACTGAGGGCACCTGGAGACCTACTGGATGAGGGGACAAATGGAATCTGAGGTTATGGTTAAAACTGTGACTCTAAGGCAATGGCAAAGAAACTTAAAATAATGGGACCTGAAGAAGTAAAAGCCCAGGTACCTGGTCCCAGGTTGGTCTGGTAGCTCCACAAACATCAGAGCCCCAGGTTCCTCCCACTTTTTAGTCATACCCAGCCTTGAACATGTGGCCCAGAAGGCTGTTCCAACTCCCATTGTCACATCTGCAATCCACTTAGTGGAATGAAAGAAAAGTGGGAGGGGGGTGATGAAAGAAAAGTGGGAGGCGGGTGCACTCATTCATCTCAAAGATATGACTTCGAATTCCACACATCTCTGTTCACATTCCATTGGTAGAGCTTACAGGCAAGACCATACATAGCAGTAAGGGATGCTGGAAATGGTAGGCTGCCAAGTGCCCAGCTAAACATTCTTCCATTGTGGAATATGGTGGGGGATGGAGCTATGGGGGGACAACTAGGGAGGTTGTGCAAGCCCAGTGGCCACTCTGAGCTTGATATTTCTCATTTACAAAACATATTCCATGAATAGTCACACTTCTTACACTTCTTTTTTTACCAAATAAATGTAAATATGATCCCTTCTCTGTCAACTGCACACTGTGTTTTCCTGGCAAGTCAGATGTCCCTATTTGGAGACAGCTTTCCCAGCCATTGAAGGAGACATTGGAAAACATGCTCAACATGGACTTTATGGGGCTTACAGAATGGACTCTCAGGGTCTGTGAATTCCATATAATTATATGCTCAATTTGGGGCATACAGTTTTCTTGAGCGAGAGTTTATGGCTTTATGTTGACACATTTAGCATACAGATTTATAAGGAGGCTTACCTTTACGAGGGTTACCCTCAAAAGTTGAAAACAGAATGAAAAAATTGCTCAAGGCCCTCACCACTGATAGTCTATGATTCCTTTGTACCCGCTTTGCAGGGTACACTTGGAAAGCAGGGCAGGGAAAACAAAAAGGCAATTGAAGGGCTGTGGGTGGTTGGATAACGTGGCTTCGCTTCATCCGACAGTCCTCCCTGGATGTGGGTGTGGCCCGCCATCACCAGGCCTTCCCCTGAGTCCCTGCCCTGGCTGAGCTGGGATTTGGCTGGGGGCATGCCTGGCACACTCTGCCTCATGTCTCCCCTGCAGTCCCCAAAGCTCCCCGTCGGAAGCCAGTTAGGATTTCAAAGACACAAGTGAGCTGCTGTGTTTGGCCTGCCAGGTGAAAAGAACAGAGCCTGCATTAAGCAGACGCTCCTCTCGTATCGGCTTCCCTCGCCCGCGATGTCTCCAACTGGGAGCAAACCTGTCTCCCTCTCTGGAGCCAGGGATTTGATATTGTTGTGAATGGAGGTTTTCATCCCCCAGCTAGTCGTCTGCCCTCCATGGCGCCTGCTGTCAGTGCCAGGCTTGGCATGGGAGGCCCCAGCTGCGGGAAGAGTGGGTGGATAGGGAAGGGCTGGGCTCAGTGGCTCCCCCACCACCTAGACTTAGTGAAGGCAGAAGAGGCATCATGGCCCAGGAGAAGGAGCGAGAAGGTGGGCACTCCTGAGTGATCACCAGGCAAGATGGGCTCTGATGGACTGGTGGTTTGTACTAAGTGGGGATTTCTCAGTAGCCCACAGATGAGCAGGACTCCTGAGAGCAGACTTGCTGTCTGCAGTAAAGATGGTACCAAATAAAGCTGAAAACAAGGATTTTACCGAGAGGGGAATGGGACAAGAGGACAGCAATATGGTGCCAAACAACTGAGAGCAGGGATGAGCATCTTGGAACTTGGAGTGCCAGTGAGCAAGAGGAGCCAGCCAGGAAGCAGACAGACTAGCCCCAGGCACCACCTGGGAGCCGGGTTGGCAGTAAAGGAAAGCTGGAGAAGAGCAGGGATGGGCTGCAGTGGAAGCCCCAGCATGGGTTTCTGGTGGTAGCAAGTGGCACCTTCAGCCCAACAGAGCTAGGCCAGCCAGAGAGTCCAGGGCTGGGTGGCGGGTGTGGCCCCATGGCGGGACAGGGAGCCCTTACCCGCCCTGCGCATCTTACGTCTGCAGGCCCTCCTGCCTCATCCCTCTGTTTGCCCTCTGCCCTGCATATTCACTCAGCACAGGCAGGGCACTTTGTTCTCATAGCCTTTGACTGTGACTGCAGGTGTGGGACCAAGGACAGTGGCCAAAGAAAAACAAAGGGAAAGAAAGATACGATTTCTAAGAACAGCACCTGCAGGCCTGCATCCTGGCTGTGAAGCACACATTTGTGTGTTTTCTGGTGGAGACCTCACAAGCCTGCATGTTAGGGCCAGTTCTTATAAATGCCACCAGGCTGAGGACAGTTTCACAGCAGCATCGCTTAGCAGGACTCCACGTGGTGCTAGTCCCTGGGCTGGGCATGCTAGAGACAGAGATGAGCAAAACCCTTTCTCTGGCCTCAGAAAGCTCACAGTCTGCTGAGAGCTTCCTGAAGGTCAGGGTCACTGCTGCTGGGGCCTGCCATATATCACTCAAGTCCCATCCTCATAACATTCCTGGGAGGGGCCGGATCCCCCAGTGGAGGAAACAGAGGCCCAGAGATGCTAGGTAACCTGCTCCAGACCACAAAGCTGGGTCTTGTGAGGATACATTTTGAATTCCTGTTCTGCCTGTTTGAATGCTTGCCTGTTTCTTGGGGAAGAACTCCACTTCTTTCTTTGGGAGGGCTGCTGCAGAAGGTCACTAGGGTGGCTTGAGGCCTGAGGGCAGGCCTGGCCACAGACCCTTCAAATGATTGCTAAGGCACATGCCACTCAGGAACTCCTGGTCAGATGAGCAGAAGACAAAAGGAGCCTCCACTAGACGGCCACCTGTGCAAGCCCAGATGCCAAGCTCTGGGGAACATTTGAAGGCAAGTGGGTCAGGCACTGCCCTGTCCCCAAGGAGCTCACAGACCAGTGGGAAACCTATGACAAGAGTATTAAGACCCACTTCACAGGCACCGAGCCAGTCAAATCTCTGCCATGCCCATTGCAGGGTGACCTGAGGTGAGAACCAGGATTTCTCAGAACCTCAGTTTCTTTATCTGTAAAATGCAGATGCTAGAACCTAACTCATCACATTATTGCAAAGCAATGTGTGGGAGGCACAAGGCTCAACACAAAGCAGGAGCTTGGCAGTAATAGTAATCATGACTCTTATTACCACTCCAGCCAGAGTTCAGCAGCAGGGAAGAGCAGGTAAATGAGAGGTGTAAGGAAAGCAAGAACATGCTATCAGGATTCATGGGTGGGAAGCGGGCAGGGGCGGAGCATGGAAAAGCCTCAGGAGGCTCCTGTTTGTTCATCCTTCCCTTCCCCTTCCCCTTCCCCTTCCCCTTCTCCTCCTCCCTCCCTCCTTTCTTTCTCTTTCTTTCTTTCTTTCTTTCTTTCTTTCTTTCTTTCTTTCTTTCTTTCTTTCTTTCTTTCTTTCTTTCTTTCTTCCTTCCTTCCTTCCTTTCTTTCTTTCTTCCTTCCTTCCTTCCTTTCTTTCTTTCTTCTTTCTTTCTCTCTCTCTTTCTCCCTCCCTCCCTCCCTTCCTCTCTTTCTTTCTTTCCTTTCTTTCTTTCTCCCTTTCTCTCCCTTTCTTTTCTTTCCCTCTTTCTTTCTTTCCCTCTTCGTTTCTTTCTTTCTTTCTTTCCTTCCTTCTTTCTTTCTTTGTCTTTCTTTCTTTCTTTCTTTCTTTCTCTCTCTCTCTCTCTCTTTCTTTCTTTCTTTCTTTTTCACAGGGTCTTAAGGGTCTTGCTCTGTTGCCCAGGCTGGACTGCAGTGGTGAGATCATAGCTCACTGCAGCCTCAACCTCCCAGGCTCAAATGATCTTCCCACCTCAGCCCCCCCAGTAGCTGCGACTATAGGCATGCACCATCACACCTGGCTAATTTTTGTATTTTTGGTAGAGACAGGGTCTCGCCATGTTGCCTAGGGTGGTCTCGAACTCCTAGGCTCATGCAATTCTCTCACCTTGACCTCCCAAAGCGCTGGGATTACAGGTGTGAGCCCCACACCCAGCCCCTTTACACTGTTTATTTTTCTAATGCTCTTGTTTGGAGCCTTTTACACTTATCAGCACCCAGTGACTATCTGTGGAAGGAGCGAACCAAGGAATGACGTCTCCAGCTCCAGTGCTCCAGAGTTTCAGATGTGGCTCTGTTTCATCCCCATCCTGGCTGCTCTGGTTCAGAGAACTTGGGTGGCGGACTCACTGCCAGCAGTGGGGAGCAGCCCCTGCCCCACACGGGCCCAGCCTCAAGGTCCCGGAGTAAGCACTTCTTGCTCCAAGCCAACTTCTAGAGAGATGGGAGGAAGGGAAGCTGGGAGCTTCTACCACCATCTGAGTCACTGTGGATGGAGAGAGCCACTGCGGATGGAGAGACTGGAGTGCAAGAGCCTGGCGTGGCTCTGCAGCTCTGGAGACGTGGGACAGGCCACTTGCCTTTCTGGGGTGCTGTGGCAGAGCTTACCCCGTTGGCCTTCTCAGCAGTTTGCCTTATGTCTAAAGCTTCCTGGGCCTGCAGCACAGGGTGCTAGTTTTGCCTATGGGGGCAGCCAACCCCCTACCAATTAGGTTAGAGTTAGTGGTGTACACCCCATTCCTCAGCGGGTCAGCCTGAGACATGTCCTCCCCAGCCTTGCAGACAGTCCCGAGGGGGAGTGAAATATAAAGATGACCTATTTACGAATCCATCCTTTACATGCTTGTCTTTGTTCACTGTCTTGATACCGGTGTTCCCACTGTGCCTCCATGGCCTCCTGCCTCCTGTGTTCTTGGCTCCTTCTCAGCCTGGCTGCCTGGCCCTCACCCTGAGCCTGGGGAGAAGTCAGGACTTTTCACTTGCCAGCTCTGGGTTATATGACGACCTTCTGTTCCCAGGATTCAGCCTTTTGCCTAACAGGAGGACCAGGAAGTGAGAAAAAAAATTAAACAGCTTTGGGCTGGCTTTGGGAGGAGTGGCAGGGAGCTCTCTCCAGCCTCCTGTGAAATGGGTGTGCTGGCTTTATATTTTGAGAGAATGCTGTCGGGGGAAGGGGTAAAGGGCTGACTCATCAGTTCTTAATGGCCCTAACACCCAGCATCTGCGAGCCCTCCTGGGACATCGTCGTGGGGTGATTTGCTTTTCAGGGCTCTGACATCAGAGGCCTCGTCTCTGTCTGCTGGAGTGTGTCATGCTCTGGCTCTTCGTAGGAAAACTGCTTAATGCTATGGCAAAAGAAAAGTAATAAAATATTCATTTGCCAAGGCTATAGGGTGGAAGCTGTCGAATCCTCCAGGAGAAGGAGTCCTAAATTAAAGACACACACAGACCCGGATGAAAGCACATGGCCACACAGCAGACATTCTCAGGCACACAGCACATATAGAAAAAACAGCCTCCCATGTACCCAAAAGCATCTGCCTGTGCACACACAAAGCCCTGCGTGTGCAAGCACACATGTACCCATCACACACCTATGCAATACACAAGCCTGCACTAAGGACACACCCACGTCACGATGTGAAGACACACGCACATTGCACAAGCCTGTGGAACCCTGCTCCATACACACGCACGCACACACCTATACCTATTCCCCCACCATTGTAATTAAAAGTGACATCTTCCTAGCTCATCTACTGGGGGCAGGAGAGCCCATCAATCCGGCCCTGACTTTTGAACAATAGCCGCCTGTCTGGCTGTCCTGAGGAAGCCCAGCTCTGTCAGGCAGAAAGCAGATGCTGTGCTGGGGGAAACAGGGGAAGTGTGACTCAGAGGTGAGTTACACAACTTGCTTCTGCCTGTCTGCTGTGCCCAGGAGGAGGATGGGGGAAGATCACAAATGGGAAAGCTGAGAGGCTGCTGCACTTCTGGAAGCTTCCACATCATCATGCTGGAGGAGGCTGAGGCTCCCCAAGGGCGGCATGAGGAGGCTGCTGCGCTGTCATGAGCAGGAACACATGTGCTTGATCACATGGGGTGCCTTCCCTCAGAGGGAAGGGTGCTGTGGCTGTCACCTTCTCACTAAGGTTATAGCATTCAGCTGACCTGCTCCTGCCCATCTGGCCTGCTGCCCCAGGGCACCACCACGCCTATGTAGACAACAGGTTGGCCCCAGGCTTGGGTTGTGGACACAAGTTGGCCTGCATCTATAAAGGTGATGCTGCCTACTGATGGTTCTAGAAGCCTTGTTGGAGCAGCTTATAACTAGAGGATTGGTGCCCAGAACTGAGGTTTTGGAAACGATCCCAGCTCACAGATTTCCTGAGAATGACAATGTCCTGGCTCCCTGGGATGTTTTTTTGTTTTTTGTTTTTTGTTTTATTTGTTGTCGTTGTTGTTTTTTCATACCATCTATTCTACAAACATTGACCAAACATTGACTAAGGGCTAGGGCCTTGTATAACATAGCTAGTTGCCAGAAGGATCTCACAGTCTGTGAGGGAGGCAGGCAAGGGCCAAAAGTGACTGCAATTTGCTCGTGGAGCAGATGACTGACTGGTTTTGGAAGGTTGAGTTGGCTGGATAAAGAAAGAGGTATGGATGTCAGTGGGTGGGAGATGGGAGGATAGGAGGGTGTCAATGAGGGAGAGTTAAATTCTGAGGACAGGAGTAGCATTCTCACAAAATTGCTTTCCTACACAGATCACTGTAGAATCGGGCTGGCAAAGTACAGCTCACAGGTCAAACCTGGTTCACTTTCTGTTTTTGTAAATAAAGTTTTATTGGAACCCAGCCATGCCCATTCATTTCTTATCTCCAGAAAACTTGAGTAGTCACAGCATGGCCCTCAAATCCCAAAATATTTATGATCTGAGTCTTTACAGAAAAAGTCTGTCTGTGTTCTACACCCATCCATGAATTCTGGAACCCAATGCAGAATTACAGAACTGATCACAAAATTTCTACAGCCTACTCTAGTAGTCCAGAATCCAGCATGGTTTTCTAGAGCTCCCTGGAAGAGTGACATTTGTATAGGGATTTAGAAGTTTACAGTGAGCTTTTGCATCAATTATCCCATTTAATCCTCCAACAAGCCTGTGTGAGGTTAATGGTAATTTTATCCCAATTTTGCAGATGAAAAAGCTAAGACAAAGGGAAATTAAGGGACTTGCTGAAGACCGCATGGCTGGGAGATGGCTGAGTTCAGGCAGCTTGATTCTAACATTCCATGCTCTTTCCGCTGTATTATCCTACAGATGTTTCTCTGTCACACACTCCACTACTTAGCTGCCCTCCCTGACAGTCATTTCCCCCTTCTTCCTAACTCCCGCTGCCACCGAGGAAGCTTTTGTCCACTGTGCTGTGTTAGTGGGGAGACAGGGTTTGGAGAAGCATCAAATTTCCTTTCCACATCTGTTTGCTGGTGCCCAGTGCACCCTGGGATGCTAACAAACAGTGACAGCTGATCTTCAATTGGCTGGCACGTGAGAAGAACCACTGGGCCAGGTAATTCCAGTTCACCTCTTCAGAACTGCATCCAGGAAGCAGCCCCAGGTGGCAGGGATGGTCCTGCTGGAGCTGCTGGGCACTCCTGTGGGGGATGTGATGGAATCTGCCATGTCCCTCACCTACCCACCCCAAGCAGGGGCAGGCACCCTAAATGACCCCTTCTGAACACAGGGCTTGCAGCCTCCTTGCTCATTGGTGTACACAGGAGCTGCTCTTAATGGAATTACACCTCATTTATTAGATACGAGGACCTAAGATGTGGCTGTGTTATATCAGGCGAATTCTGAAGGCTCCCACCCCTGGACACACACACACACACACACACACTCATTTCCTGCAGCTCTGAGGGCTGCTGGCTGGAGCTCTGCATGCTGTGGGTAGCACATTTAACTCGATAAAATATAATATACGATGGGATCATATTTAACAAGGAAAACAGGGCCCGAATGGACAGAGGAGCAGTGTGGCTGGGTTGCCATGGAAACCCCTTGTTCGGAATTTCCTGACTCCTAGGAGATTACATTTTTAACCTTAATGCTGTATTAACATAAGCTTTGGCACTTAATGTCTCTGTTTTTCACCTCCCCTCTCTCCCTTGCTTACAGGCAAAAGCAAGCAGCAGAGATGAGCCAGGGAGGAGCAGAGAGGCTGCATTTCATGATCCAGTGAAAACCAGCCATGGCACCCAGACAAGGTGCTCTGCAGCTTTCAAAGTGCATCATATCCATTGTCTTCTGTGACCCACAGACAGGTCGGCAACGCTGGCTGGTGTGAGGTCGCCAAGCCCCGTGCAGGTTGCTCCTCACATACCTCTTGCATCCACTCCTTCCTCTCCGTCACATGCCACTGCCCTTGTCATCTCTCACGGGGCTGTTGCAATAGCTTCCTGCCTGTTTCCCTGCTCCCAGCGTGTGCCCTCTGTCCCCTCTTGCTGCCTGACTGATCTTTCTACACTGCAAATTTGTTCATCCTATACAGTAGGCTTAACAGCCTCCAATGGCCCCCAGCAGGTACAGAATAAAGTCCCAACTCCTTTGCATTCAAGTGTTTCTGCCTCTCTCTACAAGCTTGTCTCTAGCAGTCTCCACCACAGTCCCTGCCCTCCAACCCCATGGAGGTGATGATGTCCTTTCTGAATACACAGAGCACTTCCAAGGGCCATACCATAAGCTCCTGCCATGAGCTTAGCTTGGGACCCTAGTCTCTGATGTCTTCCTGAACAACTCTAAAGCTTCCTTTAAGACCCAGCTTGGCATCACCTCTTTTAGGGGTGTTTCCTTGCCTACCTCACCACCAGTGTTCCCAGGGTGCTTGTACCGAATGCTGTTGCAGCCCTTAGTGCCTGATGACCCCTTGGTCCTTCATGAGCCTTTCTCCTCCATCACACGGGGAGCTCATCAAGCTCCGGTGGGGACATGCCTTCCCCACTGCCATGTTTCCACCACCCAGCCTGGTTCTGGAACCTAACAGGTGTCCAACTGGCATTTGTGAAATCGAGTAAGTGGTGAGGACACTGAGGCTCAGAGCGGTAAGTATAAGTCCAGTGCTACTGCCTGGTAAGAAGCTCAGGTAGGGTTTCTCTGCTGTCACTCACCCTCCCAGCATCCCTGCTTGCTCTGGGATCTCTGTGCCATCCACAACTCACAAATTGTGTCTGTTTCCAGCACTACACAGGTCTTCTCTCTAACAAACCCTTCCTTCCCTACATCATTTCTACCAGTTGCCTAATAATCTTGGACCAGCTGGGGCTGGTAGAAAGTTGAGATCTGAAGAATGAGGCTTGGGGACCACCTGAGACACTTCAGCCCATAGAAAAGACCACACTCCTCCCATGAGACTTCTTGTTTTAAACAACAAGGTTGCAAGAAATAGCCACTTGTCCAAGCAAGCCCATGCTTTGGAGTCTTGTAGCAAGGACTGAGGGAGCCATAGTGAGGACTGGAACCTTCACCCTCACAACCAGTGTACTGGGTTGAACAGTGCCCCTTACCCTCAATCATGTCTACCTGGAACCACAGAATGGGGCATTTGAAATAAGGGTCTTTGCAGAGATAATGTAAGAATCCTGAGATGAGCTCATTCTGAATTTAGACCCTGGTGGGCCTAAAAACAATGGCAGGTGTCTTTTCAAGACACAGAAAAGGAAAAGACACAGAGGAGAAGTCGTGTGATGATCGGAGTGAAAGCAGAGGCAGAGGTTGGAGAATGTGCCTGCCAGCCAAGGAGTGCTGAGCATGGCTGGAGCCACCAGGAGCCAGGAAAGAGGTGTGGATAGATTCTCCCTAAGGGCCTCCAGAGGGAGCCCACTTGGCCGAAACCCCGATTTCAGGCTTCTCACCCCCATCAGTTTGGGGTCATTTGTTTCCTTGACAGCCCTAGAAAGGAGATACAGCCAGGCAATGTAAGAATCCGGGGGAGGTGTCTGCAGGGCTGAGGGGAGGTGAGCATACCAGGATGTGATGTCACTCCCTCTTGTCACATGTGGCACTCTGCTTCCCAGACTGGCACCTCGGTCACTGCACTGACCTAGAGCTCCCTCCAGCCCACCGCTCCATCTTCTCTGCATGTCTCCATCTCAGGTCCACACGCAGCCTCCATTTGCTTGTGACTCTGCAGGTTGAGCTCCTCTGCGCCCTTCTGTTGGTGATCTTTTCACTTGTATTACATATGCCAAGCCAAGTAGCTGAGTTCTCACTGCATTTAAACTACCCAAGAGAGATGATGTGATGATTTAGTTATCATTATCCCAAATGGGCAAAGCTTTCACTCCAGGCTACCTTCCAGGCAGCAGCCCCTGGCCCTGCTCCTCCTGGTCATGGTCCACCCTCATGGGTCAGCTCTGTCCAGGGAGGTACAGGTCATGTGTTCCAGTTTGGGAAAGAGGCCCTGAGAGATGGGGCTGATGACCAGGGACACCTCCTGCCCGGATGAGGGCATCTTCACTGTTGAGGCTGAACTTCCTGCAGAATTGAGTAATACATGGTAGGAAGGGGAGAAGGAAAAAGAACGACACATTTTTTAAACAAGAAGAAAAATGTTATATTTGAAAAAACTCCAGAGGGAATTATTTCACCAATTGAAGCTTTTGAAAAGTCACAATTGCAGCCCACTTGTCTCTTTTGCCAGAGGACGGCTGCCTTTGATGAGCTGCTGGGAAATGCTTATTGCTCTGGGTCAGCGTGACAATATTGAGGACGCGAGAGGAGGGCAAGGAGAGGCTGGGCAGGAGAAGCTGGACCACAGGGCTCTGGTTGAGATGAGGCCAGCCTGCACACTGCAGGTGTTTGAAGAGTGTCTGGAACAATGGCCCTGGATGCACTGGGCTGTGCATGCTGCTGCCCACTCCCCAAAAGCTCCCTCGGCACAGCACCGTGCTGGAGACGCTGCACAGATGTCCTCTCCTTCAGCCTTCCCTCAGGCTGCAGGGGGCGAGTGTCCGTGCGGTCATGGGATAAGTGATGGAGTCAGGACTTGAACTCAGTTCAGAGGGCACTAGGACACAAGAGTAGAATGAGTTGTGGGCTTGAGGAGTGGATCCCAGAGTGAGGAGAAGACAGCTATAAAGGGCATTGTGGGGACAACTGGGGACATTTGAATATGGAGTCCAGATCAGATAATACTAGTATCGCATCAATGTTAAAATTTCTGATTTTGATAACCATACTTTGGAGGGTGGGAGAGTGGCTTGTTCTTAAGAAATACACACTAGGTACGGCATGGTGGCTCGTGCCTGTAGTCCCAGTACTTTGGGAGGCCAAGGCGGGTGGATCACCTGAGGGCAGGAGTTTGAGACCAGCCTGGCCAACATGGCAAAACCCCGTCTCTACTAAAAATAAAAAAAATCAGCCAGGCTTGGTGGTGCATGCCTGTAAATCCCAGCTACTTGGGAGGTTGAGGCAGGAGAATCGCTTGAACCCAGGGGAGAAGGTTGCAGTGAGCTGAGATCGTGCCATTTCACTCCAGCCTGTGTGAAAGAGCAAAACTCTGTCAAAACAAAGAGAGATAGAAAGATGGAAGAAAGAAAGAAGAAAGAAAAAAAAAGAAAGAAAGAAAGAAGAAAAGAAAGAGAGACACATTACTGCATTTAAGATGAATGGCGAACAACAACTCCAATTTAATTCTCAAATAGTTCAGAGAACCAAAATAGAAAGAGAAAAATACAGCACATGAGATAACATGTGAGTGGTGGGTGGATCTAGGTGGGGGGCATGTGGGGGGTCCTGAACTATTCTTGCCTCTCTGTACATGTGAAACCATACCAAAATTAAAATTATGAAAAAGAAAACTCTGAAGTCCTGGCTCTTTTAACTTTTTAAAAAGCAGCTTTGTTGAGGCACAGTTGCCATGCAACAGTCTGCAATTATTTAAAGTGTATGCCTTTGTAAGTTTGACACATGTATATACCCACGAGGCCATCACCACTATCAAAGAATGAACACAATCGTCATGCCTGAGTCTGCTGCTCCTTCATAACTCCTTCCTATGTCTCCTTCTTAACCACCTCCACCCCCCAGACACCTGCTTTCTGTTACTACAGATTAGTTTGCATTACCTAAAATTTTATACAGTTTGGTGCAAAGGTAATTGTGGTTTTTGCTATTAGAAGTAATGGCAAAAACCGCAATTACCTTTGCACCAACCATTATATAAATGACAACAAAGCTGCCATGAAAAGTAATGGCAAAAACCGCAATTACTTTTGCACCAACATAATATAAATGACATCATACAGTAAGCACTCTTGTTTGCTTGGCTTCTTTCACCCAGGATCATTCTTCTGAGATCCATCCATGCTGTGGTATGTATTGATAGCTCATTCCTTTTTATCGCTGAGTGATATTCCATTGAATGGATATAGAAGAGTTAATTTATCCATTCCTCTGTTGATGGATACTAAAGCTGTTTCCATTCTTTGGCAATTATGAATAAAGCTGCTACAATTATTCAGGTCTTGTATGGACATAGGCTTTCATTTCTCTTCCTGGATATGGAACAGTTGGATTATACAGGAGGTATGCATTAACTCATTAAGATACTTCTCAACTGTCTTCCAAGGTGGTCACACCACCAGCAGTGCGTGAGGGTTCCAGTTTCTTCACATCTTCACCACAAGACTTGGCATTGCTGCCTTTTTGCTTACAGTCACTGTAGTGGCTGCACAGTGGGTGTCATTGTGGTTTTCACTTGCATTTTCCTAATGAAGAACACTATTGATGTGAACATCAAGTCATCCCCTCTCTATACTTCCCTGGGCATTGCGCCTCTCTGGGCCAAGAGGCACATGTGGTGAACCTAAGCAGCTCAGCAATTATGGTTCTGTAGCTGCACAAAGGAGAAAGCCCATGTCCCCAACAGAGAATATGAAAGTGGATGGGTCCACATGGAAGACCATAGCCCCAGTGTGAGAGCCCAGGACTCTTGCAGACCAAGGCCCAAGAGCTCAGATTGGCAGAGACCATCCTTTGGATAGGGTACCCAGCAGCTTATTGGTGAAACCTATGGCTTTCCCACGGGTAATTAGTGCACAAAAGGCATTGGGTCTTTCATTGGTTTACTCAGTGATATTTTTCGGCTGTGTCCCCACCCAAATCTCATCTTGAATTGTAGCTCCCATAATTCCCATGCGTTGTGGGAGGGACCCAGTGGAAGGTAATTGAATCATGGGGGCGGGTCTTTCCCATGCTGTTCTCATGATAGGGAATAAGTCTCATGAGATCTGATGGTTTTATAAGGGGGAGTTCCCCTACACAAGCTCTCTTGCCTGTTGCCATGTAAGACTTGACTTTGCTCCTCCTTTACCTTCCACCATGATCGTGAGACCTCTCCAGCATTGTGAAACTGTGAGTCAATTAAACCTTTCCTTTATAAGTTACCCAGTCTCTCAGGTATGTCTTTATTAGCAGGTTGAGAACAGACTAATACACTCAACACCACCAACTACCTCCCAAGGACCCAGTTCTGTGACAGGCATAAGTAGTTAATGGGCTTTGGTTGGTCTCTAAATTGTAGGCAACTTTCAGAGTAAAGTCAAAACTCCTAAGCATGAGGTCAAGACCTTTCCTGAAGGGGTTCCTAAGACTTTAGATTTTCCCACCATAACCTTCCCACTAGCCCGTGCTCCAGCCCTAACAAATGACTCATTGGCCCCAACTCACCATCTCTTTCCCGCCTCTTTGTCTTGATCTTCTCCTATGCTTCTTCTCTGGGCCACTAGAGATCTTCTCAGCCAGCCAAAGCACCAATATTTCCTTCTCTTTTGAAGTCTTCCACCTCCCCACAGGAATAATTTATTGGAGCAAACACTGTCTGAACTTGTACCCTATATGCGGTTTACAAGGGCCCTGCTGGACTCCGAGTTCCATGAGGGCGGGATAATTATTACTCATGCCTGGCTTGGAGCACAAAAGGCTCCTCATCAACTGGTCACCCTTGGTGGTTTGGGCTGATTTCATCACTATACCCTCCGTTTCTCCATCTGGGGACTGGAAGGCTCACCCTCTCCACCACATGTGACTCACAAATCACTCCAAATGCAGAGGTGGCACCTGCTACATTCAAGAAAGTTAAATACCTTTGCCACCTTGCCCATCATTACCTGTAAGAGCCATTATCCTTGTGGGAACACATAGCTCAGGAGTTTAAACACTAGAACCAATTAGTTTCTCAGGGTGCGCCATCTTATACATGCCAAACTCAACAAGCTAAGAGCTGGTCCTCGAAGCCTTCTTTTCTTCCTTTTTTTTTTTTTTCCCTTTGCTTTCTGTTCCGGCAGCACTTACCCATCTGTACTTCCACTGCAGAGCTATTCCTACTGGAAATGCTGTGAAACCTTTCAAATAAAATATTTAACATGTGGATCGGGTGATTTTATGTTGTGAGTTATGAAATCTTTATTTGGGTCCCACCTTTTATTAAACTTCAGGGTTCTCCTTTGGTCTCTAATGACATTACGTTGCATCAGAATTAGACTTTTTTTTTTTTTACAGGTGGCTGCATTATTTGTTGTGACTTGGTAATGCTAATGTTTAAATTTTGAGGCCTTTTACTGCTGATTAAACCTCTAAAGACTACAGCAGAATTTCCGCTTCACTGCTAGAAGAAAAGAACACGGCGCAGTTCGTGTTGAGGAGATCACTTGAAGAATGTGCGGGAAGGTTGCTGCATTTATGAATAAAGCGAGGCATTATCATTTTTAATAGGAATTAAACAGCTAGAGGGAGAAGTCGGCAATGCTGCGATCAGTGCAAAGGAAAACAATCTAACAATTTTAATTAACTGTATTTTAATAGCTTTAGTTATAATTGAATAATTTAAATACCAAGGGAAACAGTTAAATCTCCTAAAAGCCTTTTTTTATTTACATTTTAAATACAGTTCACGGTGAAGAGATGACAGTATGTGTGCTGGGGGGAGTTTCTGGGGTGACTCCAGGAGCTAGGCAGGCCTGGAAGAGGCAGGTTGGACGCAGAGGGATCACGGCGTCGGGGCTTGCTCGCCTCACCTCTGGGGCTGAGTTGACCTCCTGTGAGGACCAGGGGGCAGAGTGAACAGCCAGGAGTTTCCTGCCTGTCCGGGGCCTGGCACATCTGCTATCACAGCCCCTCAAGTGAGTGGGAGCTGGAGTGAGTCTTGATACTCACTCAGTGTTCAAGTGATATTTATTGCTAGCCTACAGTAACTACCATCACGGCAGCAATAAACTGGTAGAAATAACAGCTGACACTTACTGAGGGCTTCTGGAATGTTTAGGGCTGGAGATAATGGTGAGAGAGAGAGAGAGAGGTGGTTTCTGCCCTCCTAGAGTCTTTCAACCGGAGGGACAGACAGACAATAAACAAACTACCAAAGAAGCCCTGTAAGAATAAATTATGATAAGAGGCCTAAAAGAAACAAAATAGGATGCTGAAGTAGAGGATAACAGGATGGTGGGTATAATTTTAGGTAAGGTGGGCAGGGCTGGTCCTTCCCTGGAGAAAATACTGAAGTCCGGGCTTTGAGAAGGGCAAGATGGGAGCTGGTATTGGAGTCTGAGGCAGGTAGAGGTTTCCTGCCAGGTAGAGTGGCATGAGCAAAGGCCCTGGGGTGGGGAAAGGCTGGGGAATATTTTCAAAGACTCTTAAGCAAGGAGGGTGAGATAGGGTGAAAAACCTGCCAGTGCAGGCTGGGCCGGGGGCAGCCACTGGAAGATGGGAAGCAGGGAAATGATGCCACCTGATGAGTGATTCTGAAAGATCTTACTGAGGGTTTTCTAAGCCTTGTACTGGGGGTGTGACCTCTTTCCTCCTTCACCCTGTGGGTCTGCCTAGGCACCACTATTGGGCCCTTCTTTGGATCTGATTGGAACAATAGCTCCCAACCACTACCTCAATCCTGCTCTGAGCCTGCAGCCCCTCCTGCCAGAAATCCTCATGCCCTGCATATACCCGCTATCCGGGACCTGGCCTTTGTTCTTTATCCCTAGGTCTTGACTGCTGGACTCAGTGTGTAATTCAACAGACTCCTCCTAGCCTCTACCCACCCCCAACCATGGAGCTGTGACCTCTCTAACTCCACACAGCACCATTAACTAAAGACTCTTGCTCCTGCATGTCTACCTTGCGGTTGCGTGCAAGGTACCTTGTGGCCTGGGCCAAGGAAGTCCATGGGTCACAGCGTATTGGCCAACAGCGAACCTCTGGGGGACCAGACCACTGTTCACTCCATGCCCCTTCCTCGCCGTCTCCCCAACCTGCTGAGAAAGCCCCCTGGAGCCTGGCAGCCATGCCCTTCAGTGCTAATGACCAATCCTGGGAGGGGAAAACATCCACCAGGCACACAGAGAGGACACGTGGAGATGAAGGTTTGCTCTGCGGGAGCGGCTGGGGTCACGGCAGCCACTGCTAATGGGCAGTGTTTGGGATTGCCATCCCCCTCCATTAGGAACTGGGCACTCCCGCAGCTCCATGCTGCCCTGCGAAGCTAGTGTCCTCTCCTGCTGGGGGAAGGCTGGGCTGTTTCACTAATGGGGACCCCAGCCAGCTAGAAGAACAGCAGGGGGCTGCTGCAGGCTGAGCAATTCATTTCTTCCTCTTGGGAGCCTCACAGGCTCTCTAAAGGGTTTGATACAGGAGGGACGAGCTCAGACTCCAAGTTAAAGCAGGCAGGCTGTATTGTTAGGTCTGGGCCAGGGAGTTTATTTGCAAGATGATTTGGAGAATATTCATCCCAGAGGGGATCGAGGTGGGTGCGAGGTGATGGAAAGTTCTGTGGACACAGAGTCAGGCAGAACTGACATAACGGCGAGAATGAAAACACACCTGCACTGGGGGCTGACTGTGTGCCCAGCACTCCACTGTATGCTCAGTCTAGTTCAACCCTCGAACCACCGCTGGAGGTGAGTACTATTATCTCTGCTTCACAAAGAGGAAACTAACATCAGAAGGTGCATCAATTTGCCAAAGGTACACGCTGGCATGTGATGGATAGAGGGCCTGCTCCACTCTGCCCTGGTTTTAAACCACCACACTGTGGACATGCTCCAAGCCCAGACCTGGTCTGACACTGGCTGGCTGATGTCCCTCAGCTGCATCCCCCAGGCCATGCACTTACTCCTTTGCCCCACAAACATTTACTCAGTGCCTCTGCTGTGCCTCTCACTAATCTTGTTTTACAGATAAAGGACCTGATATTCCGGGACATAAGCTCCCGTATGAGGGTGGACAATCATTTACTACCAGGAAATGTGAGCCAGAGGTCCCATACAGCCCAGTTGCTTCTCTGTGAAGAGTGCAGTACCCACCTAATTTCTACCAGGGCTGCTGGGCTATGTCTAGAATCTGAGGCAGGAGAGTCAGGGCAGGGCTGGAGGTCCACTTGGGAGGAGGGCAAAGGAGAAAATGCATTGAGAGACAGAGTCCACAGCCCAGAGAGTCAGGACTTGGTTGAGGGACAGACTCAAATGTGCCTTCCTGCATATAGAAGCCTCAAACTCAGGGGACATCATTCTGCAGGGGCAGCCAGGGGCACCCTCTCAGCTCCCAGAGAGGTCCCTGGAGGTCCGGAGTTGAGCATGGAGAGTGACCAGTTTCTGCTCCAACCCCCTTGCAAGTGTCGTTCCTTACAGCAGTCTCTGAGGGAGACTGGAAGAAGGGAAAGAAGAGCTGGCCTGGGAAGGGGACCAGGAGAAAAGGAAGGCCCAGAACAGTGGGTGGCGATGCCACAGGGAGCAGTGTGGGACAGCCAACAGGTGGGCTGGGCACCCAGGTCTCCCCTGCAGGACTGGAGGACGCTGTCACCCAGCTGCTGGGAGTTGTGAGTGGAGAGCCCTCCATGTCAGCTGTCAGCCCTCTTCAGGAATGGACTAAAGAAAGCTACACTGCCAAGGTCACACCCCTCCCTGGGAAAGCCCACATCCAGTGACTGGCCAACTGGGAGGTAGAAAGGCCCAATCCCTTTGCCTGAACTCAGGGCCACTCTGAAGGGCCATCCTGCTTCAGCGCTCCCCACAGGGTCAGCTGCAGTCTCGCTGTGACTACATTGTAGCTGGATTTCTCCCTCAGCTTCTCCCTGCTTTCTTCCCTTTCCCATGGGTGTGGGTCCCGGGAACACCCCTCATTAATGTTCTACACACTGACCTCCGGCTCAGAGTCAATTTGCCAGGGAATCCACCCTGCAACAGTGGCTGACCTCAAACTCATGCTCATTCAATAAATCTGCCTCTAGTTTCCTTTTGGGCCAGACATGTGCAGGGTGCTGGGAACAGACATCTGGATGAGCTGTGTTTCTTGTGCTTTCCTCTGGTTGGGGAGCCTGATGCCGAAAGGTGGTGGGTGCTGGCACAGGGATTTGCTCCTGGAGGGCCTGACCAGGGTGTGCCTGCTCTCCCTGAGTGCAATCCCAGTGTTTCAGAAATGGAAAGTGGGGAGTGGCCAGCCCGTTTGCTGAGGCTTGACTCCTCAAGTAGTCAGCTCACCTGGCCTTGGGACCTTCAGTGCCACAGAGCTCACGTGGTCCCAAGTAACTCTGCATACGCAAAGTCCATCCTGGTCTTCCTGGAGCTGTCCCACACTGGCATCATTCTCAGAATGGACTCGCAGGAAAAGTCCATTCTGGAGTCAGGGAATTCCTGGCAGGGTGCGGAGGCTCACTCACTGAGAGAAGCCCAGAGGGCATTCAGTAAGGTAAGGAGGCAGCTCCCTGCTACACAAATCTGCAGAGAATGGAGGGGTCCTTTTAGTGGATGTGTTTCCCACTTGAACCTGTTTTCTCTCCAGCCTTGCAAAGTGTTTCTACATCTGGAACACATGCTCTGAGGATGAAGGATACATTTGGAAAATGCTGCAGGACTTCTCAGTGCCTGCATCATTGAAGTGTACGCTGGGAACCTGTGAGACCAGGGCAGAGTAGGCAACATCTCCCAAAATTGTTGCACCATGGAACACTTTTTTTTTTTTTTTTTTTTTTTTTTTGCAGGACATCTCTCAGGGCCAACGTTTTGGAAACTATATTTTGAAACAAAAATGCTGTTTTCAAAAATTCTCAGAGCTTTCCCTGTTCTTGCTCAAAAAAGAAAGGAATTCTATCCTGGTGGAGGTGTGCAGCGGATATTAAGAGGATACTGGGGAGTGCAGGAGGTGGGGGGAGGAGGGGGAGCTAGGTGCCTGTTCCTCTCACCTTCCTTAGAGCCGTGACCTTGTAGGGTGCCAAGGGAAGGTGGTACGGGACTGTCTGGTGGGGTGCAGTGAGAAGCCTGGGGAGGCATGGGTGGCATCCGTGTGTCCCTGCCTCTGACAAATGCCATGCTGCAGGCTGACAAAACAAATGCGAGTGTGCACCAGGCTGTCCTTAGTCTCTGCCAGTTCAGATGCTCAGACACCAGGCACTGGCTTCCATCCTCCCTGACATCTGAATTACGGCAAGGCAGGAGGCAGAGCCCGGCCTCTCTGGAGTAGGGGAAATGGCAAACAGATGTCAGAGGACAAAGGGGCAGGATGTGCTGGAAGGTTTGTGGCATCTCAGGCCTGCTTGCAAAACAGTCCTTCCCCCTGGGGAACAAAGAGGGGTGCCAAGGCCACAACAGAGATGCTGGTGACAGAGGGGTTAAGAGTATGGGCTTTGAAGTTCCACAGGCCTGGGCATGAATCCGGGCTCTACCACTTGCTAGCTGTGTGACCTTGGACAAGTTATTTAACCTCATGTGTCAAGGAGGGAACATAATAGTTCTTCACTCAGAGTGTGGCTTTGGGCGGATTAAATAAGATGATGCATGAAAAGGACTTAGCACACTGCCTGGCGCATAACACTCAACAAATGTTCCTTGTTTATTTTGCTGCCGCTGCTTGGGAAACAGTTCCTGAAAGACTAAATGTTTATTTGTTCAGCAAATACAGACTGTGCCCTGCTCTGTGCCAGGTGCAAGGGCACAAACACAGACAGGCCCTGACCCTGGCCTTACGGAGCTGATAGTCAGGGAGTGGTTGTGCCAGGAAGCCACCCTTGGCTGCAGAGTGACATCTAGACCCAGAATGCTCTGGGCCTTTCCTAAGACGAGAAGGCTGTGAAAGCAGGGATGGCAAGGAGGAGCACTGAACAACATCAGGACCTAGCGCTGTCGTCAGCTAGAGACACTGTGTGTCTTCCTGCAAGCCCCCTCTGCCCAACAGACTCTTGCTCAGCCTTCAAGGCCCAGCTTAAATGCCCTTTTCTCTGGGGAGCTTATCCCACATGGCCAGGGCCGTCTTAGCTCTTGGTGCAGGTCTTGGTAGTGGCATTTGCCAAATTCTGGTGTCGTAAATGTCAGTTCTCTCCTTGACTGTGTCTCATTTTGGACTAGAAGGTTTGTGAGGGCAGTAAATGTTTGGGGAGTAGTATAGGGTGCTGTTTAAGGATGAAGGTTCTGGAATCAGTCACATGTGGGTTGGAATTCCTGGATACAGCAGATTTTGTGAGCTTTGGTGAACTCATTATCAACTCTAAGCTTCAGTCTCTTTATCTATAAAGCTGAGAGAAATATACAGACCTCCTGGAACTGTTATGAGGTGTAAAATTGATGCTAGCCAGAAAGGGCTCAGCACAGTGCTTGGCACACAGGGAGCCATGTACCAGCATGATCTTATTTCCACCTTTGTGTCATTCTAGTCTTACTCCACTACCTAACCATGGTAGGTGCTCTATAATTAGTTATCAATTGAATCAGGTAAGTTCCCCATTCTAGGATTCAGGTCCAAATCTGTAAAAAGGAAGGAAATGGCCTCTCCAAGGCAACTTCAGATACATTCTCTGCACCCAAAGGAACTCTCAGCTTGTCCAAACCCACCTTTTCAGTTTATAGAGAGGGAAACCAAGGCCTGTGCAATTGTGCAAGAGCAGCGCGTGTGAGTGAATGCATCCATAGCCTTCCTGGAGAGGTGGAATGTTATTTTGGTTAGTTCTGCGGTATACAGATTCTCAATAGCCAGTTTCTTTCCCATCTGAACTGTTTTTGTAAAGAGGAAATATCAAGGTGTATGATGTCAATGCAGTTAAGTAATCCAGCCAGCTGTGTAAACATCTGGAAGTAGTAGAGACACAGCCCCAAAGCGAATGCAGGCATCAGCGCTTCCAGACGTCTCTGGGAGGCTTCCAAACTGTAACCTGTGAGGAGCCAGCTAGGAGAGGCAGCGCTCTGATCAGAAACTGGAGTGGCATTCTCTCCTCTCCACGTTCTGAGTTCTGGAGAGCTAAGGAAGAGGACAAGAAAACCACTATGCCCAGGGTGTGTGACTTTGGAAAATAGAGGTGAGGTTTAGGAAAATCCTCCTAATAACAGGTTAGCAGCAGATGGAAACAATGTGTCAGAATCACAGGGACCTGCTTCTTCTCACTCTTTCCCTGTGGTGGGGAAGGGATGAATGTGACCATGCCCTGACTCTAGATCCTCAAGGGAAAGGGAGTGGGTTTGAACATCTGGAATCTAGGGCTTCAGACTGGGAATCTCTGAGCTGCTTTCTCCTTAGAAGTGACTTTTCACAAACCACTTAGGCCAGTGGAGAAAGGATCTGCAGGCGCTTCCATCCCAAAGCTCGAGCTGTAGTTGAGGGAATGGAAGCCCAGAGTGGGGGAGGCCACAGGGCCAAGGTCACATAGCTGGGCAGGGAAAGATTCAGGGCTAGGAGCCAAGCTGCCAGACTCCAAATCCATGCTGGACTTCTCCATAACCCAATGGCTTTCCCTCATTTAAAATTACATATATATAAATATATATATAAAAATATACATATATAAATATATATATAAATATACATATATAATTACAGAAGTAACATTGTCAGAATGTGGAAGACACAGAAGCACAAAATACATTTGTAATAAAATCTCTAGCTGAAGCTAATCACTGCTTCTTGCGCTCCCTGCCCCCTACCTCATAAAATGCATACATGCACACACACATGCACACATCCACACACACACACACACACACACACACACATACACGGTATCCAGCTCCTTTGGAAGACTTTTTCTCCTTTCTTCTCCACAATCCCTTTACAGGTGTGGTCTGTTGTTTCCTGGAACCAGAGATTGTAGTTTGCAAGTAGAGAGCACAGGGCGGAAGGAGACCTGGCTTTGCTTTATCCATCACCAGCTATGGGGTCTTCTCTGAGCCTCACTTTCCTCATCTGCAAAATGGATTATAATATATACCTTAGAGTAAATCAAATTAGATCAAATATGTGGAAATGCTTTATAAAATCCAAAGCACATTGTTCCACATTCATGATGGTGGAGGCTGGTGCTTGGGGAGGGGGCTGGTTTGTTGGTTTCTGCATCAGGCCAGTTGGATCTCACTCTCTGACTCCTTTCCAGGGCAGCGTCCTTCTTGCTCCCACATGTCCACTCCCAGCTCTTTGGCTAGTCCCTCCCCCATCTCCTCACCAGCCCCTGACCCCAAAAACTACAGCCCCAAAGAAGAAATCCCTGCTCTAGAACCCTGCATGGACAGACTGGGTGGGGGGTATCAGGTGGGCACTGGGGATGGGCATGGGGACAGGATGGCCCTGCACAGAGGACTGGCAGCTCTCCTACCTCAGGTGTCCTGCATCCTTCCTTGCCCTGACCCCAAAACTGCCATGCTCGTTTCACAGATTCATGAACTCAAACATTTCAGGGTTACAGACTGTCCAGCCTCTGTGCTGGCAATTTCTCCAGCATCTCAGCCTCCTTGCCCTGAGTTGGAGAGGTTTTCATACATATTTTATAGAGGTGGAAACTGAAGACTCTGGTACTCCAGGTTATTCCCTCTTATAGAAATATTTGCATTTAAAAGGGCTCTTGAGAACCTAAGGTTGCTGATAGTGGAGATTTGGCTGCTGTGTTTGTGCTGCTGCTGGTACAGTGGGCTGTGAGGATCTGGGAGGTCCCATCCTCCTCAATCCAGTTGCAGGCATGTGGGAATTAGCACTGACCTTTATTGCCATCTGCCTCTGCTCCTCGCCTGCCCTGTCAGGACAGAGATGGATGCCATCCCGTCATTCCCCTGGCTACTGGCAGAGAGGCTAGGGACAGAGGCTGGTGCTGGCTCACACCGGCTGACCACAAAGTTGGCCATGCACATGATTCCACAGGTGTCCATCTCTGGGTGTCACCAGTCCTGAGCCCCAGGCAGGAAAGCTGGAGAAACGCCTGAGACCAGGGAGGAGCAGGTGCTGACTATATCTTGTTATTCATGTCAGCTGAGTTTCAAATTTAGGAGATGGCAGTCAATGAGTGTGGGCCTTGCTGGGAGAAGGGCTCTTCCTCCCAAGTCCACTTGTCTTACTGACAGCCTCCTCCTTAAATGTTAGACAGACAGAGCCTAGTTTCAGCTTCATGCCCTGGTGAGTTTGGACAGATATCTTAACTCTCTCTCACCTCAATCATCTGCAAAATGGGCACAATAATAAGACCTACTTGGCCTCCCTATTGGTAACAAATGAGAGACTGTTCAAAACTCTGTTTAAGTGTACAGTGGTTTTCCTGCCAGACAGACAAAACATGGCCACTTGCCAAAATGGTAGGGGACCAAGGGCCAAGGGAGAAGAAGAAAGCAGCATTGAGACTGCCCTGCGATGGCTCTCTTGGCATTACCCCAGGGAAACACAGAGTCGGTGCCATCAAGGAGCCAGGTCCAGGCCCTGGTTCCATCTCCCCATTCCTTTGAGAGCATCGCAGCCACCTCTTCATGTCCTCTGCATGCCTTCTCCAGCTACAGGCTGTGGCTCAGTGGCTTGTGGGGCTTCCTACCATGGCTCCATAGGCTGCATCAGCTTTAGGTGTGAGGTAAGAGAGAATTAGCGTCTCTTTGTGACTTTTTCACAATGTCTTTATTCTACTGTGGAGGTGCCTTTGAACTTGACTGGCGTGCATGGCCCATCGACTCACTCTCTCTATCAACTTTAAAACTCTCCAGTGGGCACGTGGTTGCCCAGGGAGGAATGCTCTGGCCCAGGACTTCTCTGTCTGAAGGCAGGTGGTTCTGAACATCCAGCTCCAGAATGCCAGTGGAATCCCAGCTGGGTCCCTTTAATGGGTCTTGTCAAGCCGACTCTCCTCTGGCAATGATAAGGGGGCCCCCACTGCTGGGGACAGCAGCCCAGAGCCAGCCAAGCACTCCTATCTTCTGTTCTCATAGGCAATCATGGGAGTTCAGCACTTTTTATCAGGCAGATGTAATCTTCTCAAATAGCTGCCAAGTCCTTCTCTTCCTGGAGTTCCCTAAGGTAACTGTTTACCCAGGAGGTGAAGGGGCATTTCCTTCACCAGGAAGAGATTCCATCTGTGCGCAGGTTTGCACAAAGCCATTCACTTCTAGTGGCAGAAGTTGCAGGTTGCTTTCCACAACATGCATCCTCCTTCTCCTCCTTAATAACAACATGTATGTAGGGCAGCAATGCCCATGATAAAAGGACTGTTACTCTCAGCTTCTTTGGGAACCAGAAGGGGAATAGGTGACTAGGTTCTGGCCAATGAGATATAAGCAGAAGTTGAGTGATAACTTTGGGAAGTCTTTTTAAAATGGGTGGTGGAGACCTTACTCCTTACTTTTCTAACTTTTCTACTTTTTACTACTTGGAATGGAGATGTGATGGCTGGAGCTCCAGCACCTGTTTTAGGTCTTCAGGTGACCTATGTAATAGGAGCCATGTGCTGAAATGATTGGGCAGTGAGATTATAGAATTAGTCCCAGAGCCTATGGAAACACTATGCCAATCCTGAGCTGCATGCCTATGGACCTCTTTGCAAAAGAGCAAAAAAACTGCCATCTTATTTAAGCCACGATTATGGGTTTTCTGTCATACACTGCTAAATCGAATCCTAACAGATATTCTTTGATTCTGAAGTCTGGCAACACCATGTTGGTTTGTTCATTCATTGAAGGACTCATTTTTTTTCAGCCATGCTGCAGCAAACACTCTGTGTACTAGGCAGTGTGCTGGGTGTCAAGGGCTTAATGACGAATGACACTCAGACTGCGCCACCTAAGAGCTCCCAGTCCAGGTTAAGAGTGAGATGTGATCCTTCTGCTCAGTGGCCTTCAGAGGCTCCCCTTTGCCTTGGGCTTGGTGCAATGTAAGGCTGACTGCCCCTTTCCCCCTACTCTCCCTCCTCTCCATGATGGACTCCTTGGTGGTTGGGGGTGCAGCCCAGGAGTGACAGCAAAGGCTGCAGAGTCAGTAGCTTCTGGGCTGAGATCTGCCTTTCACTAGCTGTGTGGCCCTGACACATTCCTCAAAGGTGCTAAACTGTTTCCTCATCTGTAAAGCAGAGATAACAGTTCTCCTCTCACAAGACTGTTCAGAGGATTCAGTGAAACAATGGTTCATGGCATGTATTACAGTGCCTGGCATGTAATCAATACTTTTTCTCAATAATATGTGATATTACTGTTATCACCCTATTGAACTCACCCTTCCACTCAGGGATGATGACTGTGTATGAAGCAGCTGCCTTGTGCCACACCCTATGTCCTCCCATATGTCCACTCCTGCCACTCTCTCCCTGGCCAGGCCCATCTCCCCTGCTTTCCTCATGGCTAGGCTCTTGGAGCCCGAAGCCCAAGTGCCCTGGAGGATCTTCCCAGTGACCTCAGAAGACTGAGATCAGTGCCCCTCTTGGCAAGCCCATTCTTCTTCCTCAAAATGCCTCCACCTCATGGATGTTGCTTTCTATGGGCTGGGGTGGGGATCCATGGAAGTCAAGACAGTGCCCTTGTTTGACTCTGTCTCCCCAGTAGTATCTGGTGCTTACTAAGTACTTGCTGATTGGATGGATGGATGGATGGATGGGTGGTTAGATAAATTGAAGAGCTGTCCACAGACAGTGAGACAAGTGCTGGAATAAACGAATGTACAAAATGCCATCAGAGGAAGAGGGAGTTCTAACTAGTTCAAGCAAGGGTGAAGGGGAGAGAGAGGACATTTGTGCTGAATGTTGCTGGGTGGGTGTGAATTTCCAGGGTTGGCAATTACCTGCAAAGGGTCCTACCATGAGTGGGAAGATCTGTTTTGTTTTACTTACACCAAGAGCTGGATACTTTCATAGATCTTGCATGTTAAACCCTCCTTCCATGAGGTGAGGAGGAGAAGGGTTTCCCAGCGTCCCTGCTTGAGAGTCTAAGCAATAGTTCTGGCACATGCAGGGCCTTTACCCTTAGATAAATAGTCACGAAACTTCGTCATGAAGGGGATGAAGGCTGGTCTCAGCGGCATTGAGAAGGAGGGAAAAAATGCGAAAATGCCACCATATCCTAGTGTTGGAAACGCTGACCTCCAAGCCCCTCCCAATGACTAGGTGAACACAGTAGCTTACTCTTCCACTTCAGGTGTGCAAGCTAGGGCTGGGAGTGATTGAGCCATTTCTCCCCAGCATCTAGCTGGTTGGTGATGCAGCAGCATCTGGAAACTCAGAAAAGGAAAGGCTGTTGGGAACATAGGGTTTAGGCAAGGAGACCGCAGTGAGACCTCCTACTTCCCTCACCTTGGAAGTCAAATTTTGGTGCTAATATGTACTTAGCTGTGCACAGGGAGAAAGTTGGCAGGCTCCGTGGGGGCAGACCCTGGCTCAAGCTGCCCACTATATCAGAGGCTGTTATTTGTCTCCTAATACTGTTTCTCCTTTGTTTCCTCGCTAATACAACCCTAATTGTTATCTGCCCACCAAAATGAAAGATCACATTTCACAGCTTCCTGTGATGCTTGACTAAGTTCTTGTCAATGACAGGCAAATGGAAGTGACCACCTCTAGTACCTTCTTTAAAAGACACTGGACTCATACCCTTTGCTCCCTCTTCAGCTCTCCTTCCCTCCTGCAACCTGGTATTCAGGCATGATGGCTGGTGCTGCAGCAGCTGTATGGGACCATGGGAACTTGAGGTTCTCTTAGGAGTAGCGGCCATGCATGGTGAAATGAAAAGATTGAAAGAGCCTTGATGGAAAGAACCCCCCTGTAAGATCTCCAGACTTCCTATATTCCAGCTGTAATACAAGAAAGAAATAAACTATCTATGAAGGGGCCATTACTTATATGTCTGATACTTGGCTAATCAGCACACTGACATCACTACAAGAGGAGAGATGGCCACAGGACAGGCACATACAAATTCAGGCCAGACCCGAGGATGCAGAAAACAGGATGCTTGAGATAAAGGAGTGACCAATCCCAAGGGGCCACAGCCTCTTTCAGCCTGCAGCAAGAGGTACAAGAGAGAGGCCAGGTAGAGATGTGGCTTTTTATCATGGCTAGCCTGCTCACCTGGACCACGCCCAAGTCCGCGTGTTGGATGTGCACCAGTCTGATTTGCAGGTCCCCCCTGAGCAAGTTGTGGGAGAAGGGCAAAGATGGGCTTAGCATGGAAAGGAGGTGGAATTTCTTTCGGCCTGGAGCAGAGCCAGTATAAGAGGAGCTTAACTCTAGGCTGACTCCCAACAAGTCTCACAGAGGTTCCTGAGTAGACAAGCTTTCCGTTAGCATGAACCTCGAGGCCTGGGGAGCCCTATGGCTTGACCACTGGACCACAGGGATTACAGGAACCAGTGTCAATGTGGTAACAAAAAGTAGCCTGTGTGGTCTGACTTGGAGCCATTTCCGGGAATGCATGGAAGTCTGAGAGATGATGTCGCTATGGTAGGATGTTCAGGATATTTGGGTAGCTTATGGGCAATGAAGACAGGCCATAAGAACATGGATTTGTTGATAAGAACTGGGGCTCTGGGACTGTAAATATGAGGGCCAGGGAGTGCTGGCCCCGTGGCTGCCAGGACCACCCCCCAACCCTGCCCCCACGGAGGTGAGTGGTGCAGGTGGGTGGGGCAGGGGTTTGCAGGCTCATCTCAGAGTCCAGTCACACCAGGAACAGCCACAGAGTGGGGTGCAGGTACTCACTCCCAAGATGGGTTCTCCAGGAACCCATCATATTTTCCCCCCTATGTAATAAGAATTAGCAGAAGAAAAATTTCGGGGCACTTGCAAGAGAAATGGCAGGGCTCATGCAGCTTACTTGTCAGCTGAGGGCATGACCTTAACCCCACTGACCCTTTTTCACTTTGCCTGGTCTAATACTCTAAAGTACCCACCCCAGGCTCTGGTTGGTTGTCTTTGCCTTGCTGTAAATGTCAAAAATGTCAGCTTCACAAAAAGTCAATTGGAGGTTTTTTTGTTCCTCGAGCTGGAAGTCTGCACTGGGATCTAGCCTTCTGGCTCTGGGTTTTCTATCTCTGAAGGCCCCATGGTGGAATTTCCACTGAAGTTCTGTTTCCAAAAATTCAAAATGTCCTGTTCCACTCAATGTTTTGGTGTCCCAGACCTCTCTCTCACCTGCCACCTACACAGGACCAGCACGGAAATCTTGCGTTCATTAACCCACCCCTCATGTTGGTTCATTAAGAGAGGTTAACTCATTAACAGAGGACATACCCTGCCGTGACCACCACCAGTAATGTGAAAGCATCAAGTCCCACAATGTGGGGTGCCATCTCCTCTGGCCAGTAAGCTACCTCCTGCCTCCTCCTTTTCTCTTTCCCCTGGTCCATAGCTTTCATCATCACCCAGTTCTCAGCCAGTGGAGGAGGAGAGAGACAGGGAGGGGAGCTTGGGTGCCAATGCATTCCCCAGAGCAGGGTTTGTCAGCCTCAGCCTGATTGGCATTTGGGGCTGGATAATTCTTGGCCATGGGGGCTGTCCTGTGCATGGTAAGATGTTGAGCAGCATCCCTGGCCTCTACCCACTAGATGCCAGCAGCACTCTCCTCCCCTAGTTGTGACCAAAAATGTCTCCAGAGTTTGGTAACTATTCCCTGAAGGCAAAATTGCCCTGAGTGGAGGAGCTCTTACCCAGGAAAGGAGCACAAAGTGAGAGGAGGAGAGGCACAAACCTCGCTGTCCCTCTGCAGCTGAATGAGACAGTGCTGTTGCAGGGCTGAGAGCAGCCTATCTCCACCACTTATTAGCGGCGTGTCCACAGGCAGGTGACTTCATCTGCCTGTGCCTCAGTTTCCTCATCTAGATATGGGGAAGACACTAGCAGCCCCTTAACTAGCTTCCATGTGGATTGTAGTACTTTAAATGGTGCATGGTGCTTAGTTAGTGCTGTATAAGGCAGACACAGATGCATGTCTCATATGGGGAGGCTGTGCCTTTTTATGATTATTTCCATGGTTCCCCTTTGCTTCCACAATAATATCCATGGCGTGCACTCAAAGTCCTCAAGACCTAGTCATGCCCTTTTCTCCAGCGTCACCTCTCACCATGGCCCCCCCACACCTGGGTGAACCGTGCACAGGTCGCAGGAGACGCAGTGTTGTCTGTCACAGCTATGGCTTTGCTCTTGGTGTCTGACCCTTAGCTGGGATTGGGAAGCCCTGGGCATCCTCCTTCTTCACTTAGCCTACCCCTACACAGGCTTCAGGAGTCACTTCCTCCAGGAATTCTTCCTGACCACCTTAAGATGGGATTAATTGCCTGTCTTAGCTTGTTCCACTTTCCCCTTCCCACTCCAGCCCCACAACTAGATCCTAGGTCAATGGCTTGCATGCAGGTATTTTATTTTGGGAAGTGATCCCAGGGTGGGTAGACTGAAAAAATGAAACAGAAAGAGGAGGAGAAGAAGCCAGTCCAAGAAGGTATTGTCCAACCAGTTACAGCTGCGAGCAACTGGGGATGCTCTGAAGAACTTTCTGGAATGTGCCTGAGAATTTTTACACCCTAGATAACAAACATGGGAACATTTCTCCAGCTGTTCATTCATGCCCCCTCATTGGCCCATGGCTGCCAAGGGGATGGCTTTTTTTTTTTTTTTTAGATAGTCTTGCTTTTTTGCCCAGGCTGGAGTGCAGTGGTGTGATCTCGGCTCACTGCAACCTCTGCCTCCTGGGTTCAAGCGATTCTCCTGCCTCAGCCTCCCAAGTAGCTGGGATTACAGGTACCCTCCACCACGCCCAGCTAATTTTTGTATTTTTAGTAGATACGGGGTTTCACCATTTTGGTCAAGCTGGTCTCGAGCTCCTGACCTCGGGTGTTCCACCCACCACAGCCTCCCAAAGTGTTGGGATTACAGGTGTGAGCCACTGCATCTGGCCGCCCGGGGATGTTGACCTTTCAGATGCGCCAGCATGGCTGAGTGGGCTCCTTCGGCGGTTCCATCCACCCAGTGGTGGCAGAGAGGCTCTGGGACAGGGAGCAGAACATGGTGCAGCTGGGCTTTGGTGCTGTCAGGCCACATCCATGGGCAACTGATGGTTGCAGCAATGGCTGGAGCACACCATGGGCTAGGGAGATGCGGAGTGAGGCATGGAAATGTTTGCTACTTTGCACCTCTTCGGTCCCCTCTGTTGCCCACCCCTCCCTACCCCTCCCTTCACTCGCCACCCTGTACTGCAATTCCCAAGTTAGCCTTCCCCCAGGACTAACTCCTTTCGAGCAGAATCTGTTATCCTTTGCTATGTACCCTAGACCCATGCAGCGGCTGAAAGAGGCTAGGTTTAAATAAATGCCATAATTTAATGAACAAATGAATGAATGAATGAGGCAGAGGTAGGCTTTGAATCCAGTGCTTTCACAACTTTTGGACTATGATAAGGCCAGTTTATCATATGCAGGAACCCTGTCCCATTATCTGAAAATGAGCCAGGTCTGGAGGTGGGGTTTACCGAGTTGAAAGATATGAATATCTGGGAGGCTGGTTTGTGGAGTATGGCCACTGCTCAGGGCTGCGAATGGCCTTTGCAAAGAATGACCTCAGTGAAGACTCGAAATGGTTACAGCAAGCCATCCCAGCTTTAGCCCTGTCTTCCTTCAGAGCCACAGGTTCTGGAAATGGGTTAAGCAGCTGGAGTCCTCGGCAAGATGCAGAGGTGTCTGGCTGCAGAGTGATAGATAGCTGAGACCTAAGACCCAAGAAGACACTGCAATGCCCAAGACAGGGTCAGAGATACTGTCTCTTAAGACTCAGAACTTTATGGGGAGCAGAAGCCTTCACTGACTACTTCTCCAAGGAGAATGTTTTACAGGGATCTTAGGGCCTGCTTGAGCCCCATGGAGCCAGAGTTTGGGCCCCAGGATCCTGACTCTTGGCCCAGCGTTCTTGTCTCCTGTGTGTATTGTGGAGCCATACTGTTTCTTAAAGAGTTTTGCATATTGTTTTAGTTTGGATTCTTCAAATGGTGGATGCTGGCACAAAGATTTGAGTGTCAGTGGTTTATTTAGGAAGTGATCTTGAGAAGCAGGAAAATACATTAAGAAAGGAGAAAGCCAATATCAGGGCACTCAAATGAAGCCACTGCCATAGACAGTAGAGCTCAGTTTCACTAGGACTTCTTGGAAGCACAGGAGACTCCTCTGAATTGTCTGAGAGCCTGGGACATTTATGCACTGACTCTGGGCCCCAAACTCCCTATACCTCGATGAGTGATCCCTTACAGTGCTTGGGGAGGTTAAGGGACAGAATAGGGAGAGTTGCTTGGCTGTGCTGGAGGGGAGATGCTCACAGCGCAGGGTGAGTCTGAGCATGCGCAGAACTGTCCAAGAAGCTGAAATCGAAGGTGGGCCAAAGGGATGTGATAGAGGACCCCCAGGGTCAGATACAAAACCTTGCAGCCCCCACAAGGATTTTTACTAAGGTGTCCCCTGTTGGACCTGGCCGATTGTTATGGATTCCTTCTCTAAACCTTGGCAATCCAGTACTACAGCCACCCCGCCCTGTGTGATGTCAGGCCTGCCTGCTGTGCCGCAGCACCCTCTAAACAGAGCTGCCCACCGACAGTCCACAGGCTCTGAGTGAGAAGCTTCATCGGACAGGTTTCTTTGAATGCAAGCCCCAGAAAGCAGCCCCGGTTCACCTCGCCAACGAGGAATTTGTGGAAGGGTATTTAGGACTCTCAGGATCAATAGAAAAGCCGGGGATGCAGACTTGGAAATTGGCCAGAACCAAGAAAGGTGGCCTTGATTTGGATCTGTACCCGCCCTGTGAGACTCTATCTGGTAGAAAAGAACTAGTTCCTCAAAAGGAAACTGGCAAAATCTTAAACACAAAGTTACCATCTGACTTGGCAAAAACTTAAACACAAAGTGACCATCTGTCCCAGCAACTCCACTCTTAGGTACCTACCCAAGATAAATGAAGACATATGTCCAGGTAGAAACTTGTACACAAATGTTCCTAGCAGGATAATCCACAAAAGCCCTAAAGTGCAAGCAACCCAGAAGTCCCTTAACTGATAAACGGACAAATAAAATGTGCATCCACATGATGGAATACTACTTAACCTTAAAAAGGATTGAAGGACTGATACACGCCACAACATGGATGAACGACATGGATGAACACAGAACACATTCTGCTAAATGGAAGAAGTCAGACACAGAAGACCATATATGGTGTGATTCCATTTCTATAAAATATCCAGAATAGGCAAATCCATGAGAAAGAAAGTGGATTAGTGGTTTTCTAGGCCAGAATGGATGAAGGTGATTGAGGAAGTAAGAGCTAAATGGTTTGGAGTTTCTTTTTAGGGTGATGAAAATATTCTAAAATTGATTGTAGTGGTGATTGCAGTAGTCTGAATTTACTGAAAAGCATTGAATTCTACACTTTAAATGGATGAATTATATGGCTTGTGAATTGTATTTCAATAAAGCTGTTTTTTTTTTTTTTTAAGTTGAGACCTGGGTGGTGTTTACATAGGAGGGACACTGTGCTCATTCGTGACTTTGCTCACTTTTCGCTATGGGAGTTACACTAAAAATAAAAAGACATCAGGGCATGGCTAGGAAAGGGGAGGGACTGCTAGACACTCAAAGACCACAAATGCCACTTCTCTCTTTCCTGGCAATTTGTACAATTTATACTGTTCTAGATATTTCTACCTGTTAATGCTGGATGAAGGAGAAGGACTCGAGGCTAAGCTCTTTAGTAAAGCTTCAGCCCATATGGACTCACTGAAGAGTCACCAAAGAGTCTCTTTGGTGGCTGAGGTCACGAAGTGCCAAAAACCAGGAGGAGGACACGACTGCCTCCCAGGACAAAGAACCCAAGCGTTTCAATCATGTGCCATTTACCCATCTTGTGACCCCCTGGGGAGGTTTCCATACTGAGAAGGGGCTGGTTTTGGAGGACAAGTGTCATTTTGGCCTCAGGGAAGGGGTTGAAGGCCTTGTTCAACATGTCAGTGGAGGTTGCTGGTGGGAGACAGTGCCCTGTTGTGTGTTCCTGCTCACTCAAGCACATAGGCATAACCCGGTCACTGCTCACCAGCCCAGGGACCTCTCTCTCTCTCTCTGCAGTTCAGGTCAGTAGTGCTCATAATGGTGACTGGCCACTTTCTCAGAAGGGAATCCAAGGTGCAGAGCAGCTCAATGCCTTGTCTAAAGCCACCCTTCATGCCTGGCCTCCTTTGCATCTAAACCCAGGTGACTTATTCCTGCAGGGGTGTTTGAAGCAGCTTTGTCATCCATGGGATCCCTATCTCCAAGACCTCTTATCCTCCCTCCCATCCTCCATAGCAGGGCAGCAGCCAATATTGCAGGCACGGGCTCAGCAGCCCACAACTTGGTCTCTGGAACCGGCTTTCTCCTGGCCCTCCCTGCCTTCCACCCATCTGAATCAACTCGAGGGGCTGTGTCCAAGGAAGATCTCTTCCTATCTAAACTAGGGCCTGTGGGGGAACTAGAAACACGTTCTGCAGTTCTGCAGCCACTGAGGCAGGCAGTATCTAGCTTGGGACGTGCCCATTTGAAGTATTTTAAGGATCTTCCTACCTGTGGATCCAGTGGCTAATTTGGCTGGAAGCTCAGAGCCCTTAAGTCACCTTTGGTTCTGGAGACCGTCTAGCATTTTGTAGTTGTGCTTTGATTTCCTTTTTCACAAACTGGGCACATTCTTTGCCTTGGGCTCTGAGGGGTCCCAGTGAGTGGACTCTGGAAACTGGATAGTTTAATTGGGCACCAGGGTGGGAGATGTGCCTTGACACAGAGAAGGGTGATGGGCAGGGGCAGCCAGCCACAGCACCGATGCCATCAGGAACGCCTGATGAGAAAATGACTTGGCATTGTGTTGTCATCTGCTAATCTACACCAAGGGTTATTTTTCCTTTTGAATTTCTCAGCCCCATGTAGGTGGGATTGTGGGAAGCCTGTCAAAGGGGGAATGGGAGAAAGAGAAGAGAGAATGGCAAGCAATTTATGCAATGTTAAAAATAACCGGAGGGATAAACAGGGGTCTTTGTGAATTCTTAACAAATTGTCTCCAGCAGGGGAAGGTGGAGGAAGCAGCTAGCACAAATTGTGCTCCTGTTATGCGTAGATGTTGTGCTAGGTACTTTGTGGACTGGACTCATTTTGTCATTGTCACACACCTGTGTGATGACTTTTGTTATCCTTATTTGATAAGTGGCCCAGAGAAGTTTATACAGATGTTCAAGAACTGCTTCTATAATAGGCGATGGGACCAGGATTGGAGCCTAGGTGCAGCTGACCCTGAGGCCAGGCCATTCTGAAGAGACACCAGTTCACATATGAAATCTTGCTTCCTCCTCACAAGCACTTTGCAAGGTGGGTGCCACGGCCTCTGTTTTATGGGTGAAAAGACTGAGATGCAGCGAGGTGCATTAGGCAGGCAGCTGGCATTCTTTCCAACAAATCCAATCTGTCTATTCTTTGCCCCTTGTGCGATATGCTAAGTCTAATTTTCAGAAACACTCCTGTCTCTCTCTCTTTCTTTTTCTTGTTCCAGGAAACTGCTTGAAAGCTTTGCTGCCCTTGACGCAGTGTTCCAGGTCAGCTCACATTCTAGAAGTATCTATGACTGAGGGTATTTTAAGAGCGAGTGAGCCAGGCAGGGAAATTTGGAAAGCAGCCAGTTGCCTGACACTTTTCTGTTTGGAGGGGGAGGGTGGGTGGCGGCTGATAGAGAGGATAGAGATTTTGTTTTTGTTTTTTGCTTTCTTTAGAGAGAGAACATCTCTGCCTCTGGAAATACAGAGTGGGGGTGAGAACAAGAGAAATATTAACAACAAAATACATCTTCTGTGTGGTGTGTGCTCTACCTTTGCTCCTGTAACTGTGGCATCTCACCATCAACATCATGGGAGCGCCTTAGAGAAATGTAGATCCTATCCTGCAACAGACGGACTAAATTGGAATCTGTTTCCTAACAAGGTGTCCAGGTGGCAGGGTGAGTCTAATGCACTTCCATTGGAGAAGCCCTGGTCTCTGCCATCTTTGCCAAGCGCACAGCTGTGAGCCCACCAGACACTTCTGCAGGACCTGCACCACAGCACATTCAATGGGGGCTACCCAGCACTGAACTCATTCTCTCCCCAACTCTCTCCTCCCTGTGTTCCTGTCTCCATGGTGCCATGTCCACCCACTGCTTAGGGCCCAGCCAGAGGCAACGCTTCCTCCTGCTCTCTGTTGTCCACCCCAAGTCCAGAGGACCCCACTTCCTAAATACGTCTTGGTGCACTTGTGCTGTCCTCTCTGTCACTGCCCCATTCCATGGATGCCTTGCCTGGGCTTTCCGACAGTTTTTCACACTGAGGCTGGAGTGCACTTCCCTCCATACAGATCTGAAGACAGCACCCCCCACCCCCCATCTAAAGCCCTCCTGCCCCGTACCACCCTTTGAATCAAGTCCAAGCCCCTCCATCTGGCCAGTATGATTGGGTTTTGCCCAACCCTCCATCTTTTCTCTGGAAACTACTTCCCAGGCCTTTCAGAATGATTTCAAGCTTTTGTCCCTCTCTCTGTAAATTATCTTTTTACCCCCTTTGGCTGCTTTATCATTTTTTTCTTTATCATTGGTTTCAGCAATTTGTTTATAATGCATTGTGGCTTGGTTTCCTTTGTGTTTATCCTTCCTGGGGTTCATTGACCTTTTTGGGTATGTGAGCTTATACATTTCATCAAATTTGGAAATGTTCAGCCATTATTTTATGCATTTTTTTTGCCTCTCTCCCTTTCATGCTTATGTTTGGCTGTTTGGTATTGTCCCATAGCTTACTGAGGCTCTGCTGGTTTTTCAATATCTGTGCTTCACTTAGGATAAATTTATTCTCTGAGTCTTTAAATTTACTGAGCTTTTTCCTGGTAGGATCTAATCCATTGTTAATTTAATCTAGTGAAATACTCATTTCAGATACAGCAATTTTTATCTTTGGATGCTTTTTCTTGATTTCTCCTACTTTTGTCTTTGTTGTGTCCCTGTTTTCCTTTAGATGGTTGAACACAATAGCTGTTTCAGAGTCCTCGTCTGCCGGCCCCATCATCTCTGCTATTTCTCATCTCTTTCTTTTGACAGATTTTCCTTCTGGTTATAGTCCGCACTTTGCTGCTTCTTGGTATGTCTGGTAATTGGTAGTGGATGATGGACATGGTGACTTGCGTGTTGCTGAGTGTCTGGATTTTGTTCCGGAAAGCAGTTGAGCTGCTCGTGGATTATTAGATTGCTTCCAGCCTGCTTCTGGGAGTTGCCAGGGCAGGCCTGGAGTCGCCCTCACTCTTGGGATGGTTTAGGCTGAATGTTTAGGTGCAATTCTTCTGAGGCCCCACTGAATGCCCCAGGTGATCACTGAGGACTCTCCATTCTCCTTGCCAGACTTCCAGTGTCTCTCTGCCCTGTGTGAACTCTGGGAGTTGTGTGGTTTACGACTCCCCATTGGTTGTTTGCCTGGTTTTGCGGCATTTCATTCTATGTAAGCAGGCCTAGTACACATCAAGGGGATAGCTCTGCAGATTTCTGGAGCTTTTTTTGAGTTAGTTCTCTTCTGGAAATATGTCCTGCAACTTCCAGCCATTTCAGCCTTCCTGAACTTCCATTTCCATCTCTTCAATTCAGTGAGGCTATGAAGTCTGACTTTCTCCTGTGCCTCTGATCTGGAACTCATCTCTAGGCAGAGAGCGAGGGGCTCACAGCCAGAAGGCCTGGATAATTATGGGATTCACTTCTCCTCTGCCCTACTCTCAGGAATCGGTGCCCTTGTCTCATCCTAGAAAGTGTTGTTTCATATATTTGTTCCATTTTCCTAGTTGTTTACAGCAGAAGATTAAGTCTAGTCCCTAATATTCCATCCTCCCGCAATGACAGGGTTTTGGTAATATTCCCTCTGGCTAGAATGCTCTTGTTGGACTTTACCTACCCTGTCCCCCAATCATTCCCCCCAGTGACTTCAAATACACTACATCATTGGAGACCCCATCTTTTGGGACAATTCCCGTTGTGGGAGGGTTATGCCCAACCTGAGCTATAGTCTGATTCCCAGAGTTCACCACACTCCCAGGAAGAGTTAGAGCAAGGATTGTCACTAAAAATCTGAACAGCATGCTACAACAGACTTTCTCGTCTTCTAAAGTGGTTTTCACAAAAGGTTTGGAAGGCAACTGAGAAACAGAGGCTCAGAAAGGCTCAGCTCCTGCTCAAGTAAGTGGCAAGGTTGACTAATCAATCCCAGAGCCTGTGCTTTAGGATTTGCTACCAGCAAAACTTAAGTGTCCCTGGTTCTGATCCTCTACCCCATCCCCAGGGGTGTTTGTGACAGAAGATCCCAGCAACCTCTCCTCCATCTAGTTTGCTGCTGCACAGCCTGCACTCTACCTGCCAAACCCATGAGCTTCTGTTTGTTGTGACATTGTAGTTTTGTTTTGTTTTTTTCTGAGGCAAACAATTCTGCTATCACAGTAGCTTATGACTGTGGCCGGGGAATGGGTGGTAGGAGCCCAGGAATCACTGGGGAAGGGAGCGTCTTTGGCAGGCTAGCCTGTTAAGAGCAGTCATAAAGGATCCCGCAGATGAGACGGTGGGTGGCGAGGAAAGAGCGTCCCTCTGAAGGCATAAGCATCTGTCAGTCACTCAGGTGGGCTACAGCCTCTAATGCTGCCCTGGTGTGTCTAGGGTGGATCAGAAAGCTATAGTGTTGCCTGGAATGAAGGGGATTTTTGTATAAACAGGGAACATTCTCTTTATCAAGCATCCACTCTACCTCATGGCAGAAACTGTTTGAGGAACTGTATCTCCTGTCATTCTCATGGTATTCTCTTTGGGGGAATTTAAAAAAAAAAGTTACAATTGTATATGCTCACTGAGAGGAAAAAGTATGAACAACCCAACAACAAAATAAACAAATCATTTTAGGATTAAAGAAAACAACTTATCCGCGTGCTATAGATCTGCTGTAGTTTGGATATTTGTGCCCTGCAGATCTCATGTTGAAATGTCATCTCCAGTGTTGGAGGTGGGATCTGGCGGGGGGTGTTTGGGTCACAGTGGTGGATCCCTCATGAGTGGCTCAGTGCTCTCCCATGGCAATGTGTGAGTTCTCGCTGTATTTGTTCATATGAGATCGAGATCTGATTATTAAAAGGAGCCTGACACCTCCTCCCTTCTCTCTCTTGTCCCTCTCTTGTCATGTGACACACCTGCTTCCCCTTCATTTTCCACCAAGAGTGAAGCTTCCTGAGATCCTGCCCAGAAGCAGATGCCAGGGCCATGCAATTACTTTTGAACCAACCTAACACATTAGCCAAGTTCAGGTATGCCTTGATAGCAGCACAAAACAGACTACTACAGTAACCTTTCAGAAACACTTAAAAATAGCATTTGGAGGTATAATTTACATACTATAAAATCCACCCATTTTAAGGGTACAGTTGGATAGTTTTAGTAAACTGACACAGCTGGTAACTTCTCACCATAGTCAAGTTTTAGAACACTTCTATCACCTCTGAACTTTCTTTGTCTGTCCCTCTGTAGTCAGTCTCAGCTCCCACACCCAGCCCCAGGCAAACACTGACCTGGTTTCTGTCTCTTTGGTCCCTTTTCTAGAAATTCCAGGTAAATGGAATCATAAGACATAGAGACTTTTGTATCTGGCATCTGAAGTTTCTGAGGGTCACCATATTGTTGCATGTATCAGTAATCCATTCCTTTTTCATTGTTGAAAAGTATTCCGCTGAATGAATGTACCCGTTTATCCATTCACTAGTTGATGGACGTTTGGGTTGTTTCCAGTTTTGAGCTATTATGAATAATACTGTGGTGAACATTCTTGGACAAGTCTTTATGTGAACATATGTTTTCATCCCACTTAGGTAGATGGCTAAGCACAGAATTGTTGGTTTGCATGTCAGATGCATGTTTAGGAAACTGTCAAACTGTTTTCCCAAGTGGCTGTACTATTTTATATTCCCACAGCAATGGATGAGGTTCCAGTTTCTCCACATTCTTTCCATTTGGCATTGTCAGTCCTTTTGATTAGAGCCAGGTGTGTAGTGATATCTTTTAATTTAAATTTATATATTCTTAATACTAATGATAGGAGCCTATTTTCATATGATTATTGACAGTTCATATATCTATATTGGTCAGGGGTCTGTTAAAATATTTTGCCTTTTTAAAAACTATGTTGTTTACCTTCTTATTAAGTTGTAAGAATTTTTCTTATACTCTGTATACATGTCCTTTATCAGATATGTGACTTGCAAATATTTTCTCCTAGTCTGTGGATCATATTATTTTCTCAATGGTCTTTAGAAGGGCAAAAGTTTTTTATTGTGAAGTCCAGTTTAACAATTTTCTTTTTGGAATGTCTTATGTAAATATATTTTAATAGGACTGCAAATGTACAATCATGTTTTCTCTTATTATTTTTAACTTGATAAATTATGTTAATAGATTTCAAACCTAGCATTACCAGATTACACCCTACTTAATCATACTCCATGATTTTTAATATATTTCTGAAATCTGAAATACATACATATTTATTTAGCATTTTTAAATGTAAATTCACTGATGATATTATCCTACAGATTTATCTTTATCTTTTTTTTTTTTTCTTTTGAGACAGAGTTTCACTCTTGTTGCCCAGACTGAGGTGCAATGGCATGATCTCGGCTCACTGCAACCTCCACCTCCTGGGTTCAAGTGATTCTCCTCCCTCAGCCTCCTGAGTAGCTGGGATTACAGGCACCCACCACCATGCCCGGTTAATTTTTAAAATATTTTTATTTGAGAAGGGGTTTCACCATGTTGGCCAGGCTGGTCTCGAACTCCTGACCTCAAGTGATCCACCCGCCTCAGCCTCCCAAAGTGTTGGGATTACAGGCGTGAGCCACTGTGCCTGGCCGATTTATCTTTTATTTATGATTTTTTCAAACATGGTTGGGTTAGGCCATTCTTGCATTGCTCTAATGAAGTAGCAGAGACTGTGTAATTTACAAGAAAAGAGATTTAATTGGTTCACGGCTCCACAGGCTGTACAGAAAGCATGGCAGCATGTGCTTCTGGGGAGGCCTCAGGGAGCTTTTGCTCATGGCGATGGCAAAGCAGGAGCAGGCACTTTCCATGGTGAAAGCAGGAGCAAGGCTGTGGGTGGGAGGGAGGTACTACACACTTTTAGACAACCAGATCTCCTGAGAACTAACTCAGTATCTTGGGGACAGTACGAGGGGATGGTACTAAATCATTCATGAGAAATCTGCCTCTGTGATTCAATCACCTCCTACCCAGCCTCACCTCCAACATTGAGGGTTACATTTCAACATGAGATTTGGGTGGGGACACAGGTCCAAACTATACCAATGGTCATTAATCATATTCTAATTTGAAAAAAGAATTGGGTTTCATCTTTTTAAAAATATCCTGTAATAGTTTATATAGTTTGAAAATTACTTATTCCCTGAAATTTTGAAGGAAAAAAATACTCTATATAAAACTATTTGAGCCTTTTGCTTTTTTAAAAAGATAAAAATTGTTTAGAGCTGTAATTCAGTGAATTTTTCCCCCGAATTATTCCAGACTTTTGTCTGATAAAATTTTTATTTTTTAAAGTTAATTTTAACAACTTATATTTTCATAGAAAATTGTGCATTTGATTTTGACTTCAAATTTTTTACATTGTTGGTATATATAGTTTTATATTAGTCTTATAACATCCTCCATATGATACCAATGGTCATATTCCCTTTCCCAATCCTAATTTTGAGTACTGTTTTGTCTTTATTATTTTTCTTAATTGGGCTAACTGGGTACTTATTTTTCTATTTTGTTGGTTTCCATTTTCTTCACTCCCTTCACCCCCACCCTGGTTTTGATCATCTCATTTCGTTTCTAAGATGGGGCAGTTGACAAAATTTTTTAATGCTAATTTCTGGAAGGCACAGCAGTACTTTCAGGGAGTTGTCATTTTGCAGATGAAGATACTGAAGTTCAGAGACATCACAAAGCAAGGGAATTGGTAACACTTACATGAGCTAGGATTGGATTCAAAGCCAGTACTCCTTCCAGATCATGGCTCACCTCCGAGGAATGATGAGGTTGCTCGGGGGGTGAAATACACCATAAACACACTAGGATATTCATAAAAAACTGTGTTAGGACAATTACCCTCATCTCAGAGGGGCACGAGTAATCCCACATCTGCCTTCCCTATGTATGGTCTCTGATGATTATCCCAGCCTTTCTCCCTGAGGCTGCAGAGCCAGGACTCCTAAGTCCCCAAACTATAAATATGCATATTGAGGCCAAGAAGTATCAGGCTGCCCTCTTTTCCCTTGCTGGGAAGGATGTGATGTGGGCATGATGAGGGCACGTGTAAGCCTGTGTATATAAAAGGAAGGTAGCAAGCCTGTGTTGGTCCCCATCAGGACTGCCCAGAGAAAAGACATTGACCACATCCTTGACAAATATCATGATCTCTGAGACATATGCTCTGGTAGGGAGAGACAGGGGCTATACCACCAAACTCTGCCCTAGCCTGCACCTGTCTACACCCAAGACCCCCTCCCAGCAATCACATATTCCCATTCCAAGCTCAACTAGAAACCTACCAATTACTTCTGTATTTCCCAAGTTTTTTGACATTTGAATAATGTACATGAACAGTTGTGGAATTCTGCTCCCCACTGAGAATGAATACATAGTCCTTGGACTTCTAAAAGAGTCAGAGAATCCCCAAAGCTCCAAAGCAGCCTCCTCCATAAAGCTCTCTCAGATCCCCCAGGTGGAGGATCTCATCTCAGCCCTCTTGGGGCTGTTTAGTTTTAACTTTCTGTTGATTTGCCTCAGGGTCTGCCTTGCATTCATTCGTTCATTCTTTTGTTCAACATTCATTGAGCTTCAACTGTGCTATGGGACAGGCTACAACAGTGTACAAGGTGGGCACAGTGCCTGCCCTCAGGGAACTTGCAGTCCAGTGGCAGAGGGAACATGAGCTAGATGACAAATTGTGATAGGTGCTCTGAGGAAAAGCAGTCGGGTGGGAGCTCTGTCAGATGAGTTGAACTAGGAGGACCTGAAAGGTGAAGTGACCCAGCCACCTGAAGCGCCGTAGAAGCCATGCCACATGGGAGGGCCTTTGGGGAGTGACTGACCACAGGCCCCCGTGGCTGACGTGCAGTGAGTGAGGGAGGGTAATGAGGGTGATCAGAGAGGGATGCTGAGGCCAGCTTGTAGCGTGGCTGTTGGTCTTGTCCATCCTGTGGCACAACCCCGTCACCACCCAGATTTTGTTAGGAGTCCTCCCCCAACTTGAGAGTGGAAGCTCCTTTGGCACAAAAAGGGGTTCTGCGTCATCCCCCAGCCCCCAGCCCTGAGCCTGGGTCTGGCTCTGAACTAGACCTCCATGAATGAATGCACAGCATCAGTGGGGATCCACCATCATGGGGAAATAGTAGATACAGGAATGATTTTCCAACCAGATTGCAGACTATTTCAAGCCCAGCCAGAGCCTACCAGGCCAACATTCCCCAGGCTTGTGCCTCTCTGAGCCTCAGATAGCTCATCTGTCAAACGAGGGCAGCTCTGCTGGCGTTGCCTGCACTCTAGGGTCCTTTATAAGCTCAGACTCCAGCTTAGAGCACATATTGAGAGGCTGCTGCACCCCAGAGCCACATACGTGCAACAGAGGGTGGTCCAGGCCCCTTATTGGTCCCCATGGGATTTGAGAGAGAAGCCTCCAGACCAACTCAACTTCTCCCTCATCTCACTTAGGCCTTTGCACCCAGCTTTTAGGAGGTTGTCAGGTGACAGTGCCCATTTCTTTTCTCTTCCCCAGAAATGATGTGGGGGATACCCACTCAGACAGGACCTTCATGAAAGCCAGGCTGTGAGGTGTGTTGGGGAATGCATAATTGATAGGCCATCATTCGGAGGCCCTCCTGGAGGACCAAAATGTAATCAGCAGTGGCGAGCTTGATCACGACAGGAACTCCTTTTACATCCTGGTGAGGCCACAGACCTGGCAAGCAAGTCCTCCTGGTCATTAAAAAGCATCCTGACTTCAGCAGGCCACCTTAGGTCACTGCAGCCACATACATCTTTGCTGCTGGATTCGAAGTAGGCATTGGGCTTGGATCTGGGCTCTGGCATCCTTGAGGTGTGGGCGGCTGAGTACCCAGTCCCTACCCACTTCGGCAGGTCAGCTGGGGAAATCCATCTCTCCCACGATAAAGGAGTGCATAGGCTTCAAAATGTGAAAATGTGATATGGCTACTTTCACGATGAATTATTTACATATCAAGATGAATTATTAATCCATGCTTTGAATTAATTTATTGGGTTTCAAAAAAAAGTGAGCATTTCAGAGGCAGGAAGGAGGTGGCAGTACCCTCCCTTTTCCCCAATTATTAAGGGTGGGACACACAGGCTCACCAATTCGCTTAGAAGATTTCATCTGTTTCTGTGTAGGAAGGTGACTCATGGGCTATACCTACAATTTCTTCTTGACCTTAATAAGAAATTACAATAGTTCTAATTGCCCTGGAACCTTCCCTTGTGGTGGAAGTAAAAATTTCAGATGAAATGACTTGGCTTCTTCCCCGAGGCTGGCGGAGACAGCCTTGTAGACATGATCCCTTTATACTTGGACACGGAGAAAAGGGTGGAGACGGATGGCCCCATCCTGCCTGGCCTGTGCACACCTGCCTCCCTGGCTCCCACTCCTCCTGGCTGGCTCCTTGACAAGTTCATTGCTGTGCTCACCAGAAAGTGGTCAGCAGAATGTTGCTTCTGGAGAAGTTAAGTGCAGACTAGCAACTCCTCAGGGGTTCAGTGGATGAAAGGCTGCAAAATAGGGTTTGGAATCGCTTCATAGACAGGGCCCATGTCTACACATACGTCAAAAGAAGTATTATTTGGGGAAAAAAGTTGTATCAGAGGCTTTGGGAAACACAGAGAGGTTTTGCAAGAATTTAAAGTAGGACATAGGAAAGAAAGCATGCAGCCAACGTTAATTGAGTGCATACTATGAGGTAGGCTTCCTGCTAAGCCCTTTTAAGTCACTGCTTCATTGAAGCCTCAGGAGCCTAGGGGACTGGCTACTCTTCCTAACCCACAGAGGGTAAATAAGTCTCCTGAGGCCACCCAATAGGTAGGAGAGCTGAAAATCAAACTCAGGCCTGAGTGGGCCTTGTAGCCCGTAATTTTAATCTGTGTGCAGCTCATGTCTGAGTCTGTTTAGGCTGCTATACAAAATCTTTCAGACTGGGGAATTTATAAACAATGGAAATGCATTGCTCACAGTTCTGGAACTGGGAAGTCTGAAGTCAAGCCACCAGCAGATTTGATGTGTGGTGAGGGTTCACTTACTTTCCTCCCCAAAAGTGGTGCTTTCTATGTGTTCTCACCTGGCAGAAGTGGGGAACAGGCTGCCTCTGGCCTCCTTGTAAGGGTTCTAATCCCATTCTCCTAATCACCTCTCAAAGTTCCCACCTCTTAATATGATTACACTGGGAATTCAGTTACAACATATGAATTTTGGAGGGAGACAAGCATTCAGAACATAGAGATCATCAGGATTTGTAGAGAGGAAAAGAATGCAGGTCCACATTAACTGCAATAACGACAATCAAGAACAAAGAACAATAAAGCCTGGAGCCCTAGATTCGTATCCCCACCCTCTCACCAGCTCCCTGGAACACTATACAAGAGTCCCTTTGCTGCCTTCGTTTTCTCATTAGTAAGACGGTAGATTGACATATAAGACCCCTTAGGCCCAATCCTGTAACCTTCTCCTTTCCCCAGTCCAACGATGAAGACAGTTGGCTCAGGAACAGGGTCACAGAATTTTGGGGCCAATCTGGTCCAACCAATCACAGGGAACTTGAAGTCCCTTGACAGCACACTCAGAAACCCCAAGCCTGCTGTTAAGGTCCCCTACATGGAAATGAATTAGGCCCTAGGCTGCTCATGCCACCTTCAGAGAGGGCTGAAACAAAGTCGGCTCCCCGCTAGCCTGGAGCACTGTTGGTGTTCGATACTTATTTATTGAGCAAATGAAATATTTTTAGCATGACTTCCCTAAGTCCTTGCCACATGCCAGCACTGGCAGCTGCACTGAATTCCTGCTTGTCCGCGTTGAATTCTCTCCATCCAAAGTCACTGGGATACTCTTTGATTCCTACATGCTTGGACATCTCTGTCCAGGAGATGAGGGGATTCAGAGGAAGACTTGACTCAGTTTGATGGAAAGAAACTTATTTCTATCAGTAAACAGTTGGAGGGAGAAGAAGAGTGTGAGATGGAATAAATTGCATGCAATGCAGTGCCCAGTCATTTGAACAGTTTCTGACACTTACTGGCTGTGTGATTCTAGACAAAACCCCTAACATCTATATCTCTTGGTTTTCCTCTCTGAATAATAGAGATATTAAAATCTAGCTTGTGGAATCAAAGCACCCAAAAGGAAGTGTGTGTTGTGTGTGTGTGTGTGTGTGTGTGTTCAGGGATGCTTATTACACCATTGTCTGTCATGGGGTGGGAGCTGAGATAGCAAGGTGAGTGCCCAGCAGAAGGGGAGTGGGTGTAATCCCAGCTGAACCTCTATTCTATAGTGTGGAAGGCTGTGCTACCATTCAAAAAGCATGCACCAGTTGACCTGGGGAGAGGGGTTTCTAATGCAGAGAAGGGTGTAAAATATGATCCCATTTCACAAAAACAAGAGTAGAGGTACATTTATATATGACGATATATGAGCCTTGAGGATGGCATGTGGAGGACAGACTTCAGGTTATTAGTACTGGTGGCCTGGGCTTTGGAAAGATGTATTGCAAGGCAAAGTCAGAAAGCAGGAGGAAAGGAGAGATGTGGGAGACAGAAATAAGTAAAAGGGGAAAAGTGAATTAAGGTGTCCATAAGCAAAACAGCATGTTTGTTACAGAATTTGCATGTATATAAGCACAGAGAGATGGATGAAAGAATGCTTGATAAAATGTGACTCTCCTAAGTAGGCTGCTAATAATGCCTGTCTTAGAGGGTTGTCATGAGGGTCAGATGATGTCATCATATGTCAGGATGAGAGAACTGTCCAAAGTCACATCGTGAGAGGACATGAAAGACTTAAATTCTAGTCTGCTGACATCCAAGTTGATGTTTTTCCTTCACGCTGCAACTGCCTTGCTAAATAATCATGAACCAGACATAGCTCAGTGATTGACTTGTTGAACAAGGGACATTGATTATTAGTCATCCTCTCAGGCTAAGAGCGTGAATCAAAACAGATGACAATCCCCTCTCTTTAGGTGGGAGAGTTTCACCCAATCAACCACGAGCACTATAATCATGATGTCAATGCAGCAATCACATTTCAGCATAAAAATAACTGGGAATGCCCACTTGAAGTAAACATGTGACAAGTGTGAAGCTAACAGGTAGTACCAGTTGGGTGATTTTTGACATAAAGCTGTAGTCAAACACGTGGACTCATGCCTGTGAGAGCTAGAATATAGTGGACTTGTGTTAGGTGTTTATTTTGTGCAAAGCATTTTGCATACATTATTTGAACGAACACTACTGAGAACCCCATGTTAGCTTCCCATTTTACAGATCAGGAAACTGAGGCTCAGTGAGGTTGAGTAACTTGCTCAAGGTTTAAAAACAGGTATATGGTGGGGTCAGGGTTAAAATCCAGGACTCCAGTACCCACAATTTTAATCCTACACTATAATGGTGCAGCTCCAAATTGGGAGACTTTCCAGGCTTTGTTAATCTAGATTGCTGTGTGTGTCCATAGCATTTCCAAAATAGCTTTTCAAGCCACCAGTGGTAGCTTAATTATGGCATGCCTTTTGATATGGCTGGAATGTGACATTATTCAATGTATTCATCTGCAATGGGATATGACTCGTAGGTGTAATTTATGTGTCCTTTGGCGTGTTATTAATGTGTGCTCTCAAGGGAGGTTTAATTTTGGAAATGGTTTTCTGTATCACGATGAAGACTTCAGAGATAGTGGGAGTGGCATCCCTTGAAATGAAAAGCACCCTGCTGCTCTCTCAAAGGTCACCAGTGACCCCTGAGATGCCAGACCGGTGGACCAGTCTCATTCTACTTCCTCCTCCACTTCCATGCTGCACAGGACACTGTGGCAGTCTCCTCCTCCTACTGTCATCTCTCCCCCTCCCACCTTGGGTCTTCTGGGAATGCGCTTGTCATGGAGACTCAGATGTGTGGAGGCAAATGGGATCTTGGTATAGTCATGACTTCTCATCACTCAGCCAATGCTCAAGCCTCCTTGAGAAAACCTCTGATAAGCTGGTGTCCAACATCTGCTGGGATACCTCTGCTTGTGGGGAACTCACTTCTGCATTTCCTTCCAATGCAGTTGTTCCAACTCTGGGCAGCTATACTGTGGTTCTTTGGCTCAAAATATGGAAAGACACAAAATAAGGAGGATTTAATGCTAATTTTAACCCTTGGGCAGAAGACACTGTGTTTACTCCCTTTCACTTGACAGTCCTTTAAAGAGTTGAAAATAGGAATCGTGAACCTTCTGAATTTTGTTCAAGCAGAGCAGCAAAGCTCCCTTCTACTCTTGTAATTATATCTGAGTATGTTTGAGATTGCCAGTTTTCCTTCTCAATCTTAGAGCTGAGAACTGAATACAAGACTCAGGTGAGGCCTGACTAGGAAGTCCTTTAATGGAACTTTGACCTTCTTTGTTCCGCACTCTCTACTTCTGTTAATGCAACCTCAAGTTGCTTCCACCCCAGGAAAAGCTAGAGAACAATGTTTGTAGGTACTGAACAGCTGATGACCAAAACTCTCTTCTCTTGCTCAGGCTGCTCCCAAGACATAGCTCTCTCACCCTGTGCTTATATAATAAAGGTTATTGGACACAATTGCAGACACTTTTCCCCATTACGTTTTTTTTTTTTTTTTTCCTTATAAGTTTTGTTGCATCACCACAGCCCACTGAGGGCTTTGGGATTGGAATTCTCCCATCCGCCTGGTTTGTTGTCCCCTCCCAGTTCAGTGGCATTCACAAATTTGATAAGGAGCTTTCTATGCCTTCATTCAAGTATTCGTAAAATTTGTTTTAACAGGAGAGAGTCAAGGACAAAGCATTATCTCAGGCCCCTGGAGAGCTCCTGAACTGACAAGCTGAACAGGAATGAATTAATCAGCAAGCCCTGAGTACGATTCTTGAAGTGGTTATAAGTCCACCTTCCTGAATGTATTATTACCTTAGCTAGAATTTTTCATGTTACCCAAAAGGATATCATAAAAACTTTACTATATACCTTCTTGAAATCCAAGTAGTCTGTGCCCAATTGCATTTTCCTGCTCTATGTGATAGTTACAACACATACACACACACACACACACTTGTGCATGTGCAAAAAAAGGAAGGAAAGAAGAAAGAACAAAAGGAATAAGGAAGGAAGAGAAAATCAGATTTCTGCACCAGGATTAGTCTTTACATGGACACTATGATTGCTAGAAACCAATAGAAGGTCGTGGACAATGCAAACCATTCCTTTAATTGCTGTATGATTGCTCAGGAACAACATCTGACATGGCTGTTTAAGTGTTGCCCTCATGTCATTTTTGAAATCTAGAATAGGTTGGCTCATGTCCATTCATCCCTCAAAATTTTTCAGGGACCTGCTCTCTACCTAGCACTAGGCCAGCAGCCAGGGTTCGGAGGAAAGAGAATTCATGGGCCTGCATCGTGATACTCAGTGTCTTCCTTCCTCTCTCATTTCACAACTCCTTCAATATCTCCAGCCAAGGATGAGTGACTCCATGTTCAAGCTCTCCTTTTGCCCAGTGGTTGGAGGTCTCGAATTAACATCAGGCTGTCAGTTGGGTTCCTCTTACCTCTCCAGAATGCTGAGCTCTCCTTTTAGTTCAAACGGCATCATCTGGACTAGAAAGACAAAGGTCATTTCCATCATCGCGATTGCATTAACCTGTTGATCTAGAAAAGCAGGTTAATTTCTTCTTCATCCTTCTTGCTCTTAGTATAAATTTAAAAATTATTTCTGGCTGGGAGCAGTGGTCATGCCTGTAATGCCAGCACTTTGAGGGGCCGATGCTGGTGGATCACTTGAGCCCAGTAGTTCAAGACCAGCTTGGCCAACATAGTGAGGCCCCATCTCTAAAAAAGTACAAAAGATTGGCTCAGTGTGGTGGTGTGCGCCGGTAGTCCCAGCTACTGGGGAGGCTAAGGTGAGAGGATTGCTTGAACCCAGGAGGTTAGGCTGCAGTGAGCCATGACTGTGCCACTGCACTCTAGCCTGGGCAACAGAGCAAGACACTGTCTCAAAAATAAATAAAATAGGCCAGGCGTGGTGGCTCACGCCTGTAATACCAGCACTTTGGGAGGCTGAGGCCGGCAGATCACAAGGTCGGAAGATCGAGACCATCCTGGCTAACATGGTGAAACTCTGTCTCTACTAAAAAATACAAAAAAATTAGCTGGTCGTGGTGGTAGGCGCCTGTAGTCCCAGCTACTGGGGAGGCTGAGGCAGGAGAATGGCGTGAAACCGGGAGGTGAAGCTTGCAGTGAGCCAAGATTGCACCACTGCACCTCCAGCCTGGGCGGCAGAGCAAGACTCTGTCCCCCCCAAAAAAAAGTAAAATAAAAAACAAATACATAAAATAAAATAAAATAAAATTCATTTTCTCCAGATCTCATTCTACTCTGGGCTGTGGCCCTTCTGATGCTAGTGTATTTGGTTTCTTTTATTTGCAATGATACAGAACCAAATGCAAACTAGCTAAAGCAAAACAGGTAATTAACTGGCTCTCATAACTAAAAAGTCCGAGGACAGACCCATCTTCAGAAATTGTCTTGTTCAGGGATGCACACATCATCATCAGCAACCGATCATTCATTCTATTTATCTGTTCTCCTTGGCTTTATTCTTAGAGAGCATCTTTGGCCTCCAAGAAGCCCTATGCTTATATTCTTCACTGCTGTAGAGCACAAAAGAAAAGCCTCCTTCCAGAGCCTGTAAGTGAAAGTTCCAGGGTTAGCACTGATCGGAGCCTTGGCTTGGGTCAAATGCCTGCTCCTGAACCAAGCACTCTTGCAAGGCAGTGCTAAGCTCTGATTGGCCAGGAAGAGTCACATGTCCACTCCTGGAGCTGGGATAAGGGCCAGCTCCACTTGAACCGAGTACGGCGGGTTTCCAGAGGATCATTTGGGGACTGCTGCTGAAAGAAAGAGAATAAATGCTGAGTTGCAAAAACAAAAACAAAAAACAAACAAAAAAACATACAAGAGCACCTCAGTGCTTGTAAGGTATCTGACATAGAGTAGTTATTCCATAAATCTCTGGTGAATGATTTAAAAACCACTGGCATCCATGATACGCTTCTTCCATGCCCATCTCTCGCTAATGTTTTTACCAATGGTGCCAAAGTTGATGCTTGTGGTTGTCTACAAAAGAATCATTTTCCCTTTCTCGCTTATAAATAAAACCTGATTTAGATGAGATATTAAGGGCTCTGCACATCAGGGAAGAGGATGCCTGGGGGAAAACCAGAGAAATCTGAACTCATGGTTCTCAAACTTCAGTGATCTCAGACACACCTCGAGGGCTCATTATAACACAAATTGCTTCCCAGCACCGGGGTCATGTTTTGCAAATCATGTTCTAGAGAGATCACTCTCGTGCAAGGATGGAGGACAGCTAGAAGGTGGAAAGGGCTTTAAGTGGGAAAACCAGATAAGAGGCCACCATCACAAGGTTCAAAGTGAGGGGAAAGAGAAGCAAACCAGAATACAGGCCATGGCATGAACTGAGGGGCATGCGGAAGATTCCTGTCTTAGAGACAGGGGCAGTTAGACTTGTCAAAGGATTAGCTATGGAAACTGAGAAAGGAAACGAAGATGACCCCCAAATGTCCACCTTGGGTAAAGGGGAATGGAGAAGCTCACAGAAATAGGGAGCAGAGAGGGAAGAGAACTTTCCATAGAGGTGAGCTCAACTCTGTATATATAGAATGAGTGGTGCTGGCAGCCACATCAGTGGAGTTGTCCAGTGGACACTTGGATAAGTGGAGGAGAGTATTAGTTTGTTCTGATGCTGCTAATAAAGACATGCCCACGACTGGGTAATTTATAAAGGAAAGAGGTTTAATTGACTCACAGTTCCACATGACTGGGGAGGCCTCTCAATCATGGCAGAAGGTGAAGGGGAAGCAAGACACATCTTACATGGCAGCAGGCAAGAGAGAGCTTGTGCAGGTGAACTCCCATTTATAAAACCATCAGATCTCATGAGACTTGTTCACTATCATGAGAACAGTATGGGGGAAACCATCCCCATGATTCAATTATCTCCACCTGGCCCCTGCCCCTTGACATGTGGGGATTATTACACTTCAAGGTGAGATTTGGATGGGGACACAGCCACACCATATCAAGGAGAGAGGCCCAGGTCAGATAGATAGATATAGTGCCAGCAGCCTGTAAATAGCCACTGGGAGGCAGAGATATTTGAAAGACCAAGAAAGGGGTGAAAAGAAAGAAGAGGACACAGAATAAAGCAGCAGTGGTTAAGCAGCAATAAAGCAAACCGTAGAGTGCATATTGTGCCTATGAGGATGGCTTCAGCTACAAGCAGCAGAAAACAAGGTCTGAACGGGCTTGAAAAATAAGGCACAGTCATTGCTTCCCATGCTAAGTCCGTGGGCTGGGGTTTGCTGGGTTGGCTGATTTCATGTCTCTATGCTACCATCAAGGATCCAGGTGCTTTCCAGATTTTTTGCTCAGTGAGCTGACTTAGTCCTGTTTGTTCCCCTCACAGCTGCAAGATGGCTTTAGCAGTTCCAGATATTATATCAGACATGAAAATCTCCAGCGGGGAGAAAGCACCATCTCCTCCTGGGTTCTCTTCTTTAATACTGAGAGATCCTTTCCAGAAGCCTGCAGCAGACTTCCCTCATTGCATGTGCCCATCCTAATCTCATCACTGGTAAGTGGAGTGGGAATTCCATGTAGTATTCTCCAAGAGTGGCCACAGACCAGTGGTACCAGCAGCACCTGGGGACTTTGTAGGAATGAGAATTCTCTGGCCCCACCACAGACCCACTGAATCAGAGTTGCTGGGGTTGGGGCTTTCTAGGTGATTCTGGTGCAGGCTAAAATTTGGGAACCTCTGCCTTGGAAAAGTCAAAAAAGCCAACAAACAAAAAAGCCTGAATTGGAAGGTGCTGATATGTCTCGGCTAAGAAAAGCTCAGCAATAGCCCTTATGCAGTCACAAAATAAAACCCCACTTTTCTTCACGAGGCTTTCTTGGCCATAGCCTATCTTTTAGCTCCAGCCTCCCCCATATCCCTGGCATCTCTTTTTCCCTGGCCGTATAGAACCTTGATTTCATGGATTTATGCCTTTGCTAGAGTTCTGGCCCATCTTGTTCATCCACTTATCCTTCAAGGTGAATCTTTCCTGAGAACTCCACCCTGACTCCCTGTGACAGGAACCAGGGATCTGCCCCTCTCCTGTGAAACCCTTAAATGGCCAAACCACACCCTGCATCATCGTGGTACATCTCTCTGTCTGGGACTCAGCTTCTGGGGGCAGAAACACCTGCTCTTCTCCTCATAACCCAGCTCCTAGAGCAGTGCCCAGCACTAAGCTAGCCCATACTGGAGATTACTTGAATGAATGAAGTTCCCCTAGAAATAATGTCTTTCATCTGTATACCCTTCACCCTCCTGAGAATAAAAAGCCCTATAGAAACAGTGGCTCATAAATAAGGCATCCGAATGGCCACCAAACATCTAAACTTATGTAAGGAATTCCAAGGCCAAGAGCTTAATTGTGAACATCAGACAAAACAGTATTTGATCCTGGCTCTGCCTGGTTACCAGCTGTGCAACCTTGGGCCAATTGTCTAATTTTGCTAAGTATTACTATTCTCATCTGTAAGTTGGGAATATTAATAGCTTTCAAATCAGTCTTATGATAATGTGAGTTGAGGCACTGATATGGTTTGGCTGTGTCCCCACCCAAATCTCACCTTGAATTCCCATGTGTTGTGGGAGGGGCCAGGTGGGAGGTAACTGAATCATGGGAGCAGGTCTTTCCCATGCTATTCTCGTGATAGTGAATAAATCTCATGAGATCTGATGGTTTTATAAAGGCGAGTTTCCTTGCGCAAGCTCTCTTCTGTTGTCTGCTGCCATGTGAGACATGCCTTTCACCTTCCACCATGATTGTGAGGCCTCCCCAGCCATGTGGAAGTGTGAGTCCATCAAATCTCTCTCTTTCGTAAATTTCCCCGTCTCGGGTGTGTCTTTATCAGCAGTGTGAAAACAGACTAATACTGGCACCATGCTTGCCATATAGTAAGGCTCTAAAAATGCTGGCTCTTATTATTATTGGTTTCTGACAACCGTTCAAGTATTGCAAGCAAACAGGTGCAGTGACTTGGTCAGTTCTGGTTTCAGTTGCCTCATTTCTAGGAGGCAATCAGCAGAAGATGATAAGGGGGCTCACATAATGTGTCTAGAGGCTTCTGAAGTTGCCTGATGTAGCCAGTTGGACCCAAATAAGAAATTTCAATGTGCTGCCCAAAGTTGTTCTAGGCAATCTCCTTGTGTGTGTGTGTTAGGGAAGAGAAGGAACAAGCCACCAAGGAACAAAGACACCTGCTCTATGGAGACCCCTTCTGCCTGCTTGACAAGCTCTTCTTCATCCCTCAAAATGTAATCCAGACATTCTCTCTCTCCAGAAGCTGTCCCTGTGTCCTGAGTGGTCACTCAGCTTCAATGTCTCCTCTGCCCCTCGTTCTGACACTTGCTTTAGCCTCATTGCACTGTGTGCCATGGTTGCTGACCCATCTGTCTTCAGCAGTAGACTATGAGCTCCCTGGGCCTAGCCCAAGGCCTGGCACAGAGGAGGGTGCAAAGCTGGTGGTCTTTCTCCTTCTCTAAGGAGTGTTATATCTCTTTGGAGGAGCCTCAATTGACCTACAAAACAACCACAGCAAGCTTTCAGTATGGTGCTTACGACCTCAGCCTGGGCTCAAAGGACCTCAATCCTGTCATCAGTACCCTGTGGATGATGGGGCTCACAACCTGGGTGGTCAGAGGAGTTGGGCAGCCAAAGGATGGATGCATTTATGGTGGGATAGGAGTCGGCACAGCCAGGAAGACAGGACAGCCCAAGAGAGGGCAGGGAAGGGACCCACAGAATGGTGACAGCCTTGGCCTTGTGCCCCAGTGAGGCTGTCCCAGACTCTTATCACAGCCTCAGGGCAATCAAGGCACCTATTCCTGCAACATCCCCCAACCCCATCCCACATGGCCAGAGCACAAATCCTAGTTAAAAATCCCCATGGACTTTGTTTACTGGGCTCCAGCTCTGGCTCTGGCATCAGCAGTTTGCATCTCTGATTAGCAACATTCTTATGATTTCTGTCCTACATCAGAAATGTAACAGCAATGTGGCAAGGATGGAGGCGGCCCCCCGCCCCTCACTGTGTCTCAAAGCTTCCTCAGTGCTCAGTGGTGTTGCTGCTTGGGCATGTTAACTCTTCATCCTACAGGTCTGGACAGGGAGGGTGTGCATACAGAAGGAGGAAGGAGAACCAGGAAGGAGTTTCTTATCATGGCAGATGATAATATACACACCTGAGCCTTTTCCTTAATCCTTCATGCCCTACCTCGTCCTTCATTTTCATTTCTAATACTCATGGCTTACCCAAAGTGCCAGAAGTCCACACTGCCATAAAAACCAAGAAAAGGAAATAGAAAAACAAGCCATTTCTTCTTTCTTATTAACTCAACAATCCCATGATCCACTGTGTGTGTTTTTAGGGAAAGGATCACAGAGGTCAATCCACGTATCAGTGATCCTGATGTTTCTATCAAATGAATCATTCGAAATGGGATCTTCAGTTTATTTGAGCAGAATCACATCAGCACTGCTCACAATGAAAAGTGTCTATGCCATGTGTTTGGATGTGAAGAAGTTTTTATCACAGCGAAAGTATAAAGGCTTGTATTACAACCTGGTAATCTCAGTGGCTTCCAGCTTTTGGCTTAGTTGGAGTCAACTTTGCTTAAAGAGAGGAAACCTATGTATAGCCAACCTAATAAATGAATGTAGCCCAGCCCAGTTTCCAAGGTGGTAAAGCAATACACCCACAAGCCACAAAACCCCACTCTGGGAAAAAATGAGGCAGACTTTTGGCCTATTGTGCTTTTTATCCTTTTCTTTCCACCCCTCTTTCTTTCCCACACACCAGGGGGGTGAAAGACACAGTGTCATTTGTACGGATCAAGCTCTCTTCTTGTAAGTTTCCAGTTAAACATTCTTTTGTAGCTGACACCTATTAATAATTTAAAGTGCTTGCTCTTTTGAACAGTGATCAAAATTAAGCTATTACCCACAGGGGGATATTTACATACAGTTAGTTGGCAGCTGTTTAACAGCCTTTTCCATTCAAGATTTCTTGTGACCTTCTCTATCATTAGTAAGCAGAAGAATATTTGATGATTGTATGATTTTTTTTCTTCTGTATATTTGATAAATGACCACTGGGAATCACTTAGGAAGTAAATAAGGTAATTCTTTGTGATTTCTGCAGGCTGCTGAAGTTATGAAAGAAGGGCAATTACTTTTAGATCCATCTACATGCAATTTACTAATAAGCCACAGAAGGCAGAAACATGTAATTAGTAATTACTATAGTATGTAGTGATTCGAGGCTTACCCAGTCAGTCTATGGGCCTATAATCTGGTAGGAGAAAATGAAATGAGTTAGTTCACACAAGCAAGCCCCAGTATGTTTAAAGCAAGTTGCTGACAATAAAACCAACTGATGTTTATAGAGACGATGGCAGTACATCGCACGTTGCTACATCCAGCCTCTTGCCTGACCCCTACCCCTGGGCTGATGTAAAATAGCCTCCTTGCCTCCATTTTTAATGAGGGCCAGACTCAAAATGTGTTGAGAGGTTTCCTGAGATCACAGGCTAATGAGGGGTGGGCCCGGATCCTGAGCTTCAGGTTACAGGCCCATTGCTGTCCACAACATCATGATGTCACCTAGTCATGCTGCCAGATCGGTGACTCACATCCTAGGAGTCAGACATATACAGGACTCAGAAGCCAAAGGTGCATATTTATGATGGAGTTGGAGGCTATGAAGACAAGGAAGAAGAACAGTGGAAATGAGACAAGTGCCTAGTTTTGAGGGAGGGCCACTGGACATTTAATGCATATTATCTTCTTGACAATAGCTAGGCATTATTGTGCCTATATTACCTCCTATATTTACAGGAGAGGAAACTGAGCTTCAGTGGGGTCACTTGGTCAGGATCTCTCAAAGTGTTAAGTGGCGGAGCTGAACTATAACACTGGGTAAGCCTGACTTCAATAGCTGCAATCTCTCTCCCTCACACCTGGTGGGTGTGACTCCTTATTCCAGCAAACTAAGTGTATCTTCAACAAGTATCTCAAAAAGAGTAATTTGGAGCAAATAGGCAAGTTCACAGATAGCAGGATCTTAAAGCTGACTGTTTTGTCCCAGAAATCTCAATTTTAGGAATCTATCCTAAAAAAAAAAAAAAAGGCAATCCAAAAATAAAAATAAAAAAACACAGCAGATAAGAGTTTATATGAAGAGATGTGCAAGAAAGATGCTATTTATAACAACAAAACCTGGGAAAAGAATTCAAACACCCAGTAACACAGTAATGGAGAATTAAGTTATAGTTATGACTATATGATGGAATATTAGGCAACTGTGAACAATAATATCAATGAAGTGTTTGTAATAACACTGAACAGCCTTAAAACCTAACGGAGAGTAAGGCAAGATACAAACATCTGTATAAGTTATAACTCATTTATGTAAAATAATATTTATGGAAAGAGAGATGTAGACCAAAATTGTATATGGTAGCTTCATGGGTATTGTATTTTTAAAATAACAGCTTAATTGAGATATAATTCACATACCCAAAAATTCCACCCTTTTAATGTGTAATATTTTTGAGTTTTAGTATACTCACAGAGCTGTAAAATCATCACTACTCTCTAGTTTTAGGAAGATCCCATAATCCTGTACCTATTCACTGTTGTTCTCATTCTTCCCACACTCAGCCCCTGGTGAATACTTATGTATTTTCTGTCTCTATAAATCTGCCTGTTTTGGACATTTCATATAAACGGAATCATACAATATGTGTCCCTTTGTGATGGGCTTTTTTCACTCATATAAATGGAATCATACAATATGTGTCCCTTTGTGATGGGCTTTTTTCACTTAGCATGATGTTTTCAAGGTTCATCCATGTTGAAGTGTGTATCAGTACTTCATTCCTTTTTAAGGCTGAATAATATTCCATTGTATGGATATAACACATTGTGGTTATTCATGCATAAGTTGATAGACATTTGGGTTGTTTCCACTTTTTGGCTATTATGAATATTGTTGATATGAACATTGATGTACAATGTTTTCAAATTCTCTTGGGCATATGCTGAGAAGAGAAATTACTAGTAACTCTATGTTTAATATTTTGAGGAAATGTCAAACTGTTTTCCAAAGTGGCTGCACTATTCTACATTCTCACCAGTAAAAAATGGGGTTACAAGTTGTCTATGTCCTTGCCAAAACTTGTTATTATCTTCCTTTTTCTTTTTAACCATACCAGTGGATGTGAAGTCTTTTTAACCATACCAGTGGACATAATGTATGTCATTATGGTTTTGATTTGCATTTCCTAATACCTTACCACTAGCCATGTTGAGCATCTTTTCATTTATTTATTGAAAATTTGTGTATTTTGTTTGGATAAATGTCTATTGAAATTCTTTGCTCATTTTTAAATAGGGTTATTTGTCTTTTTGTTATTGAGTTCTATGAGTTCTTTATATATTCTGGTTATTTGTCTTTTTGTTATTGAGTTCTATGAGTTCTTTATATATTCTGGATACTAATGTCTTATCAAATACATTATTTGCAAACATTTTCTTCCATTCTATAGGTTTTGTTCTCACTTTCTTGATAATATTGCTGACAGCACTTAAGTTTTTAATTTTGAGGAAGCTCAATTTATTTATTTTTCCTTTTGTTGCTTGTGTTTTTGATGTCATATATAAGAAACAATTGCCTAACCCAAAGTCTTGAAGATTTATTCATATAATCTCCTCTAAGAGTTTTATGGTTTCAGGTTTTACATTTTCATCCATAATCCATTTGCATATAACGTGAGGTGGGAGGCCAACTTCATTCTTTGGCGTGTGGATATTCAGTTGTCCTAGCGCTGTTAGTTGATTTAACTGTTATTTCCCAATTGAATTGTCTTAACATATTTGTCAAAAATCAATTGACCATAAAGGTAAGGGTTTTATTTATGGACTCTGAACTTTATTCCATTGATCTATATATCTATCCTTGTGCCAATACCACACTGTCTTGAATACTGCAGCTTTGTAGTAATTTTTGAAATCAGGAAGTGAGAGTTCTCCAACTTGTTTCTTCTTTTTAAAGGTCTTTTTGGCTATTTTGAGTTCCTTGCAATTCCATGTGAATTTTAGGATTGGCTTCTCAATTTTCACAAAAAGGCAGCTGGGATTTTGATAAGGATTGCACTGAATCTGCAGATCTGTTTGTTAGGGATCACCATCCTGTGAAGGAAATGATGGCGGTGCCTACTTTAAATCCTGCGGCTTATTCTGTGCTGTAAGTGAATGCCTTCTTTGCCTGGCAAGAGCAGTGCAGCTCCGTAACGTTAAGGCAGGCTTGGAAATAACATCTCTATGGAGAAGACCTATTAGGGCACAGCAGCTGCTCCCCTGAGGCCAGTTCTCGGCCACTCCATACACCACACGTTTTCTATTACTTAGTCCAGCAAGGCTTTAAATACCTCAGGGCACCCCCTCTGCCATTTCCTGTGGAATACTATTTCACAGTCTAATAGATCTTCCTAAGGGAATTTCCCTGTTACTTAGCCCACATTTCCTTTTAAGTTTAAGTCCATTGCTTCCTCAGGACCATGCCATTCCAGACTGATCTGCCTACTTGGGATTCCCATATTTCATCACCCCAGAGGTCATATTATTTCCAGGTTGTTGGGTAAACTCTGAGTTTGATAGATGTGGGCTTGAAGAGGAGGTCTCTGGTGAAGGCTGACATGGGGCCCCCTTAGGCTCATGAAGCCAAGAGCAAATGTGGCCAATCCAAAGAAACCCTGGAGCCAAGGCCCTCCTGGCCAAAAACTGGAAGAGCCCTCTCTGCAGATTAGGGAAGAATGATGTGCCCCAACCTTTGTTGTATGAAAACTGGGGTTCTAGTTCTCCCCAGGCTCCAGCAAGAAGGGCAAGGTACAGGTGCCAGCCAAGTGCCTGCTTGGTAAGCTCACAGGAAAGCCAGCCCCCAGGGCTGCAGGGGCTTCCCTCGTCACTCTAGAGGGAAGGCAAGGGAGAATTAGAAGGAACCTCAGAAGAGAGAGGAGCCAGACAGGACAAGGTGAGGAATGAGCATGTCTGAGTGCCTCCTGTGTCCAAGATCGGTGCCTGTGTCTTTCCTACATTATCCACTCGATCCTGCATCAGCTCATCTGGCCTGGGGGTCCTAAGGAGGAACTGTGATGCAGAGAGATGAAGCCACAAGCCTGAGCCATACAGCAAGCAAGGGAGCAGGCCAGGGGCTCAGACCCACATTGGTTTTTCTCCACGTTTTTTCTCTACGTTATTTCTGGTGCATAGCTGTGCCTCAGTTTCTTCATCTATGAAATGGAGCTGATGCAATATCACAGAGCTGCTTAGAGGACTGAGAAAATCTAGGTAAAAAAAATTGGGCTCGATAAATGTTATATTGCTTTCTTCCTTTCTTGCTTCTGGATGGCTGATCAGGGCCATTTCTCCAAGTAATTTAGCAAGGCGAGTGTCTGCGGTCCCTCTCCTCCCCGCCTCCTGCCCTGCACTGATAAGTTTTATTAGCAAAGAGGGAAGGGATTTTCTATGACCAAATTTCTTCTGAGCTTTTCAGGAGAAATTGATGGAGCTGGCTGGTCCCTTGGCTGGCACTTCATCCTGGTGGGATTTCCTGGCCTGCAGGGGTGAGGGCGAGGGCTACAGAACCTGTCTGGCCTGAGGAGGGAGGGCTGGACAATGTTATTCTTCTGAAGGGGAAAATCATCATTTGGATTCTTGGGTTTATGTACCCTGGGCGCCAGGGAAGCAGCTGGAATTTGCCTGGAAACCACAGTGCTGTCTGTTTGGTTCTCAATGGGCGGTTGGGGACTGCGTTTGACAGTTTCTCACCTGCCTTTCTGTTCTGCATAATAAGAACCAGTTCTTGGGGCGTCTCAGTGGCTCTGCTGAGCTGGGGCTGCTGCTGGGTTTCCTGAAAAGGGGTTGTGTGTGTGGGGAGACATGTATGTGCCTGTATATGTATGTACATGTGTGGGTATGGGTAAGTATGTGTTTGTGGGCATGTGTGTGTATGGCTATGCATGTGCCTGTGTGTGTGAGTGTGCATGTATGTGTTTGTGTGTGTCAGTGTGTGGGTGTGTCTGTGTTGGAAGCACAAGTATGTGTAAGTATACATGTGTGTTACCTAAATGTGTTGATGTGTGTGTGTGTGCATGTGCATTTGTTTCTGTTTCCACTAAATGCCAGATGTGGGTCCCAGGAATGCCCATCGGGATGCCCCACTCAACCAGTTACCTCAACCTCCCTTGAGAAGCAGTGGGTGCCCTGGAAGCCACCTACTCTGAGTTTTGTTCTGCCTCATACCAGTCATGTGTCCTGCCAAGGCCTTCTGTACCCTCACCCCTGATACCACAAGTTCACTCACTCATTCTTAAAGGTTCAACTCATGTCATTCTCTACCTCCTCCTGGAAGCCCTCTCATTCTGACTCTCTCCCCATACCTGGGTTGAAATCCTTTCTCTGAGTGTCCATCTGTGTCAGCACTGAAATCTACTGTCTTCAGTAGATTCTACCCTGGGTAGCACATGACTCTCTACACATCAGCTTCCCACTCTGGACTGTGAGCTCCCTAGGAAGGGGCTAGTGGTTGGTTCTTCTCTGTCTCCTGGAGTCCAGTACTGTAAGACACCTCTTAGATATTCAATTCATGTATGTGGAAGGAGTAAATGAATGAATATTCTTCATATCTCAGTGTTCTCACCTGTAAATTGCAGGAACAATATTTCACATGGTTCCTTAGAAGATCACATGAGATGAATTATATGAAAGCATGTTTTAAAATGTCAAGCAACACAGCAATGCAGCTCTCTTGGGATCAGAGACACCCAACAGTTGAACAGGATAGCAGGCAACAGGCATGGTACAGAGAGAGCTGACTTTGGAGTCAGAAGGTCCTGTTTCAAATTCTGGCTCCACTACTCAGCATCTGATTGACCCTGGGTGAGTTGCTCACTCTCAGCCTTCATTTGTACAACTGTAGGAAGGAGCTATTTATACTTTTCGTATTGGCATAAGAAACAGCCTATGCAAAGGGCATGGCACCCGGTGACATCCAGTGAAAGTTGGTTAAGCAGAAGAATACTCACAAGGCCATGGGTGCTGACAGCAGAGGTGGTGTATGTGTAGGAGGTCCCAGGACCTTGGGCAGTGGGCAACGAGTGTGCCCTAGAGGTGGGAGTCTGGAGCTGGGCTCAGGGAATGGGGCTATGGCAAAGCAGGAGGGGCTCTGTGGGGTGAGTTGGAGTGGGTACAGGATGGAAGAAAATGGCCATGTGAGTTGGGAGTTGTATTCTATTCATTTGCTGTTGCTGCTTAACAAACTCCCAGAAACTGAGTGGCTAAAAACAACATTTGTTTGCAAAATCTCATACTTACATGTCAGAAGTCTGTACAGGGCTCAGCTGAGCTTCCCAGTAAGGGTCTCATAAGGCTGAAATCAAGGTGTCAGCCAGGATGCATTCTCCGCTGGAGGCTCAACTTGGGAGAGATTTGCTTCCAACTGCCCTTAGGTTGTTGGAAAAAGTCTGCTTGCAACTCTGGAAGTGAGGTCTCCATTTCCTTGCTGGCAGCTGGCCAGGGATCTCTCTGACCTCCTAGAAGCTGCCATTAGATTCTAGTCTCATGTCTCTCTCCCAACAGAGCAGCCAACCTCTTCCTTTCTTCTTACTCACGTCCTCTTTCAGGAAGGGCCAAGTCCTTCTAGCAAGCACCTACACTTGCTTTAGCTAGGCTCACCCAGGATTATCTCCCTTTTGAATAACACAAAGTCAACTGGTTTGGGACTTTGATTACATAAAAAAAATCCATTCACCTTAGCCAAAAATGGCCTAATTGTAGAAGTAAGATCCCAACGTATTCGCAGGGTCTCTTTTAGAAAGAAAGGAGATCATACAGGCCTTGTGTACCCGGGGGGTTGGGAGGTAGGGGGAAGCGGCCCTCTTGTAATTCTATGCACCAGAGGGTTATCAAGCTGTTTTTTCTGGCTGTGCTATGACGCCAGAATTCCATGAAGGAGGGTTTTGCTGTCTGTTCTCTATCCACCCTCACAGCTGACAAGACCAGCAGCGGAAGGGTGACCATATGTCCCTGCTGGCTTACATAGTCCTGGTTTACGCCTGGTTTTTGGGTGTGATTATCAACAGTACCCCCTTTCACTCTCATAACTGAACCAGATTGGAGGAAAAAGTATATTGTCATTGGGGTTAAAGGAAGCAGCTGCTCTCCAGAGTGTCCCAGGCTGTTTGGGGAGAAGGAAGTTGGAGGCGTATAAGCTGTTGTCACGGGCAACATAAGTGAAACTGCCCCAGCCAAGGAAAAACCTTAAAAGGAGAAGGTCCAAGGAGATCAGTGTGTGCAGAGGCTGTGCTTCATGCCAGGTGATTGGGATAAGGTCTCTTACTGTGTTCTAACAACGATCCTATGGGAATGACAGTATTGCCCCAAATTTATGGCTGACGAAACTGAGGCTCAGAAGATAACATTGAGCAGAGTAAGGTCCTAGTTCACACCACTAGGAAGTGGAAGGCATGGAATTCAAGTTGACCCACCTGGACCTCACATCAAGTTAGCTGCACCTGTACCCTCCAGCCACCTCCCTCTCTGGGGCCGTCCCAACAACACACACTGGGTACCCCTCTTATGGTCATCTGTTTCTTTCCACAGTGACATTTTCCCCTGACTGACAACAAGTTACAAGGCTGATTTCTGGTAAGTGATAAACTCATATCATGGGTGCTGGGATCTGTTCATCCATGGGAAAAATCAACCAGCTCTCAAGCATTTGATTTTCTCCTGAGAGTGATGTCAACAGACTCTCTGTACCTCAGAATGGGTCTCGAATGCCAGCGCCACAGGAGGGAAAGCTATGTCTTCTTCACCGCTGCCTCCCCAATGTCTAGCAATGCTCTGGTATAGTACATGGTTCTCACTAAATATTTGTTCAAAGGATGAGTGAATAAACCCTTGACTCAGGGGAAACTTAACTTTAATATCAAAGCCAACTTATCTCTTTGAAAACACATTTCAACAAAGAATCGGGGGTGAGGTCTTGGAGTCCAGTGTAGGGGAATGTGCCCAACAATTCTTCTACCTGTCTGGCTAAACCTTCTGTTCCTAAGACCTAGTGCCACGGGAATGCAATAATACACATTTTAAAATAACAGCTAAGACCATCGATTTACATGCATTCCCCACGTCTAAGAGTGAATTAACCGTCAGTGACCACATGCATCAACTCATGGGGGATTAGTGTGAGAGATTTGCACAGTTTTCTGAACAACACACATGGGCGTGCTAAACATAGGTTTGTGCTGACTCAGAAGGCATCACAGTTTGTGTAGTGAGGTCCACATCAAGCTGGAAAACCTGATGGAGGGACTTTGTCTGGGGCAAAGCAATGGTGCTGATTACTCACCTCTCCTTTGAGTTTGCACAGGTTGTCCTGATTGATTGCAGGATGGTGCAGACTAGAGCAGAAGCTTCCTTCTCTGCTGAAGTGGGGTGGCGGGGCATCTGATAGCATTTGCCACAACATCCCTTCTGATTCCTCAGGTTGCTTTCTCTGGGAGAGAAATCTGCCTTGAATGGAGTTATCCTAAACTCCGACACCCAGTGCAAGTAAACTCTTCAGAAAGTGGGTGCCGCTCCTGGAAAGCCAGGCTTTTTTGTGCGGGGAAACACACTTTGTGAGAAGAAAATGGCTGCAGAACAAAGACAAGAAAGCAAGAAAAAGAAAAGCTAAAGGAATTCTACTTCCTGTGCTCAGGGGTTGGGGAAGCCTGTGGAAAAGACTCTGTAGGTTTCCCATCAAGGCGATTTTATGTCAGGGCAAATGCATAATTGTTGGGCTCTCCTAGGCCCAGGCTTGACGCTATTTCTACCACCTATTAGCTGCGTGACCTTACAGAGAGCTGTAAATGCTCTGAGCTTCTGTTTCCTCATTTGTTCAAGGGGGAAAATAATAACTACCCAACTCTTAGGGTTTTTGTAGGATGGGATCCTATGCCAAGATGCCTATGTCTCCTCCTTTTGGGGTTTGAATGAATGCTAAAGTCTTCACCCATCAGGCAAACCCAAGCAACAGTAACAAAAGGCATATGTAGTCTGACAAAGACTATTTTAGAAAATGGTTCTAAATACATTTGTAGGAAAAGTCTTATAGAGGTACACAGATGAACTCACATTGAACATGTTATTTTTATCAAAAATAACAGAGCTTTACAAAACATTCAGAGATCCAGGACACATAGGTCTTCCCAGCCCACATGGACCACTCTTCTGATGCTGTGGCCATGTGCTCTCAGACCAGTGTCTCAGACATAAGTGAGCCAGCCTTCACCTTTAGCAGAGCCAAACTGGGGTGCAACCAGGCCCTGGGCATTTACACCTGAAAATCTTGCCTAGCTTCAGGGAAGAGGCAGCAATCAGAACAGGTTCAGGCTCTTTGGCAGGGCTCCCCAGCCTCCAGGTTGAAGTCTTTTTCCTCTTGCTTCCCAGTCCCCACTTCTCAGCCAGTTGCTGCTGTCTTCCATTTGTGACCCTCTGCCTTGTTGCCTTGAATGTCCCCTTCCTTCTCTGTACTTGACCTCAGCTCTGCCCCTTGGAATACTGCTGCCTCTGGTCCTTTGAGAACTCTGTCTCCTCCATTCAAGGAGAGGAATCAAATAATCAAGGGGTTGTGTATCCCTGAAAAGAAAAAAAAAAGCATGTTGCTTTCTGCATTGATCACAGGTCAGCACCTTCTCTTTCATAAGATGGATGAAGCACAGGTCCAAAACCAAAGGAGCCCAGAGAAGCAGCAGGCTCTGTAAAAGGCAGAGTCCCTCCTGGCCCCAGAATATTCACAGCTAAGCCACCCAGATGACTGCCAAGCAACGGAGTATTTTTTAATCATTATTTCTTTCTTATAGGCGGGGGGAAAGAATCATTTGTAGCCTGGCAACAGAGATCGGCATGTTCTCCCTTCATGCCAGCCTGTAAACACAGCCTTCCCTCTGTTCAGCCGAATGATGCTAAAAGGCTGGTGACCAGGAGAAATTAGGGTGATGGTGTTGATGGTTGCAGGCATGGGTGGTGCAAACAGGCCAGTAGTGAGTGTCGCGGAATTGGCACTGTGACCCAGGGGCTTTCAGTAGAACCCAAGAGCTCATTGGAAGAGTCCCAGATGAAGGGCAAGGAGTTCCTTCTAGACACAAGGCTGTTTCCTGCACTGGTCAGGGATGAGGTCCTGGAGTCCAGTGCAGGGGAAGTGTGCTATGGGGAAGGGCTGTAGGTGGTGGGGACAGCCTTGCTGCTCCCTCCTGGGGCACCCTCACTGGTCCCTGACGATGCCACCTCCTACCTGTCCCCCATGTACCTCTCCTCTATGTTTTCCTCTGGTCCAGGCACAAACTCTTCTCAGTGTGCCACAGCAGGCTTGAATGGGTCCAAGGAACATGTTCTTGAAACAAAGGAAAAAACAGGCCAGAAACACTAACTCAGGTGAGTGTACCCCCACCCCATCCCCCAGTCCCACCCCCTTCACACCCCCCGCCCCATTGGCATCACCTTAGAAAGATTATATGAAGGAGTGGCTAAGAAGGTGGCCTTGGGGACAGACTGCCTGGATGCAAATCCTAATTACCAGCTGTATGGCATGGCAAATGACTGACTTCTGTGCCTTGGATTTCTCCTCTGGGAGGTCCAGGTAGAAATAATTTCTATAAGATAGAAGTTCATGTAAAGCACTGAAAACAGAGCCTGGCCATAGGAAATAAGTGCTAAAAGCATGTTAGCCATTATTATTATTGTTGTTATTATTATTGCTGTTTCTGAAACATCTGACTGTAGGCAAGTAACATATTCATTCAGTTTTCTCCTATCAGGGTTGCAGTCAGGTTTAAATGAGCTTATGCACTGGGCTCATTGAGTACAGTCCCTGGCACCGAGTTGGTTCTGCAATCACTGTTTTCTATGGGTTCCCTCTGTGGGCTAAGCCTGTGAGAGATGTGGCTGTGTCTGCCTGGCAAACCTTTGGCTTCTGTTCCCCACAGAGCCAGGCACACAGCAGGTGCTCAGGAGGACACGTTGTTAGTCTACGAGTCTCCACTGATTTCTACGAGTCTACGAGTCTCCACTGATTTCACAGTGGAGAGGCCAAGCAGACACCACCCTAACCAAGGGGTCAAAGCAAACAGGGCCGACATCAGGACAGACCTGCATGACATGCCCTGCAATGAGATAACTGAGAAGGACACAGCAGAACTGCAGTGGGATTCCCTCCTGCCACAGACGTGGAGCTCGAAACCCACCTCGAGAAATGACCAGAGGAACTCAACTGAGGCACCTCTTACAAAGCAGCTGACCTGTCCTCAGAAATGTCAAGGTCAAGAAACAAAAAGGAAGACTAAGGAACTGTTCCAGATCAAAGGAGATTAAAAGATGTGACAATGGAATGCAATGCATAAACCTGTACTGAACTTGGACTGGATCCACAACTGGGAAAAAAATGGGTATCACCAACATTATTGGGATAATTGATGAAATTAGAATGTGGGCTGTGGGTTAGATCATATTATTATATTAATGTTACATTTTCTGATTTTGATCACTGAACTGTGGTTATATAAGACACAGTTGTCTTAGAAAATAAACATTAAAATATTTAGATATATACTGAAATATTTAGGTGTAAAGGGTCAGGAGTTCTCAAATTCTCAAATAGTTCAGAAAATTGTATATATGTATACACACACACACACCACACGCATACACACACCCCACACACACATACACATATAGAGAAAGAGAGAGGCTATTTCATCCCAGCTATTATTTTCTTAAGGTTATCTTCCTTCTTTGAGCTTTTTCAGTTTTGCTTGTTTTTGGACTTTATTTAAATGAGATCACACTTTATTTAAATGAGATCACAAAGATCACACAAACAAGATCTTTGTATCTTGTTTCTTTCTTTCTTTCTTTTTTTTTTGACAGAATCTCTGACTGTTGCCCAGGCTGGAGTGTAGTGGCATGATCTTGGCTCACTGCAACCTCTGCCTCCCAGGTTCAAGTGATTCTCCTGCCTCAGCTTCCCGAGTAGCTGGGATTACAGGTGTGCACCACCATGCCTGGCTAATTTTTGTATTTTTTAGTAGAGATAGGGTTTCACCATGTTGGCCAGGCTAGTCTCAAACTCCTGACCTCAAGTGATCATCCTGCCTCGGCCTCCCAAAGAGCTGGGATTACAGGTGTGAGCCAACATGCCCAGCCTATATCTGATTTCTTGGCTCAGCATTACAGTTCTGAGATTCATCTGTGTTTCTGTGTAGAGAAGGGATTTGTTCATTTCCACTGCTATACAGAATTCCATTTTTTCTGTATCCGTTCTCCCATTGGTGTGCATTTTGGTTGTTTTCTCTTTTTAGCTATTATGAATGATGTAGCTGTGAACATTCTTGCACATTTTTGGTGAACAAGGTATACATTTACACTGTGTTGATTCATACGAGTGGAACTGTTGATTTATATGGTACACATGTGTTCCACTTTAGTAGATACTGACAATTTGTCAAGCTTCTTGGACACTTTATCCTTCCACCAGTGGTGTATAAGCATTCTGGTTGCTGCACATCCTTGTCAACACTTGGTATTGTCAGCCATTTGAATTTTAGTCATTCTAACAGGTGTATCTTATTGTTAGGTTATATCACATTTCTCTAACGACTATTGAAAGTGAGCCCCTTATGTTTATTGGCCATTTAAATGCGCTGTTTTCTGAAGTGTTTATTCTAATCTTTGCCCAGTTTTTTCTGTGGGCTATCATTTCTCATTGATTTGGAGGAGTCCTTTATATATTCTAGATAGAAGGCCTTTGTCAGATATGCTTATTGTGAATGCTTTCTGCTGCTCCATGGCTTGGCTTTTCAGAATTTTCATAGTGTCTCTTGATAAGGAGAAGGTTTCATTTTTATGAGGTCCACATTTCCATTTTTTTCTTCATAAATGAATATTCCAACCTTTATTCTCTTAAAGAATTAAACTGAAAAGACTGTGAAGGTGAAGGGTAAAATCAGGAAGATTCCAATTCTAGGTTCCAGCTAGAAGGTCCTACCCAGGAGGTCCCAAGTTAAACTAGCTCACCCTCCTTCCTCCTCAGGCCCTGCCAGGTATGTGTGTGGTATCGAGGAGTGAGGTGCTTAGGGAAGACTGGTGGAGAGAGGAACAACTCCTCCAGGCAGCACATAAAATCTGGGATTCAGAAGTCCAGCCTCCTTCTCCCCTGACTCCCCCATCCCAGGGCTCCAGGACCATTCTTTCCAGGCTCAGGCACAGTCCTCCCAGAGGGATACCTCAGCGTGGACAGAGATGCAGTATTGCAGTTCATGTCTCAGGGTCATTTGCAAAGGTGGGTGTTAAGTGACTTGGGACCCAGAGGATGAGAAATCACTCTACTGGCAGGAGGTCAGGGAAAGGAGCAGATCAGTGAAGGCTTCACAGAGGAGGGGATTGTTGGGATTGGTTTTGATGGGTGTACAGGAACCTGCCAGATAGACAAGAGGAAGAAGGGCATTCCAGGTAGACAAGCATCCAGGAACCAGAAGGAGTTAAAACACTTGGGGAAACTGTAGGGTCTAAAATAGGGTGTGAAGAAGGGAGGAGCCATGGCCCTCAATTTTCCCATCTGCACATGGGATGTTTGAATCAGCTGATCTCCCTGCTGACACATTGTTCATTCTTCATTGGTGAGTGTGATGGATGTGGAGAAGACTCAGATATAGGCTCCATCTTTGACAAGGAGAAAGGGAGGGGCACAGATAAGAGGTCTGAGAGTTGAGGAGGTAGAATCCTGGAAGGTTGCACTGGAGCTAGGCCTTGAAAACTCTCCTATCCCCTCAGCTGTGAAGGATGCATCAGAGGGTCTTGCTACAGGTCACTAGAAAATTCTGAGCTGGTCCCCAGTGTGGCAGTCAGGGTTTGGGACTCTCTTCCTGATTCAAAGTCCCCAAGTGGGGACCCAGTGGGGCAGGGGAGAAGTCTGGGTCAGGTGGGGGAGCTGACCTCTGCTCCTCGAAGAGGACTCACCCGTGGACCATGCAGCCCTCCTCATGGGTCGTGCAGAAGACGCTTGTATAAATTGCCTATGCAAACAGGTAGCATAGGGTTCTAGGTGCTTGGTAGAGAGCTTGCTGCATGGATCCATTCTGATATGCCTCTCACCCCTGAGCACGGAGGCTTCATGCAGGTCAATAAAAGCAAGCCCTCTCTGTAGAAGTCAAATACCAAGTTTTCCTGCAGAACACAGCGCCCCACACCTATGTGTGCAAGTGTGCACAGACACAAATATGCACACGCACCTTGCATGGTGTTTCTTCTCCAAGCTTCCTTAAGCAAATAAAGCTTGAAATTGAAGTTGGAATTGAAGGCTACAATGCTTTATCACCAACTCACCTCTATCTCCTAATGAAGTTGGGTTTAAAATTTTTTTTTTACCATTTTAACAACTCATTTTCAGATGTACATCCTCCCAGCAGAGTGTACTTGTCTGTTTCTCTCTCCTTCTTTCTCTCCTTGTGTGTGTCTCCCTCTTTCTCTCTGGTTTCCCTCCAGATAGTGGGGACAGGACCCAGTCCTGTTGCAGGTGTGTGATGGGGCTGGCTCATACAGATTTGTGAGAGCACTTCTTTCAACTCCATAGTCAGCAACATAAAGCCCAATAGTGAAAGTGTTTACACCACAGAAATTGGCAAATGCTACGAATCCAGCCTTTTTGTTTTTCTGGGACAGCTCGTTGTACAAATTTTACCACTTTGCTGGGCTGTCACCTATATTACCAGCAGCAGAAGCTGGGCCCTGGTTTGAGGTCTATGCCTCTGTTCCCTTGTGTGTTGCCACCCCAGATATTTTGGGTTGGCCACAGACCTTCGTTACATCTATTTACTATAACCATAAGTGTCTCATAGGCAGAGGTTGAATATGTGAGGGAGTCTGGGGGTGACTGATCTTATGGAAGCCTGATTCCCCAAACACCTCCCTGAGCCAATTGAGAAATCCAGGCAGATCATAAGTAGTGTAATTTCACACCAGTGCTTTTCAAATATTGACCTAATGGGAATTTGGAGGCAAGGCAGAACTCTGTAGGGCAGAGAATGCAGAGGAAGAAGACAGAGGTTGCATTAGTTTTTTGAACTCTCTTGCCTCGTTTTCAGCTCTAGTCCAAACTTGCACATTCCCCTTAGCAGTCATAAGTTCTGCTGCTAATGCTGTGCGGGCCCTCCTTAGAAGGCAGGGGAGCGAGGATATGTGACTACCCAGGCCTACCCTGGGGGCTCTCTCTGCTCCAACTCCCCACTGCTCACAGGTGCTCAAAGTTATCTTCCCAAACCACAGGCACTAGCCCCAGGGAGAAGTCCAGGAAGCAGTATTTCCTGTATCTTGTTGCATTGCCAGGGATGGCTTAGGGCTCCTCATAGATTGGCACTCTATGCTGTTGTCCAGCTGGCCTGGCTTTCAAACCTCCCTGTAGTCTCAGAATGGCTGAAGTGGCCTTGCCCTCTCTGACTGAGCCTTTGAATCAGGCCAGCTGACCCGAGGCTGTACCTTTCCTCCCTACTTCTTACTTCCCACTCCATCTTCCATCTACCCACTCTACCCTGCTGGTCCTCCTGGATTTGTTGACAATATCAAACATGGCTGGGAAAAGCTCCAATCCTGGCAATCCCAGTCCTGATCAGGCCCTTAGGCTGGGCCATTTGGCAGATGTCCCAAAACTACATTTCCTGACCCCTGTGTCACTTTGGTGCCAGGGAAACAGCCCAGTGTGATGAAGACACCCATAGGAGTGATCGGAACTCAAGGGTCACCATGGCTTAGATTTGAGCCCCAGGAGCTGACTGTACACTGTGGGCAAGACATCTTACCTCCCTGAATCTTGGTTTTCCCATCTGCAAAGTGGGGCTGCTAATTCACCTCTTTTGTTTACCAAGAGTCTTAGACGAAATTATGGCCTAAAGGTGTCTACTCTTTTATTTAATCAATATTTTGGGGCAGCTCTACATGCCAGGTCCTGAGCCAGGAGCACAGTAGGTACCTAGCTGATAATTTGCTTTCCTACGTCCCTTCCTTTCATACAAAAAAGACTACAGAGATTGCAAGAAGGAGCTGACAAAATGACTCTGCATTCTGGTCTTCTGGACAGTGCTGGAGGGGAAATTGTGTCCAGCATAGCTTTGGCGCCACTGCCACAAGAGCAAGTGTACATAGCAAAATCTCAGGCCAGCACCATCAGGCAAGGCATCCCTTGAGTGGCCCAAGCCTCTGGTCTCAGTAGCCAGCCACTGGGTTGCAATAAGGCAGGGAAAACAGCCTCAAATTCCTTGAAAGTCTAAACCCTCAGCCAGTGCTTTACCAGCAGGTTAAGATGTGGCCCAAGTTCAGAATGGAAAATCTAGGCAGCTTCCTGGGCTTGAAGGCTTGAGGGTGGGGCCTGGTGGGGCAGAAATTAGGTGAGCAGGTAGCGGTGCATGAAACATATCAGCGCCATTCATGGGGTTTCTAAACAGCCCTGGGGCCCAGGCTGCAAGGGGTGGGAACATTTACTGTGCTCTGTACCTTCTGCACGCTATTTTGGCTAATCATGAGCCCATTTTACAGATAGAAAAACTGAGGATCAGCTGGAGTCAACAGCTTACCTGACATCACCTTGAGTGGCAGAGATGTAATAACTGAAGTTGGCCGGCTCTTCTTCCTATTCAGCACTGAACCAGGCCATTGGCCGGTGTTCCATCAGCACCTTAACAAAAACTGGACTCTGAGCCAAAACCTAGAACTATCCATAGCTAGCGAAGCAATGAGAACAGAGCCAGCCCTTGTCCCTCCCCCACAGCCTAATTAATCTGTACAGACAAGAACCACTGCACATCACTTATTGTTTATCTGGTGTATAAGTACTATCAAAGGTGCCATAGTCAGGTGTGGTGGCTCACACCTGTAATCTGAGCACCTTGGGAGGCCGAGGCGGGAGGATCACCTGGGGTCAGGAGTTCGAGACCAGCCTGGCCAACATGGTGAAACACCATCTCTACTAAAAATACAAAAATTAGCTGGGCGTGGTGGCCAGTGCCTGTAGTCCCATATATTTGGGAGCCTGAGGCAGGAGAATCACTTGAACCTGGGAGGCGGAGGTTGCAGTGAGCCGAGATTGCGCCACTGCACTCCAGGCTGGGTGACAAGAGCAAAACTCAGTCTCAAAAAAAAAAAAAGTCTCCTGCTCCCCAAAGAGCTGAGGTCAATTCGGTTGGGCTGACATGAGCTCTTTTTTTTTTTCAATTGATTGACTTGCATTTGACACGAGCTCTTAAAAGAGTGGTCCTGGGGCTGGGCTGGTGGAGAGAAAGCCCAGAGGAAGGAATGTGAGGGGACAGTGTGCACAGGGTGGGGTTGCTGAGCTCAGAACTAACCAGATCTGGGCTCCAAATTGGAGGACTGTTATCAGGAAGTTGAAACCCCTGTCGCCCAGGCTTTCTGTTCCAAGTTGGGCACCAGCATTTTTGTTTAAAGAAAATCACCAGCATGGGCTGCTCCCCAAACCTGTCCCCTAATGCACACTCAATCTCAGAGCCAGCCTGGGGTCCCTCTGCCTGGCCCACAGCCGCCTGGGGCTGCACAGATTTCCTAGCCTCATCGCCTGCTGATGCTGGCACCACTGGCTGGCAGTGGCTCTAGAACTGGAAATCCCAGGAGGATCCAGGATCTGCAGCCTGAAGACAAAACGTTCTCAGGGCTGTTCCCTAGCAACCCAAGCTGCTCACAATAGCTCCAGTTTCCACAGCTGACGCCCTTCCATCCATTTGCACTGAGGCGTTTGGTTTTAGGTGCTCCGGGATGCTTCCTAATGTCCCTTCAATGATCCACAAAGCCATTTGCTTATAAAATCTTCCTTCCTCCCTCCTCCTGCCCTCACCCCCGCCCTTCTGCCAGCATTTAGTGCAGTGAACCCTCCGTGGCAAAGGCAGCAAACAGAACCCTGGGTGGCTTGTTGAACAAAGCCCTCATTCCATGGTGGCAGCAGCAGCATGGGGTGACATCCCTTGCGGTGATGCTGCCCGCCGTAGGCTGTGTGGGGAGGGGCAGGAGGGGATAGATGGGATCCGGAAGACAAGAAGCAAAACAAGCCCAGCACTAGGCAGAGGTGGAGGGGAGAAGGGAGGAGGGAGAACCAGGGAGGAGGGAGAGGAGAGGATAGGAGGAGGGAAGAGGGGGAGGAGGAGGAAGGAGAGGAGAGGGAAAGGAGGAGGAGAGGCCACTTCATTTATTTATTATGATGCTAGTTGTAGTGTTGGTCTCATGTGTGGGGAGCAGACTGTATTTTATGTTTTAATCCTGCAAGCTGTGTGTGTGGGCTGGGGATAATCACATTGAGAAATGTGTATAATATGCGGAAGGTTCTTTTTGTGGAGAATGGGAATGCTCCAGTGGAATATCTTCCTCATGGCAACCAGTGCCTTTTCCATAAGCCACTCAGAAAGTGCCAGTAATTGGGAGTGCAGTAGAAGAGTGGGGCCAGCCCCCCAGCCTGGCCAAGTCCTCCTCCATTGTAGGGGAGGCCTGGGCATCTGAGGAGCAGGGCTGGCACCTTCCCTTTGCCCTTGCCTGCCCGCTGCTTGGGTGGATGACAGGCAAGATACAAATGGGATGCCTGATTGCTTTCTTGGCCACAGCCTTGGGGCCTGCCATGGAAGAATGCAGGGAGGAGCTGATAGGCAGGCTGCTAGGAGACAGAGCAGCCATGTGTGCATGCTGTCCTGAGTGGCACACATGCACACATAGGTGTGCAGATACTCTCAGGGACACAGGCGTGCAGCCCCTGCCCTCACACACACACCCTCACACATCTACACAATGCACATGTGCATGTGTACACACACCTTCACACACACAATATACCCACAGGAGCATGTCCACACTTACACCCACTCATACACACACCCATGTGCACGTGCACACACTCACACTTTCACACACAATACATAAAAAGGCACACACTCAAATGCTCACATTCACATTCATACGCACACACACGCACATGCACTCACATACCCACTAACTCACTGTCACAATCACAAACGTACGGAAATCCACATATCTATTGTGCATGTGTATGTACATGCCTTTTCATTCTCTCTCTCTCACACACACGCACCCTTGTATGTATGCACACACAAGCACACACACTATTGCTTGCATGGGCTGACACTTGTGAAGTGATATCAGAAATATTGTTAGTGACATTTTTATTTGGAATTTTAAAAAAAGAAATTGACATCTCCTTCCTTAAAAGGCCACAAGAGTATCTTCAACCCTGACATCTTAAATGTTTATTTTTTAGCACACATGCTTTACTGACTGCACCACTCACTTAATTTAAGCCACATGGCGAGTGTGCAAACTTTCCTTTGGCTCATGCAGAATGCTGATTTGATGCCTGTTTACCCAGAAACTGCAGACCCAGTGGAAAAAATACTCCAAGCTATGGAGATACCAATTAGTCTCTCTTCCCATGGTGGGCCAGCTTCTTCACAGGATGAAATCCACAGGACAGACAGTGAGGTCCTTGGAAACTCCAGCTGTGTTGAATAGGGCTTCTGGCTCCCTTGGGACTCGGCTGGTTATTTTGTAGGAAATTGAATTTCTTGGTAAGTTAGAAGACGTGCTAATGAGCCCTAATGTGGGGCCGAGAGGGCTGGGGGTGGACTCCAGTCTAGGCATCAGCTGGGTCAGCTTCCACTTTTGCCTCTGTGACCCCTGGATCCTCCTCTTCCTCCGTCTCCAGTCTCTGACAAGCAAACTGGCACAATTCCCCAACCCTGGCATGCTCTTCTCCCCAGGCACTGCCACCTCATTCCAGTCCAGACCCTCCTGTCTCTCTCCAGAGAGTCTATGTTGACCCCGAACTTCTTTCCTCTGACAACACCCAAACCTTCCATGGGCAGAAGCATTTGAGACAACATATGGCCTACAGGATTCAGCAGGAATTTCTCAGTCTGGTGCTAAGGCTTCTTCTCTGTGGCCAGCCTGTCTAGCATCAACTTCCACTAGTTCTCTGCTGTACCCTCTTTGCTGATCCAACAGCACTGGTCATTGTTTCCTGAGCTTGCCCTGGTCCCGCACCTTGGCCTACCCACCAGTGGATCCGAGAAGTTTCCACACTCTCCATTAGCTCCCACTGCAGGGAAGAGGGGTCCATGTACCTGCGGGATGGGGCTCTGCAAGGCCTAATGGCTTTGGCTTCCTGGCTGCTCCGAGTTGCCTCTGGTGTTGTCCCTGTTTGTCCACTTGCTCCAGCCACACTGGCTGCCCTCAAATGCTCCAGGCAAACCCCCAGAGCAGGGCCTTTGCACTTGCTCTTCTTAATGCCTGGAAAGTTCTCCACCCAGCTGTCCACATGCCTCACTTCCCACCTTGCTAGGTCATCCCTGAAATGTCACCTCCGTGAGGTTATGCTTGACCACATTGTTTAAACTGGCACCCTGCCCCTGGTTCCTGCCCTTCCACATCCTCCCCTGGAGCCCTTCTCACCACCTGACCCTGACCCTGACCCACATCCACTGTGTGTGCTACTAGAGAGTGAGCTTCAGGAAGGCAAATGCTGGGGCTGTTTCGGTCACTGCTGTATCTCCTGAACCTGACAGAAACCAGGGACTTAGAAGCTACTCCACTTCCCAGCCCATCTCCAAAACAGCCTATTTCTAAGTCCATCATAGGCTGGCAAAAGGAGCTGAACGCTTTTTCCTTTGTACTCCAAACATGTGTTGAGGGTTCTTGCTGCATGTTGACCCAGAGAACAAACCCAGATTTCTTTTTTATTGAGCATATTGAACTTCTCATGTGCTCTTAAAGTATTTTACATGCATTATCTGATTTGCTGCTCACAAAAAATGCAATGAAGTTAGAAGATGTGCTAATTAGCCCTCATGTGGGGCCGGGAGGGCTGGGAGTGGGCTCCAACCTAGGCATCAGCTGGGTCAGCTTCCACTTATGCCTCTGTGACTCCTGGATTGGGTGTGGGGGGGGGGTCTACAAGGCCTTCTAGAGGTAAAAATAGGTACTATTTTTATCCTTATTTGATAGATGAGCAAACTGAAGCTCAGAGAGGTAAAATGACTCACCTGGGTCACACAGCCTCTACCTTCCTGCGCCCTTTCTGCTAGACCCCACCACCTGCACTATTTATACCCTCTCTCCCTAGTGGGTGGTGATCTCTATTTCGTAGCAAGCACCCAGTTTTTTGCAACCAGCCTAGGCCATGTCTGAAGTGTGAGTCATAAGCACAAACGCCCTGCTTGTCGGCCAAGAGAGCATCATCACATTTGACACCCGAGGAGAGACTTCAATCCCACCGAAGAGTGGATTTTCACAAGAGGATCTCTCATCTGCCACTTCCTGACCATGTGACCTGGGGCATATTGTTTTACCCTTTGAGCCTCTGTATCCGTATCTATAAAATGGGGTTAATATCTACCTCCAAGGTAGTTGTGAAACAGCATAGTTGATTTGTTCCAGCCTACAAATAATCTTTCTGTAAATAATTTATAAATTCCTGACTCAGGGAACTCCAACTCACCAATTGACCCTTTATCACCCCCCAGGATTTGTTTTGCTTTACTAGGCAGTCACCCTGCGCTACAGCCCCATGGGGATTTAGCAGGCAAAGAAAAGTGCCACGCCTTTTCCCTAGAAGCTGTCCTATAGCATGGTTGATTTCCCACCCTAGAAGTGGCTTCTGGGTTTGGGGATCCAATCAAAGGATTCCACAACCTCCCCAAAGAAGGCTGTGTGGGGTGGTGATGGGGTTGGAATAAAACCCCAACAGAAGGAGGAGGCTCCAGGACCAAATCCAAGCCAGAATGGGAAGGCAGCTGCACGGAAAGCTTGCCCTGGGGGGCAGGCAAAGGGGCCCCCTCCAACAGGGAGAAGGTAGAGGGCTCAGGGATGAAAGCTGGCGGGAGGTGTATGCCTTCACAACCCTGTGCCAGGTTCCCTGGACGTTTCCATGCTGCAGCCTCCCAGCCACTGTGGTGCAAACAAAGCCAGAGGTGCTGCTGCAGACATCGCGCGGCGGCTGGGAAACAGGGGCCATCTGTACCTTTCAATGCTCTCATCTCATTAATCTTGTACCTCTGCAGTCCTTCTGAAGAGCGCACTCACAGCAGCTTATTCATTACGGCTCTAATAACAGCGGCAGGCATTAAAGCACCAGGCTGCAGAGGAACTGGCCTCTGCAGCTGCAGAAAGCCAATACCTTTTTAAATACATTTACACAGCAATAAATAAAAGCGGTCTCAGTTTACCTCTTTATTAAACTCTATTTGCTCGTCGGAGTTAAGGGCGGCATTTGTGTCTTGCTATTCAAATTTATTCGTACGCGTCTCCTAGGCTGGTCACATTTATTCCATCATGCAATAATGGTGGCTGGAGCTTAAGGGGGCCTTTCATCACCAAGCAGCCCTCATTAAGGGCTCTGCTTCAGGCTCCTGGGCTCAATTTGGCCACCATGAAGACCACCCCCATTATCCAGAGGGGCAAATGAAGGCAGAGAACGAACATGCCTTCATTAGTCTCACTCACCAACCAGCCGGCTGATGACCGGAGGCTGATGAGACATCAGTGTCCCCCAAACTCTAGTGTGGAGAGATGGCCCCCTAAAGGGGTTGCTGCACCTGACACACCCCCTCACACCCCCTAGCTCCACAGTATTGAAAAGTCATGGCATGTTAGCATAGCAAAGACCCTGAGAAAGAAGGGAATCTGTTCAAACTTGTTTTGACCTTGGATCTCCTCTCTCTCTCTCTCTCCATCTCAACACCTGGTCTGTTTCAAAGAATCAACATTCTGTATTTTAGTTTGTGCAAAGTGTGGGATTTACCAACCTGGAAAGTTTCCCCCATTTGATGTATCCTGACTATTCCCATCATGAGCAATTTCTTGCTTCTACAGGCTGTTCAGAGATTGAGATTCCACCTGTCTTCCTTTATTAAGGGCTTATCTTCTTTGAGAATCTTGGATTTCCTAAAAAGACCCCAGTGGATGGGCAGGCACAGTTGCTGGCAATATACACATGTCCTGAAGCTCATGGGATGTCTATACTCTTCTGATTTTTGTGCCCAAAGGCCTCAGGGCCTAGGCCACTGTCCTTAGACTCAGGCTAAAGCCAGTGGGTAGTAGGGTGCTGGCTGGTCATGACCAGAAAACCCAGGTGGGGTGGGACTCCCTAGGCAAGTAATGGCCATAGGGTTTTGTGGCAGCAGAGTAGTAAGAGCCCCAGGACAGTCACTTGAGGGTGCCTGGATATGTGGACCTGGCCACCTGTGGAGATCAGTGGTGTCTTAACCTCCAGCAAGAGCCAGCAGTGAATGAACTGCTCCCCAATTCACCAGGGGAGTTCTTACTCACCAGGGTTCACTGCAATGGCTCACCTGTACTGAGAAAGCAGACATGCATGAATGCATTACCTCCCATGGGACAGCAGACCCACGAGGCAACAGGACTTCTTCCACATTTCACGGATGGACAAAGTAGGCACAGAGAAGTTGCATGGCTTGCTTAAGGTCACACAGCTAGTCAGGATTCCAACTCAGGGAATCCACTCTGATTCCAACTCTCTGCACTGCTGTCTCTCCAGAAGCAGTTTCAGGAACCACCTTGGCACAAACGGCCTCCAGGAGCCTCTGAGGGATTCCTATGTTGGAGAGTGACTCTCTGGGGTCAGAGTGCTGAAGGGCCCTCAAAGTCCTGCAGCTAGTTCATACCTCCAAATTATATTAAATGGTAGAGTCCTCTTTCCCCAGGATTTTCTACTTACTGCCCCTTCCCTTCCATTCCTCCCGCATCACATTTCCAAGAATGACCTGTCCTGGACGTGGTGGAATGAACAAGGATCAGGAGACCAGCAGGAGAGGATTCTGGCCTAAGATTTGTGGATTTCTGGCTGCACCGCTCTGAGCCTGTTGGAGTCAGAGCTTGAATCCATTTTTCCTGCATTATCCCAAACCTGGTGCTGTGCTCTCTTTTAAAAGAAAGCACAGGGGTTGGCCTCAGGCTGGCCTTGAGTCCTGGCTTGGTGACTTACAAGCTCTGCTGTTTCTCTCTGGGTCTCATTTCCCACATGTGGAGAAAGGCTGAGAGAATGCACACTTCACATACCACACAACATCTGTGTGAGGAGTAGACACACAGGAGACACCCAGCAAACAGTAGGGGCACAATAAATGTAATGAGTTTGTTCCCTTTCTTCATCTTAGTTTCTGGGCAGCTGGGGCAGGGGAGGGAGTCAGTTCTTTTAAGTTTAGGGAGAGAGGAGGGCAGCCTATCCGTTTACTGACAGCATCAGAACCCAGATGTAACCAGATCATGCCAGCTAAGTGGCTGAGAGTACTGACTGCTAACTGCACGATGAGAGAAGCCAGGCTGTCTGCTCACACTTCTTTCCCCAATCCTGGAGCTGTGGGCTGGGAGACACTATTCAATAGCTGCTCAAATTCACTCTCCATTCCTTTTTCCCATATGGGTTAGAAATCAAAGCCCTGAAGATGGCCAAATAGGAACAGCTCCAGTCTACAGCTCCCAGCATGAGTGATGCAGAAGATGGGTGATTTCTGCATTTCCAACTGAGGTACTGGGTTCATCTCACTGGGGAGTGCTGGACAGTGGGTGCAGGACAGTGGGTGCAGCGCACTGTGCATGAGCCGAAGCAGGGCAAGGCATCGCCTCACCTAGGAAGTGCAAGGGGTCAGTGAATTCCCTTTCCTAGTCAAAGAAAGGAGTGACAAACGGCACCTGGAAAATTGAGTCACTCCCACCCTAATACTGCGCTTTTCCAATGGGCTTATCAAACGGCACACCAGGAGATTAGGACCCGCACCTGGCTTGGAGGGTCCTACGCCCACGGAGCCTCGCTCATTGCTAGCACAGCAGTCTGAGATCAAACTGCAAGGCGGCAGTGAGGCTGGGGGAGGGGCGCTCGCCATTGCTCAGGCTTGAGTAGGTAAACAAAGATCTGAGAATGGGCAGACTGCCTCCTCAAGTGGGTTCCTGACCCCCGAGTAGCCTAACTGGGAGGCACCCCCCAGTAGGGGCGGACTGACACCTCACACGGCCGGGTACTCCTCTGAGACAAAACTTCCAGAGGAACGATCAGCCAGCAGCATTTGCGGTTCACCAATATCCGCTGTTCTGCAGCCACCGCTGCTGATACCCAGGCAAACAGGGTCTGGAGTGGACCTCCAGCAAACTCCAACAGACCTGCAGCTGAGGGTCCTGACTGTTAGAAGGAAAACTAACAAACAGAAAGGATATCCACACCAAAAACCCATCTGTATGTCACCATCATCAAAGACCAAAAGTAGATAAAACCACAAAGATGGGGAAAAAACAGAGCAGAAAAACCGGAAACTATAAAAATCAGAGCACCTCTCCTCCTCCGAAGGAACACAGCTCCTCACCAGCAACAGAACAAAGCTGGATGGAGAATGACTTTGACGAGTTGAAAGAAGAAGCCTTCAGAAGATCAAGCTACTCTGAGCTAAAGGAGGAAGTTTGAACCATGGCAAAGAAGTTAAAAACTTTGAAAAAAAATTAGATGAATGGATAACTAGAATAACCAATGCAGAGAAGTCCTTAAAGGACCTGATGGAGCTGAAAACCACGGCACGAGAACTATGTGACGAATGCATAAGCTTCAGTAACTGATGTGATCAACTGGAAGAAAGGGTATCAGTGATGGAAGATGAAATGAATGAAATGAAGCATGAAGAGAAGTTTAGAGAAAAAAGAATAAAAAGAAACGAACAAAGCCTCCAAGAAATACGGGACTATGAAAAGACCAAATCTACATCTAATTGGTGTACCTGAAAGTGACGGGGAGAATGGAACCAAGTTGGAAAACACTCTGCAGGATATTATCCAGGAGAACTTCCCCAATCTTGCAAGGGAGGCCAACATTCAGATTCAGGAAATACAGAGAACGCCACAAAGATACTCCTCTAGAAGAGCAACTCCAAGACGCATAATTGTCAGATTCAGCAAAGTTGAAATGAAGGAAAAACTGTTAAGGGCAGCCAGAGAGAAAGGTCGGGTTACCCACAAAGGGAAGCCCATCAGACTAACAGCTGATCTCTCGGCAGAAACTCTACAAGCCAGAAGAGAGTGGGGGCCAATATTCAACATTCTTAAAGAAAAGAATTTTCAACCCAGAATTTCATATCCAGTCAAACTAAGCTTCATAAGTGAAGGAGAAATAAAATACTTTACAGACAAGCAAATGCTGAGAGATTTTGTCAGCATTTGCCACCAGGCCTGCCCTAAAAGAGCTCCTGAAGGAAGCACTAAACATGGAAACATTTTGTCAGCATTTGCCACCAGCATTTGCCACCAGGCCTGCCCTAAAAGAGCTCCTGAAGGAAGCACTAAACATGGAAAGGAACAACCGGTACCAGCCACTGCAAAAACATGCCAAATTGTAAAGACCATCAAGGCTAGGAAGAAACTGCATCAAATAATGAGCAAAATAACCAGCTAACATCATAATGACAGGATCAAATTCACACATAACAATACTAACCTTAAATGTAAATGGGCTAAATGCTCCAATTAAAAGACACAGACTGGCAAATTGGATAAAGAGTCAAGACCCATCAGTGTGCTGTATTCAGGAAACCCATCTCACATGCAGAGACACACATAGGCTCAAAATAAAGGGACAGAGGAATATTTACCAAGCAAATGGAAAACGAAAAAAGGCAGGTGTTGCAATCCTAGTCTCGGATAGAACAGACTTTAAACCAACAAAGATCAAAAGAGACAAAGAAGGCCATTACATGGTAAAGGGATCAATTCAACAAGAAGAACTAACTATCCTAAATATATATGCACCCAATACAGGAGCACCCAGATTCATAAAGCAAGTCCTTAGCGACCTACAAAGTGACTTAGACTTCCACACAATAATAATGGGAGACTTTAACATCCCACTGTCAACATTAGACAGATCAACGAGACAGAAAGTTAACAAGGATATCCAGGAATTGAACTCAGCTCTGCAGCAAGCGGACCTAATAGACATCTACAGAACTCTTCACCCCAAATCAAAAGAATATACATTTTTTCAGCACCACACCACACCTATTCCAAAATCGACCACACAGTTGAAAGTAAAGCACTCCTCAGCAAATGTAAAAGAACAGAAATTATAACAAACTATCTCTCAGACCACAGTGCAATCAAACTAGAACTCAGGATTAAGAAACTCACTCAAAACCACTCAACTACATGGAAACTGAATAACCTGCTCCTGAATGACTACTGGGTACATAACGAAATGAAGGCAGAAATAAAGACGTTATTTGAAACCAACAAGAACAAAGACACAACATACCAGAATCTCTGGGACACATTCAAAGCAGTGTGTAGAGGGAAATTTATAGCACTAAATGCCCATAAGAGAAAGCAGGAAAGATCTAAAATTGACACCCTAACATCACAATTAAAAGAACTAGAGAAGCAAGAGCAAACACATTCAAAAGCTAGCAGAAGGCAAGAAATAACTAAGATCAGAGCAGAACTGAAGGAAATAGAGACACAAAAAGCCCTTCAAAAAATCAATGAATCCAGGAGCTGGTTTTTTGAAAAGATCAACAAAATTGATAAACTGCTAGCAAGACTAATAAAGAAGAAAAGAGAGAAGAATCAAATAGACGCAATAAAAAATGACAAAGGGGATATCACCACCGATCCCACAGAAATACAAACTACCATCAGAGAATACTATAAACACCTCTATGCAAATAAACTAGAAAATCTAGAAGAAATGGATACATTCCTTGACACATACACCCTCCCAGGACTAAACCAGGAAGAAGTTGAATCTCTGAATTGACCAATAACAGGCTCTGAAATTGAGGCAATAATTAATAGCTTACCAACCAAAAAAGTCCAGGACCAGATGGATTCAAAGCCAAATTCTACCAGAGGTACAAGGAGGAGCTGGTACTATTCCTTCTGAAACTATTCCAATCAATAGAAAAAGAGGGAGTCCTCCCTAACTCATTTTATGAGGCCAGCATCATCCTGATACCAAAGCCTGGCAGAGACACAACAAAAAAAGATAATTTTAGACCAATATCCTTGATGAACATTGATGCAAAAATCCTCAATAAAATACTAGCAAACTGAATCCAGCAACACATCAAAAAGCTTATCCACCATGATCAAGTGGGCTTCATCACTGGGATGCAAGCCTGGTTTAACATACAAAAATCAATAAACATAATCCAGCATATAAACAGAACCAAAGACAAAAACCACATGATTATCTCAATAGATGCAGAAAAGGCCTTTGACAAAATTCAACAACGCTTCATGTTAAAACTCTCAATAAATTAGGTATTGATGGGATGTATCTCAAAATAATAAGAGCTATCTATGACAAACCCACAGCCAATATCATACTGAATGGGCAAAAACTGGAAGCATTCCCTTTGAAAACGGGCACAAGACAGGGATGCCCTCTCTCACCACTCCTATTCAACATAGTGTTGGAAGTTCTGGCCAGGGCAATCAGGCAGGAGAAGGAAATAAAGGGTATTCAATTAGGAAAAGAGGAAGTCAAATTGTCCCTGTTTGCAGATGACATGATTGTATATCTAGAAAACCCCATTGGCTCAGCCCAAAATCTCCTTAAGCTGATAAGCAACTTCAGCAAAGTCTCAGGATACAAAATCAATGTGCAAAAATCACAAGCATTCTTATACACCAATAACAGACAAACAGAGAGCCAAATCATGAGTGAACTCTCATTCACAATTGCTTCAAAGAGAATAAAATACCTAGGAATCCAACTTACAAGGGATGTGAAGGACCTCTTCAAGGAGAACTACAAACCACTGCTCAGTGAAATGAAAGAGGATACAAACAAATGGAAGAACATTCCATGCTCATGGGTAGGAAGAATCAATATCGTGAAAATGGCCCAAGGTAATTTATAGATTCAATGCCATCCCCATCAAGCTACCAATGACTTTCTTCACAGAATTGGAAAAAACTACTTTAAAGTTCATATGGAACCAAAAAAGAGCCCGCACTGCCAAGTCAATCCTAAGCCAAAAGAACAAAGCTGGAGGCATCACGCAACCTGACTTCAAACTACACTACAAGGCTACAGTAACCAAAACAGCATGGTACTGGTACCAAAACAGTTATATAGACCAATGAAACAGAACAGAGCCCTCAGAAATAATGCCGCATATCTACAACTATCTGATCTTCGACAAACCTGACAAAAACAAGCAATGGGGAAAGGATTCCATATTTAATAAATGGTGCTGGGAAAACTGGCTAGCCATATGTAGAAAGCTGAAACTGGATCCCTTCCTTACACCTTATACAAAAATTAATTCAAGATGGATTAAACTTACTTGTTAGACCTAAAACCATAAAAACCCTAGAAGAAAACCTAGGCAATACCATTCAGGACATAGGCATGGGCAAGGACTTCATGTCTAAAACACCAAAAGCAATGGCAACAAAAGCCAAAATTGACAAATGAGATCTAATTAAACCAAAGAGCTTCTGCACAACAAAAGAAACTACCATCAGAGTGAACAGGCAACCTACAGAATGGGAGAAAATTTTTGCAACCTACTCATCTGACAAAGGGCTAATATTCAGAATCTACAATGAACTCCAATAAATTTACAAGAAAAAAACAAACAACCCCATCAAAAAGTGGGCAAAGGATATGAACAGACACTTCTCAAAAGAAGACATTTATGCAGCCAAAAAGCACATGAAAAAATGCTCATCATCACTGGTCATCAGAGAAATGCAAATCAAAACCACAATGAGATACCATCTCACACCAGTTAGAATGGCGATCATTAAAAAGTCAGGAAACAACAGGTGCTGGAGAGGATGTGGAGAAATAGGAACACTTTTACACTGTTGGTGGGACTGTAAACTAGTTCAACCATTGTGGAAGTCGGTGTGGCAATTCCTCGGGGATCTAGAACTAGAAATACCATTTGACCCAGCCATCCCATTACTGGGTATATACCCAAAGGATTATAAATCATGCTGCTATAAAGACACATGAACACGTATGTTTATTGCGGCAGTATTCACAATAGCAAAGACTTGGAACCAACCCAAATGTCCAACAATGATAGACTGGATTAAGAAAATGTGGCACATATACACCATGGAATACTACACAGCCATTAAAAATGATGAGTTCATGTCCTTTGTAGGGATGATGGATGCAGCTGGAAACCATCATTCTCAGCAAACTATCGCAAGGACAAAAAACCAAACACCACATGTTCTCACTCATAGGTGGGAATTGAACAATGAGAACACATGGACACAGGAAGGGGAACGTCGCACACCGGGGACTGTTGTGGGGTGGGAGGAGGGGGGAGGGATAGCATTAGGAGATATACCTAATGCTAAATGACGAGTTAATGGGTGCAGCACACCAACATGGCACATGTATACATATGTAACAATCCTGCATGTTGTGCACATGTACCCTAAAACTTAAAGTATAATAATAATACAAAATAAATAAAAATAAAAATAATAATAAAAAAAGAAATCAAAGCCCTGCCTTTCCTAGTTGCCCTTGCAGCCATGAGTGGCTGCAGGATCAAGTGTTGGCCAATGAAATATAAATAAAAAATTTTAAAAAAATCTGCAGGGTTGGGGGTGGGATTCTGGCAAAGATTTTGTGGAGGTAAAGAATTCACTCACCATTTTAATTGTGGTGATGGCTTCATGTGTGCATATGTGTATCAAAACTGATCAAACTGTATACTTTAAATATGTACAGTTGGTTGTATGTCAATTATATCTCAATGATGCTGTTTTAAAAAACCCTGCCCGGTCTCTGGGGAAGACTGGTTTTCCTAATCAAAGGAAGCTTCACAGAATTCCTGAAGTCTGGTGGCTCCCTGATAACCACGAGTAACAAATACGTTGGCAAGTTCAAGAGAGTTCCTGAGATGTTGACTCTAACCCAGCCAGAAGTCACCTTCTTGCTATAGGAAGAAAATAAACACCTATTTGTTTGAACCCCTGCAAATGAGGTTTTGGATTCCTTGCAGCCCAAAGCTTTCCTACCTTTACTTAGGTGCTCAATCAATATTTGTTGAATAAATGCATTAAGGATTTGATGAACCAATGAGATGAGAGGAAGGAGCAGTCTCTCTGGGCTGGAGTGACCAAGAAGTCTTCTCATTTGGGTCTGGAACTAGAGCTGGCCCTGGCAGGATGGGTGGAATTTGGCTAGCAAGAGAAGGTGCAAGGAAGGGTTCAAGGCAGGGAGGGCAGCAGGAGCCAGGCACCTCTGCCCAGGTAGACCCGCCCTCTGAGGCAGCGGCAGGCATCCTGCCTCCCTCCATCTTGGCTAATAAGCCAGCCCATAGTTTACTTTCCTCCGCACATTCTTTTTTTTCAGTGGCAGAAAATTACAGCTGACAAGCAGCAATTGATCTCTTCACATTATTTTGAAGCAATTATATTGAAACAGGAAACAATGCTTCCAGGAAAGAGCCCGATAACAGAGCCGAACACAAAGCTCCCTCTAAGATAGATAGGGGAGGCCAATTTGCACTGCCTAGAAACTGACCAAATTTCCTTCCCCTGAAACTACAGTTAATTATTGCCTGGAAATCTTCAAAGATAACTTCTACTTCCGTCCAGGGGATGGAGGACAGGCCCGAGTCCCCAGGTGCCCTAAAGAGGGGTGAGGTGCCTTGGGCCTGTCAGCACCCCCAAAGAGGGAGCCCTTAAACTCCCACATATCAAGAGGGGATCTATGGACTCGAGTCTGGGCACAGGAAACCAACTTGCGCAGAAGGCATTAGGCTATAATTCCCCAAAGTTAGAACAGCCTAGGAACCTTAAAAGAAACTGATTCCTGCAGACCCCAATATTGACTTAATGATTGTATTTGAATACTACTTAAATTTTTACAAACCAAAGGTAGGAATAAACTTCCTTTGCTTATAGTTTATATATAATGGGAAACAAAAACATCATTCCAGATATAAAAATAAGCCACAAAACCAGCAAAAGCAAATTAACATCGATTTAATGCAAAATATTTAATGCTGCTTTGCTGCACCAAATTTGCACCTGTGACCTGGGTATGATGCCATCGCCATAGAGCCAATCTCTGTGTGTTTTTCATGGCATGTCACTGTGGCAGTTTGACCAGGGAAATTTCTTGTCACCCCTCTCTTCTGTCTCCTGGAACTTCTGTTCACGTGGCATGCCTGGAGAGGGAGGCTTCAAAGAGCCTGTCTTGACTCTTTCTTCATGAGTCTGCAGCAGCTTATCTGGTGCCAGCATGACTGTAACACAAACAGGACATGAATGTGTAAGGGGACACTTTGGGGGCAAGGTGTCCTTTAGATGAGTGGCTCTCAGACTCCGTAGTACAGTGGAATCACTTGGAGAGACTTTAAAAATGCCATACTCAGCCATACTCCAGACCAATTAAGTTGGAATCTTTTAAAACACTCCCTGGGTAATTCTGAGGGGCAGCCAAGTTGAGAGCAAATGATCTAGATCCATTTCTCAAGCTTAAACATGCCTCAGAACCCATGGAGAATGTGTTTAAACTCAGAGGGCTGGGCCCCAGCTCCAGAATTTCTGATTGTGTAGTTTTGGGGGTGGGGGAGCCTGAACAATTGGCATTTCTCACAGGCTTCCAGGTGATGCTGATGCTGCTGGTCAGATGACCACATTTTGAGAACCATCAACTTAAATGATCGGAATAAGCTTATATTCACTTGCTACAGATTATCATAAAAATTAAAGCCTTCGCATTATGAACTCATGGATTCCAGAGAATGCATCTGAGAACCCCAGCATAAGAATGTCCATGTAGTGACGCTGGCAGGACTCAAATCCCTCCTCTACTTATATATAACTATGTGGCCTCTGTAAACCATTCACCACTCTTTGAGCCTCGGTCTTTGATGTAGTGAGATGGGTATAACATCCACCTCACAGATAAGCTTGGAAAATGCAGTAAGGTGCAGTTGAAAGTCAGATATCGGTAGGTCAGGGAAAAGGCTGGGGTTTTGGTTCCAGCTCCACTGCTTGCTGACTGTGTGGCTTTGGCCACTGTGCTTATTAGCATGGTAAAGATGAAAAAATGGCTAATAACAGCTGGCAGGCTTGTTGTGAGGCATATACATATATGAAAGCACTTTTTAAACCGCAAAGCACTAAATGGCTTATTTTATAAATTAAGACATATTTCAGAGGTAGTTAGAGACACCTGTGAACCTGGCTAGAAAGGAACTGGCCACACTTATCCATCTCTTCTCTCCACCTTTAGGGTGGGTTTCCCTAAAGGGGGACCTAACAAGCAGTTTGCTGAGAAGCCCCCTGTGTTTGCAAAGCTGGAAAAAGATATGAATCCCAAAGATGGGTGCCAGTAGGTGACCTAAAAAAGGGAGCCTATTTAATCTCCCAGCATTTACTCTCAATGGAAGCTGTTGGAATGAGCTCCTTTTCACTATCTAGCTTTCAGAGGAAACACAACTTCTAGTTGGCTCACATGGTGTCAGGGGAAAACAAAATTTTTTAAAATGAGGAAAAGTAGAAGGTAGGCAAGGAGAGGGTTACTGGAAGGAGACCTCCCTCAAAGGACAGAGCTGTTGGCACCTCCCTTCTCTGCCCACTTGTAGTCCCTGTCCATCTTCGTCCCAGCCCTCAGTCAGGATCATAACAACGGTAACAGCTTTGCTGTTCCGACACCACAAACTCTTTGAAGGCAGCTCTATGCCTCACCCACTCACGGCCCAGCTCTTTGCTTTGTGCTTGATTTGTAACTGATGCTCATTACAAGTTGAGTGAATGCTTGAATGGATGAAACCAATACAAAATTGTAAAGACATCCCTGCATAACGCAGTTAACTCACAGCTCATAATTTTGCTGATGATTCAGCATTAGTAAGATAGCAAAGGGGAGGGCATTTTATGTATGAGGAAACCAAGAGGAGGCTTGGAAAACTGAGTAACATGGCAGCATTTGAATTTTGGTATAAGGGAACAATTTATTATTTACCTTTCTTCAACTAAATTCCGGGGGTACAGTGCAGGATGTGCAGGTTTGTTACATAGGTAAATATGTGCCATGGTGGTTTGCTGCACAGATCAACCCATCACCTAGATATTAAACTCAGCATCCATTAGCTATTCTTCCTGATGCTGTCCCTGCTGCCATGCCCCCTGCCAGGCCCCAGTGTGTGTTGTTCCCCCACCATGTGTCCATATGGTGTCATTGTTCAGCTCCCACTTATAAGTGAGAACACGTGGTGTTTGGTTTTCTGTTTCTACATTAGTTTGCTGAGGATCACGGCTTCTAGTTCCATCCATGTCCCTGCAAAGGACATGATCTTGTCCTTTTTTGTGGCTGCATAGTATTCCATGGTGTATATGTACCACATTTTCTTTTTTCCATATTTTATTTATTTATGTATTTACTTACTTATTCTTATTATACTTTAAGTTCTGGGATATATGTGCAGAACATGCAAGTTTGTTACATAGGTATACATGTGCCATGGTGGTTTGCTGCACCCATTGCCCCATCATCTACACTAGGTATTTCTCCTAATGCTACCCCTCCCCTAACCCCCTACTCCCTGACAGGCCCCTCCCTGTGTCCATGTGTTCTCACTGTTCAACTCCCACTTATGAGTGAGAATATGTGGTGTTTGGTTTTCTGTTCCTGTGTTAGTTTGTTGAGAATGATGGTTTCCAGCTTCATCCATGTCCCTGCAAAGGACATGAACTCATCCTTTCTTATGGCTGCATAGTATTCCATGGTGTATACATGCCACATTTTTTTTTAATCCAGTCTATCATTGATGGGCATTTGGGTTGGTTCCAAGTCTTTGCTATTGTGAACAGTGCTGTAATAAACATATGTGTGCATGTGTCTTTATAGTAGAATGATTTATAATCCTTTGGGTATATACCCAACAATGGGATTGCTAGGTCAAATGATATTTCTGACTCTAGATCCTTGAGGAATCGCCACACTGTCTTCCACAATGGTTGAACTAATTTACACTCCCACCAACAGTGTAAAAGCGTTCCTATTACTCCACATCCTCTCCAGCATCTGTTGTTTCCTGACTTTTTAATGATCACCATTCTGACTGGCATGAGATGGTATCTCATTGTGGTTTTGATTTGCATTTCTCTAATGACCAGTGATGATAAGCTTTGTTTCATAAGTTTGTTGGTGGCATAAGTGTCTTCTTTTGAGAAGTGTCTGTTCATATCCTTTGCCCGCTTTTTGATGGGGTTGTTTGCTTTTTTTTCTTGTAAATTTGTTTAAGTTCCTTGTAGATTCTGAATATTAGCTGTTTTGTCAGACGGATAGATTATAAAAATTTTCTCCCATCCTGTAGGTTCATTCTGAAGATAGTTTATTTTGCTGTGCAGAAGCTCTTTAGTTTAATTAGATCCCATTTGTCAACTTTGGCTTTTGCTGCCATTGCTTTTGGTGTTTTAGTCATGAAGTCCTTGCCCTTTCCTATGTCCTGAATGGTATTGCCTAGGTTTTCTTCTAGGGTTTTTATGGTTTTAGGTCTTACATTTAAGTCTTTAATCCATCTTGAGTTAATTTTTGTATAAGGTTTAAGGAAGGGGTCCAGTTTCAGTTTTCTTTCTACATATGGCTAGCCAGTTTTCCCAAAACCATTTATTAAATAGGGAATCCTTTCCCCATTGCTTGTTTTTGTCAGGTTTGTCAAAAATCAGATGGTTGTAGATGTGTGGTGTTATTTCTAAGGCCTCTGTTCTGTTCCATTGGTCTATATAACTGTTTTGGTATCAGTACCATGCTGTTTTGGTTACTGTAGCCTTGTAGTATAGTTTGAAGTCAGGTAGTGTGATGCCTCCAGCTTTGTTCTTTTTGCTTAGTACTGTCTTGGCTATACAGGCTCTTTTTTGGTTCCATATGAAATTTAAAGTAATTTTTTCTAATTCAGTGAAGAGAGTCAATGGTAGCTTGATGTGGATAGCATTGAATCTATAAATTACTTTGGGCAGTATGGCTATTTTCATGGTACTGATTCTTCCTATCCATGAGCATGGAATGTTATTCCATTTGTTTGTGTCCTCTCTTATTCCCTTGAGCAATGGTTTATAGTTCTCCTTGAAGAGGTCCTTCACATCCCTTGTAAGGTGTATTCCCAGGTATTTTATTCTCTTTGTAGCAATTGTGAATGAGAGTTCACTCACGATTTGGCTCTCTGTCTATTATTGGTGTATAGGAATGCTTGTGATTTTTGCACACTGATTTTGTATGCTGAAACTTTGCTGAAGTTGCCTATCAGCTTACAGAGATTTAGGGATGAGATGATGGAGTTTTATAATTATACAATCATGTCATCCGCAAAGAGAGACAATTTGACTTCTTCTCTTCCTATTTGAATATCCTTTATTTCTTCCTTCTTGCCTGATTGCTCTGGCCAGAACTTCCAATACTATGTTGAATAGGAGTGGTGAGAGAGGGCATCCTTCTCTTGTGCTGGTTTTCAAAGGGAATGCTTTCAGTTTTTGCCCATTCAGTATGATATTGGCTGTGGGTTTGTCATAAATGGCTCTTATTATTTTGAAATATGTTCCATCAATACCTAGTTTATTGAGAGTTTTTAGCATCAAGGGATGTTCAATTTTATCAAAGGCCTTTTCTGTGTCTATTGAGATAATCATGTGGTTTTTGTCATTGGTTCTATTTATGTAATGGAGTATGTTTATTGATTTGCATATGTTGAGCCAGCCTTGCATCCCAGGAAGGAAGCTGACTTGATCATGGTGGATACACTTTTTGTGCTGCTGGATTTCAGTTTGCCAGTATTTTATTGAGGATTTTCGTATCGATGTTCATCAGGGATGTTGGCCTGAAATTTTCTTTTTTTGTTGTGTCTCTGCCAGGTTTCGGTATTGGGATGATGCTGGCCTCATAAAATGAGTTAGGGAGGAGTCCCTCTTTTTCTATTATTTGGAATAGTTTCAGAAGGAATGGTACCAGCTCCTCTTTGTACCTCTGGTGGAATTTGGCTGTGAATCCATCTGGTCCTGGGCTTTTTTTTGTTTGGTAGGCTTCTAATTACTGCCTCAATTTCAGAACTTCTTATTGGTCTATTCAGGGATTCGACTTCTTCCTGGTTTAGTCTGAGGAGGGTGTATGTGTCCAGGAATTTATCCATTTCTTCTAGATTTTCTAGTTTATTTGCGTGGAGGTGTTTATAGTATTCTCTGATGGTAGTTTGTATTTCTGTGGGATCAGTGGTGATATCCCTTTTATCATTTTTTTTACTGTGTCTATTTGATTCTTCTCTGTTCTTCTTTATTAGTCTGGCTAGTGGTCTATCTATTTTGTTAATCTTTTCAAAAAACCAGTTCTTGGATTCACTGATTTTTTTTGAAGGATTTTTCGTGTCTCTATCTCCTTCAGTTCTGCTCTGATCTTAGTTATTTCTTGTCTTCGGTTAGCTTTTGAATTTGTTTGCTCCTGGTTCTCTAGTTCTTTTAATTGTGATGTTAGGGTGTTGATTTTAGATCTCTCCTGCTTTCTTCTGTGGGCATTTAGTGCTATAAATTTCCATCTACACACTGCTTTAGCTGTGTCCCAGAGATTCTGGTATGTTGTATCTTTGTTCTTATTGGTTTCAAAGAACTTACTCATTTCTGCCTTAATTTTGTTATTTACCCTGTAGTCATTCAGGAGCAGGTTGTTCAGTTTCCATGTAGTTGTGCAGTTTTGAGTGAGTTTCTTAATCCTGAGTTCTAATTTGATTGTACTGTGGTCTGAGAGACTGTTTGTTATGATTTCCGTTCTTTTGCATTTGCTGAGGAGTATTTTACTTCCAATTATGTGGTCAATTGTAGATTAAGTGCAATGTGGTGCTGAGAAGAATGTATATTCTGTTGATATGGGGTGGAGAGTTCTGCAGATGTCTATTAGGTCCACTCGGTCCAGAGCTGAGTTCAAATCCTAAATATCCTTGTTAATTTTCTGTCTCGTTGATCTGTCTACTATTGACAGTGGGGTGTTAAAGTCTTCCACTATTATTGTGTGAAAGTCTAAGTCTCTTTGTAGGTCTCTAAGAACTTTCTTTATGAATCTGGGTGCTCTTGTATTGGGTGCATGTATATTTAGGATAGTTAGCTCTTTTTGTTGCATTGATCCCTTTACCACTATGTAATGCTCTTCTCTGTCTCTTTTGATCTTTATTGGTTTAAAGTCTGTTTTATCAGAGACTAGGATTGCAGCCCCTGCTTTTTTTTTTTTCTTTCCATTTGCTTAGTAAATATTCTTCCATCCCTTTATTTTGAGCCATGTGTGTCTTTGCAAGTGAGATGGCTATTGTGCTCCTGAATACAGCACACCGATAGGTCTTGACTCTTTATCCAATTTGCTGGTCTGTGTCTTTTAATTGGGGCATTTAGCCTATTTATATTTAAGGTTAGTATTGTTATGTGAGAATTTGATGCTATCATTATGGTGCTAGCTGGTTATTTTGCCCATTAGTTGATGCTGTTTCTTCATAGTGTCGATGGTCTTTACACTTTGGTATGTTTTTGCAGTGGCTGGTACCAGTTTTTCCTTTCTATAATTAGTGTTTCATTCAGGAGCTCTTGTAAGGCAGGCCTGGTAGTGACAAAATCTCTCAGCATTTGCTTGTCTGTAAAGGATTTTATTTCTCCTTCGCTTATGAAGCTTAGTTTGGCTGGATATAAAATTCTGGGTTGAAAATTCTTTTCTTTGAGAATGTTGAATATTGGCCCCCATTCTCTTCTGGCTTGTGGGGTTTATGCCAAGAGCTCCGCTGTTAGCCTGATGGGCTTCCCTTTGTGAGTAACTCGACCTTTCTCTCTGGCTGTGCTTAACATTTTTTCCATCATTTCAACCTCAGTGAATATGATGATTATGTGTCTTGGGGTTGCTCTTCTCGAGGAATATCTTTGTGCTGTTCCCTGTATTTCTTGAATTTGAACGTTGCCCTGTCGTGCTAGATTGTGGAAGTTCTCCTGGATGATATCCTGAAGAGTATTTTCCAACTTGGTTCCACTCTCCCTGTCACTTTCAGGTACACCAATAAAATGTAGGTTTAGTCTTTGCACATAGTCCCATATTTCTTGGAGGCTTTTTTTGTTCCTTTTCATTCTTTTTTCTCTAATCTTGTCTTCATGCTTTATTTCATTAAGTTGATCTGCAATCTCTGGTATCCTTTCTTCCGCTTGATCGATTCAGCTGTTGATACTTGTGTATGCTTCACGAAGTTCTAATGCTGTGTTTTTCAGCTCCTTCGGGTCATTTATGTTCTTCTCTAAAATGGTTATTCTAGTAAGAAATTCCTCTAACCTTTTTTCAAGGTTCTTAGCTTCCTTGCATTGGGTTAGAACATGCTCCTTTAGCTCGGAGGAGTTTGTTATTACTCACCTTCTGAAGCCTACTTCTGTCAATTCGTCAAACTCATCCTCCATCCAGTTTCGTTACCTTGCTGGCGAGGAGTTGTGATCCTTTGAAGGAGAAGAGCATTCTGGTTTTTGGAAGTTTCAGCCTTTTACGCTGGTTTTTCCTCATCTTCGTGGATTTATTTACCTTTGGTTTTTGATGTTGGTAACCTTCGGATGGGGTTTCTGTGTGGATGTCCATTTTGTTGATGTTGATGCTATTCCTTTCTGTTTCTTAGTTTTCCTTCTAACAGTCAAGCCCCTCTGCTGCAGGTCTGCTGGAGTTAGCTGGAGGTCCACACCAGGTCCTGTTTGCCTGGGTATCACCAGTGGAGGCTCAGTTGGAAATGCAGAAATCACCTGCCTTCTGTGTTGATCTCACTGGGAGCTGGAGACCAGAGCTGTTCCTACTCAGTCATCTTGCTAGCCACCTGTATGTACCATATTTTCTTTTTCCAACCTACCATTGATGGGCATTTGGGTTGATTTCATGTCTTTGCTATTGTGAACAGTGCTGCAATGAACATATGCATGCATGTATCTTTATAATAGAATGATTTATATTTCTTTGGGTATATGTCCAGTGATAGGATTGCTGGGTCAAATGGTATTTCTGCTTCTAGATCTTTCTGGAATTGCCACACTGTCTTCCATGATGGTTGAACTAATTTACAGTCCCACCAGTAGTGTAAAAGCTTTCTTTTTTCTCTGTAACCTTGCCAGCATCTGTTGTTTCTTGACTTTTTAGTAATCACCATTTTAACTGGTGTGAGATAGTATCTCATTGTGGTTTTGATTTGCATTTCTCTAATGATCAGTGATGAGCTTTTTTTCATGTTAGTTGGCTTCATGAATGTCTTCTTTTGAGAAGTGTCTGTTCATGTCATTTGCCCACTTTTTTATGGGGTTGTTTATTTCTTGTAAATTTGTTTTAAGTTTAAGGGAACAATTCAAAGTGTTTGCAAGAACTGATGGATTTGAATTAGTTATAACCTTTGAGGGAAAAAAGAGAAAAGATCTTGATGTCACTTTGGACAACTCACAACTCAATGAAAAAGCCAGAACACAGTGGCCAATTTCATAATTACAATGTTCAGCCTGATTGAGGAAGGGAGAAAGGAGATGGAAATTATTTTAACATCAGCATGAGAAGTCCATTGAGAGAGGGACCCTGATCATCTCCTCCGAAAGATAACGGGACCTAAACCAAAAGGGGAGAGAGTCAAGTCCCAGGTTTGTGAATAGCAGCAGGTTCAAAGAGTTTCGCCCTTTTTAGAAAACTGAGAAATAACAGCTGGGAATAGAGTGAGGGGAATCCGAATCAGGAGCTCCCATTTATCTTATTCCATTGGGCAGAAGCCAACAGTCACTCAGCATGAAAAGCCTAAAATTTAAGGCAGAAAGAGGGAAATCGCTTTTTCTGGGCTATGTCTAATTAACCCTTGGAGCAACATGGCAATTTTGTTTTACTGCAATTTCTCGCTTAGGAAGACTCCAAAATAAAGATTAAATATGGGGTGTTCATGAGTGGTTATTCTCACCAGGATATAACAGCAGAGGCCATCAATCCTCCTGCCCAAAGAAGCCAACTGGGGCCAACCAGAACATCTCTGCTGTTTGCTAAGGGGATGAGTTTGTTTTCTGGAGCTGCTGCCTATGATTGCAGTGGAGAAAGATGATCTGAAAAGTCAGCTGTGAACTTATTGCTGCCCATTCTCCAAGGTAAATAAGAGTTTCCTTTGTCTGATGTATCCTGACTGTTGACCCTGAAGCTCCCAAAACTAGACCTTGTAAGTAGACACTCACTTTCTTAAGGTTGTCTTTCTGTTTTTCTTGAGGTTTAAGGAAGAGTTTCTTAAACTGTTGGAAAAGCTATTTGAAGAAAAAAAGGAAAGAAAAGAAAGAAATCCTTAGCCTGCAGGTGATCAATTACCCTGGGCAAAAACCCATTTGAAAGTCTTCTCAAATAAGCTGTGGAGCTGGTTTGAATGCTTAAACAGACATGACAGCCCAACTTTCCGGTGAAAGATCTGCTTTGGCTCCTAGTATAAATAGCTGCGTTAGCACCACAGGCAGAGAATAACACAATCTCCACCTTGAATATGCCAAATGTTCTCATTATTCAAAAGGCATGCAAACTGGCCAGGTGCTCTGTTTAAATGAAGAGACACTGTGCAAGCTACATGAAAGTCAATGACAGGCACTCTTCAGTTTAAGCACGTTAGTTTTACAAAATGTCTAATTTTCAGATGTGATAAGGCATGGAACTGTTTATAAGGCTTATTTGGACAAAATGATCTTAAAGACCTCTTCTACCCTCAGTATTAGCCCATGATTGTTTGGACTTCAGGCTGTGTGTATCATGTATCAGAAAGTGGCCTCTACTGGTGAGGTATGATATTGCAGCCCAGCTCAAGTAGTTGTGGTAATTACAGCAAGCGTGTTAAGGGGAGTACTTCATAGGATATCAAAACATTTGGTTGAGAATAAAAAGTAAAGGCCAAAAAGTCTATGCTGAAACAATCCTTAAATGAGGGATATGCTAAGATCTGTGGAGTTCTGAAAAGGTGGCAAAACATAAACAGCACACCATGACTCAACTTACCACAACTTCCCACACACCAGAGGGAGTAAATGCTGATACAAACACTTAAAATATCTTTGATTCAGTATTTTGAGATATGCACCATATCTAATTTTGTAATGAAAGCCAATGGAAAGTGATTTGTTTGGTTATATTCTTATACAACCAACTTAAAAATGTTTCTGTTGCATGTAACAATCACACTGTGTCCTCTGAGTTTTAAAGAGCATACAGTTGGTTTCCAAAGAAAAAAGGCTGACCTGTCAAGATACTTTAAAACCTTGAGTCAGAAGGATGAGGTGTGATGCACAGAAACAGCATATCAGAGTTGGGAGGATCATAGAAAGCCGTCTCACTCAATTTCCTCATTGTACAGATGGAGAAACTGAGGGCCAGAGAGGGGTGGTAATGTCCTAAGAGTCTTTCAGTGAGAGGTTAACCTAGTCATGAGTAGATTCAAAGCTTATTGCTACCAGCCCAGGGTTCCTTATAATTTCATAGCCCAGCTCCTGGATTTTCCAATGAAGTTTCTATTTAAATGGACTGTCCTATAATTTCTGGAAGAGATGATTTTCTATTGGAAATTCCATAAGTTCTGCACCAAATTATATTTCCCAGACTGTCCCTACCCCCAGGAAGTGGAAATTGTAGTTATGGGAACATCACACCCCTCTAATCACATTAATCCAGATAACTGTGTCAACATGGCAAAGTGGAAGACCAGGCAAACAAAAGCACTAGAAGGAGGAGCCCATCCTAGCCCACTTTCAGTCCTCTTCTAGTAGGAGGAGCAGCTACCACTGCCCAGCTTCCAGAACCTCTTCTAGGACAGAACTTCAGTGCCCTTCAAGAGACAATTACAGTCATCTTAAGGAAAGCGGAATTAGAGGGAACGAGCCTCCATGGACTCCAGAGCTTCTCCCCTCCCAACATCCCTTATGTTCCTCATAATGAATCCTTTCTTTAAACATTACACCCCTCAATTAGCTCATAATTGCTGTCCGTGCCATATGAATTATGCATTGTGCGATGCAAATTCAGGTTCCCTGGCACTGGACAAATCACAAGCTGTTGAAGAAGCTGGAGTAATTACCAAAACAATCCCAGGAGCCCTGGGGAAAATGAACATTATCTGGTCAACAGCCCGTTCTTCCACCTTGTCTTCCCCATTTTCAGCCTGGTTCACCCCCCACCCCACTCAGCTTCAATACATAGTTGCTGGGTTTTGAGCAAGGACTGCATGCCAACCAAGTTGCTAGCTGACATATATCATACTTTAACATTTATAGTCTGCAAAGTCCTGCAGGGCAGGGGCTACAATTGTACATATCACATGACTTCACTTGAAATATCCTCTCCTCCTGGAATTTCTGAGTTTCACCATGCCGGGGCTTGGGTGAGGTTCACCTTTGTGGTATAAATGGAAAAGAGGGATTATTTCAGCAAGTGACAAATGTCAAGACAAAGGATGGCTTAAAACTATAAAAAAAAAGACAAAGAGGGCACTTTAGAAGCACTCAATGTGTTAATTACAAGGCAAATTACATTTATTGAAACCACTTCTTGAAAACCTCCAAGGCAGGGTTAAGATATATATCCAAAAGCATTAAAATCATACTTCCTCCCATATATTCAAATTCATGCATGCAGATTCTCAACAGTGTAACCTTTCACACAATTTTCTCAAAGCAGTTGGTTAATACTGTACATACACACCATACATACATATGTGTGTAATGATTATATAGAGTTTAATGGTTATATCAACTTTAATGGTAAGAAGAGGACATGTGTCCCTCCATGATTCCTACCTTCCTTCCACCACCATTTCTAGTTTCTAATTTGGAGAGTAACACATTACTGCAATTATGCTCATATCTAGGCTGTTTCAACAAGATATATACAGATTTTTTATATCCTAAGCATTTGCAGCAAAACAAATTATTCTCTACAAGTTCATTCAGCTTAAGGAGGCAAATGTTTCTCTCTAGCCACTATGAATTTTTGAGATAAATGTATAGCCTTGTCTTCTTTGCCCTGCCCGTCTTTCATGAAAATCATGCTATGCTAACTGCTGCTTCAACCTTTTAATTATTGTGAATTTCCTCATTAATTTATTCATCCTTTAAATGTTTATTTAGGACCTATTATGTGACAACATATTGAGCTAGGAACTGGTGTTGCCAAAGATAAATAAGGCGTATGTGGTCTTGTTTGTTTGTTTCTTTCTTTCTTTATTTCTTTGATGGAGCTTCACTCCTGTCACCCAGGCTGAAGTACAGTGGCACAATCTCGGCTCACTGCAACCTCTGCCTCCTGGGTTCAGGTGATTCTCCTGCCTCACCCTCCTGAGCAGCTGGGATCACAGGCACCTGCCACCATGCCTGGCTAAATTTTGTATTTTTAGTAGAGACAGGGCTTCACGAAGTTGGCTAGGCTGGTCTTGAACTCCTGACCTCAGGTGATCCACTTGCCTTGGCCTCCCAAAGTGCTGGGATTACAGACATGAGCCACCGTGCCAGGCTGTGATCTTGTTTCTAAGTAGCTCAGGGTATAGAGCTTATAGAAGGCCACTTTAGCTTGAACCAATTACATGTGTTTAGGGTTCAGTAAGGTAAAGGACTCTGAAGAGGCAGGCTTGAGTTCCAGTCCTAGAGGCACTACTTACTAATTATAAGGCTCAGTTTCCTCATCTGTAAAATGGGAGTAAGTGACAGTATAAACATGTGGTATAATGAGCACTCTTTGCATAGCATTTTAGAATCCTTCTTGAATGTCATGCATGTACCAATTTAAATTTTTACTTTAAAAAATGAACAAGCAGACACTGTTTTGAAATGAATGCTGACATGGAATGGATCCCAAGGACTCCTTTTTCTTCCCGCTCTCTGTCCAAGGACAATTCACCTATCTTGTCTGATTCCCACTCTCTTCATCAGACAAAAGGTGAAATTGAACAAGTGTCCTTTAAGGTAGCTTTGATATTGAAAAGTCAATGATTTTATTTGTAGGTAACAAATGATAAACCCCTCTGGTGGTCTTCCTATGGGCAGGAAATCTGATTGGGGTCAGCCCAACGGGGTAGAAGAAGGGTTATGATGGGTGGGCGTTGCCTAGCAGCTGGTGAGTGATGTGCCCAAGAGAGGTGGCAAGAGAGGGAGGCAAGGCCAGGCATTGAGAGACATAAGATCGTGTATCAAACTTGACGGGTGAAATAGAGTTTAAATAGAAGAGCAACATCACAGTTGGTAGCACAGGAGCTCAAGAGATTGATGTAGGGTCCAGGCAGATGAAGCCCGTTTCTTCACATGGAAATTTGTTCATTCATTCACTCATCCAACAAATATTTAGTTAGTGCCTATTTAGCCAGTCCATGCTAAGTATTTGGCAAGCAGTATGAACAAATAGGCATGGCCCTTGTCCTCATGAGGTTGACAGTCTAGTGAGAGAATCAGACATTTATAAAGAAACGCTTAGGACTATATAATTATCAGCCCTAATGACTGCTCTCATGGACTATCCCAGGCTGTCCTAGAAGCAGAAAAAGCAGACTAGATCTAGTCTGCAGGGAGGGAACCAGTCCAGGAGGAAGTGACATATAAGCTGTGATATAAAGGATGCACTGGAATTAACTAAGTCAAGTCAAGGGAACAACTTCTATAAATGACATGTCCAGTGAGACTCTATTGTGTATAGATTTGGGTGTTTCCAGCTTAGAGTGTAAAGGAGTGGGGAAATTCCTTAAAAGGGCTGATCAAAACAGAAATGTGACACAGTTTGTTTTCATCAATAAATGGGCTTATATAAATATACAGAGAACATCAAAATATTTATCGTACCAAAGTTTCCGAAACTGCTGGAGCAATGACTATTTCTCGTGGAGGAAATCAGACTTGATCCAGGTTCTTGCTTTCATGAGTGGACTCTGCCAGCATTTTAAGAGCAGCGGGTGAGTCGGTCTTCCGAGCAGAAGCTGGACATGAGCCCTGGTTAACCTTAAATGGACTCTCTCCCCTCATCCCCTCTCCCTGCCCATGACCCTTCCTGAGGGCCACTGTTTCTCTGCTCACAGAGAGGATAGAAGGCAAGACGCGAGGGAGATGCAGATTCATAAACTTTACAATTATTCTAATGCTTTCCAAGTGTGTTAAATAGCAAAGTCATTTCATTAAATGTTAATAAGTGTTATGTGGGTTCAGAATGCAATAATTCTGGCAAATGGATCAAACAGTTATGCAAGCTTTTGTTGCAGGTCTTATCAGAGCCTTTGATATTTTGTAATGTGCACTGTAAGTCTCTCATTGAGGATACAACTTGTAATATTTTCCAAACATATTTGACCACAAAATATGATTTCCCTGGAATATTTCTTGGGTGTGTTATGTTTCAGAATTCATTTTGGTAAATACTGTTTAAATGAGTAACTGAAAGTTAGGGTTTAAAAGTCAAATGGATTGGGCCAGGCACGGTGGCTCACGCCTGTAATCCCAGCACTTTGGGAGGCTGAGGCAGGTGGATCACGAGGTCAGGAGTTCGAGACCAGCCTGGCCAACAGGGTGAAACCCCATCTCTACTAAAAATACAAAAATTAGCTGAGCATGGAGGCGCGCACCTGCAATCCCAGCTACTCAGGAGGCTGAGGCAGGAGAATCGCTTGAACCCAGGAGGCGGAGATTGCAGTGAGCCAAGATCGCACTACTGCATTCCAGCCTGGGTGACAGAGCGAGACTCCACCTCAAAAAAAAAAAAAAAAAAAAAAATGTGAAATGGATCTTAGAGGCCACCTTGTCTAAACTTCCACCTCGAGAGGAATATGAATAAAAACCCACTGAGCTAAATTCATTTCTTTGACATTATTCCAGGCATATCTCTTACACTGTGAATGTCGTTAAGTTGTAGGAGAGAAAACTGCTGTAAAGGAATAAGGAAATCCCTGCACTTTACCAGGTAACTATGAGCAAGTCCCTACTCTGGCCTTCAGTTTCTCTAGAGGTTCAATGAATACCATGCATCTTTGGGTTGCTGAAGATTCAATGCTGTATGAAAAGCACCTGATACTGAGCAACCTGAACCTGAACCTGAAGATTCAATGCTGTATGAAAAGCAACTGATACTAGATTTCCGCCTTCCCACCCTGAAAAATAAGCATCATGCTTTACATAAATACTGCATGCAAATATTCTATATGCAATATGCAAATATTCAAGACATTTTTTATAATGATGGGTTTTGTCCTTTTCCCTAAGGGAACATATTAATGCAAAGTAAAACACTGTTCAATTCTGCTGGTTTAGATGATGCCGCGTTCTCCCAGGAAGCTCTTCTATTTTATAACCTAGTGTTAAACTTCATTAAATACAAATACTCTGGAGTTTATCATCCTTTATAGGAACCTAAGCTTCAGAATTAGAGCATTTCAAAGTTTGGGCTCCCTTATGTTTTAGAAAAGTAGAAATAGACTCTACAAGGGGAAGTGACTTGTGAAAGGTTACCACATGAGCTAGAAGCAATTGCAGCCCCAGGTAAGCTAGTCATGTCTAGCCTGGGGCCTTTTCTCCAAATCAGCAACTCCTCATTTCTTTTCTTGGAAACTTAAGCTCCAGCATGCTGAAGTGTTTGCTCTTGAATTCTCTTACCCCTGGAAACCAGGAAACTCTGAGGGATTTTTGTCTTCTCACTTATTTGAGAAGATGCAGTTTGTTGAAAAGAGAATATATGTCAACAATCTGAGTTGGGTGTTTTATGCCAAACAGAGGATTCAGCATGTTTGAGTGGGGTTTGAACTGGAGTCCAAGCTGGGCACAGACCTCTCTCTTTCTGCAATTAATGAGAAAAGAAGCAAAACATGCTCGACTGTAGGCGAAATTCTCCTTTCTGTTGTACACACAGGGGAACAGGTGCCAGGCCATGGCCCTGACAGTTATGCAAATCAGTTGTGCAGATTTTAAAAACAAAAACAAAGGTAAACTGACTCTATCTGAGCATAACATTTTATGCAACATGAGCATAAATAACAAGATTATTCGCTTCTTACTCTCTGGTACTCACACAGGTGACAGCTTGGGCAGCACTGTGGGTGGAGCCATAACAGACTGGAGCTTGTGGGCCTGGCTTCTAAAGTTGCTCCTCCTGTGACCTTGGACAAGTCACACTTCCTCCTGTCTGATTCCTCTTCTGCTCTGTGGGGGATATAGCTGCTTGCCTTTTTATAAAAATTAAATGAAAGACTGGAACCAAACATTCACTCCAATATCTTATTCCTACTCCAGGGCAGGAACCAGGCTCAGTGCTGTAGATGAATGTGATGGTCCTTTGCCCACAAGGGACGCCCCCATCCCTGCTGTACTGGGCACTCTCACTCCAGATTCTGTAATAGGTGTGCTCATCATGAATTCCAGCAAAATCCTTGCAAAACAGCACAGGTGTGCAATGCAGGCATTTGCGATTCACTGAGATGAGGTGTTTGTTTGTTCTGGGCCCACATCAGAGACCTGGGTTTTGCAGCCATTGTGTTCTGGGGTCCATGAGCTGAAGAAGGGATTCTGTGAGTGATAGTCTGGTTTGTTTGAGCAAAGATCCGAGAATCTGCCAGGTAAGGTTTCAGACAGATTCCTGAAACTATTTTTAAGAAGAAGCTACTCTAGTAGTAAATGCTAAGTGAGTGTGTCTCCAGTGGGCAGGTCCTGGGATTGGCCTCCAAATGTGACAAGGAGACTTCAAGAGGCTATCAGGGGACATGGTGTTACAGTTAACATAAGCAGTACAGTGTTAGAGGATCTTGAAAGGCCCAGGCCTCCTCACTTCTACGGTGACACCAGAGAAGGCAACCAGGTTTAGACATCTCGGAGATCAAATGGTTCTATAATCACCCCCAAAAGGTGGCTAGAATGTTTTCTTCCAACCTGGAAAGTAAAATCCTAAATTCAGAAAAGACACACCCCCCAACCCCGCCCCACCCAAAGGCATCAAAACAGCAGGCTTTGGATGGGCTGTAGATGTCATCTGGACCATCTCTAATGTTCCAGGTGAGGAAACTGAGGAAGGAGGACTTGCAAGAGGACACACAGTGAGTTAGTAGCAGGGCTGGTTCTGAAACCCGACAAGCTGGAGAGTCAACCCCTGGAGATTGAGCTCTCTGAACACCAGCCAGTAGGGGGAGCTCCGTCTCACGGGTGGTGCTCAGTGTCTCCTGGCAGGGGACACAGTGCCCTGGTTAGGAAGTGGGTTGAAGGCGCATCTGTAAATCCAAGGCTGACAGAGGAGGCCCTGTTGTCCTATATTTCTCCTCTGTAAAAGCCCCTGCCCACCCACCCCAATGAGTTCCTCCTGGGTCCCTGGGAGCCATGAAAATTGTCCTGTCCAAGTTGAAGGCATAGAAGTGCCTCCTGAAACTTGTACGTGAGTTTGTTACTCTCGGCTGGAACAATGATGGGGCAATTACCTGTCGAAGTACTCTCAGGGAGAGCATTGGCAGAGTGGCTTCTGGGGTACGGGGAGATGGAATTCCGAGTGGGCATAGGAGGGCACTTTTAACCAGAGAAATGTGTCTATTCACCTTTGCAGACATTTACTGAGCACCTACTATGTGCCGGGCACAGGACGTTCACCATCCCAGACATCTAATCAATGCCACGGCGGACAACCTTCTTTCTGAATGTCAGCCGCCCAATCCTGGGCTTTGTGCTGGCTCTCTTTCTTCCTCACTCTCTTTCTTTCTTTCTTAAGCCACCAACAAAACTCTGACCTCTCCCCACACACACAATGCAGGCAGTCACTCATGCATTAACAACCACCAGGCCCCAAAGGTCGTTTCTATGACAACCCCGGGGTCCTTAATGACCCTGGCAGGCCAATGATTTTGTTTTGTTTGAGAGTGAAGGAATAATAAGTCAGTCCAGCTCGCTCGGGCGCTCGCCTCTCTCCCCGTCGCCCCCCTCCGCCGTCTCCGCTGATACACTGTTCATTATCTGGCTGCCGCATCAGCCCCAGAGACGGGGCGGCAGCCAGCTCTGAAAGACAAGAGCCTGGCTGCAGACAAAGAGCTGTAAAGCACCGAGTGTGCCCTGCATCCAGGGCTGCCCGGGGTTCATTAATTCCATTGCCCGCTAGAAAGGAGAGTGGGAGCAAGGGCCCTGGGGTCCTTGGTTCCTAGAGTCCAATGGCACCCGCATGAACCCCAAATCACCGTGCAGCTCTTGAGAAAGAAGCGTGTGTAGGGCCCTGTTGGGAGACCTCTCTACCCAGGAGGTGTGCCCAACTCGCCGCCAGCCAGCACCGCTCCCGAAGGCGAGACGTATCATTTTAATGATGGGATGAACAAGGCAATTACTGTGCAGCCCCACCAGCTTCCATATGGATCATCAGTAACTCGGGAGGCTGGGCCTGATCTCCCAGACAAAGGAGGGCAGCATGGTGTCCTAGCTGATTCCAGTCCACTGGCCCCTGTGGGGCGTTGCCCTCTGGGTTCTCCAGTTCCGGATTTCTGGTTCTACCCTGAAACTTCCTGGGGAGGAAGCTTTCATTGTCTTCTGATCTTGGGGCAAACAGGCCTCCAGCTTGTCACATTAATTTTCAAACGTGATGTTCGGCAGCATGGGATTTTGCTAGCAGACACTTGGAATTATTTTTGTTGTGTGTGCACAACTGAAATCCCCTAGAATAAGTCATTATCCTCTTAAAAAAAAAAAAAAGAAAAATCAGCTCCTACTGGCTGCCTGGTGGCCCAATCAGCTGACTCATTTTCCATCTTTCCCTGAAGTAATTAGCGTTTTCATTTTTCCCAACCTGCCTATTAGATAAACTCCAGGATCCCATTCAGTGGAAGCACATTTTTGTGAGTTGACTTGCCTCAGCCTCTCCCCAAGAAACAAAAGAAGAAATCTGGAGAAGAGCACAAAGAGATGTATGATTTAGGTTCCTGTTCTCTGACATGGACTGTTTATTAATCAAGGAGATGGATAAAGGGGGGGGTGTGCTGTGGCCAAGGTAGGAGGGCACCGTGGGTGGACACCAGCATCAGCTGTTGACCCTAGCACAATATTGGGAAAGGGTATTTGGTCATTCAGTAAACAGTTACTGAGCACCTCTTGGAGCTCACAAACCCCGGGGTGCAGAAACACAGTGCTGCTTTTAACAGTGGCAGCACCCGCTCATCCCATGCCCTCTCTAGGGTTCATTTCTCCTCTGTTGAGTGGGGGGCTGGCTCTAGATGAGAAGTGGAACTCTGGGGTCTCGTGGGCCAGGAGACAGTGTCAATGGGGGTGTGCAGTGGGCCTGGGCGTGAGGACTTGGGCAGGCTGGAGGGCATTGAACCTATCTAAAATGGGCAACCACGGGTCAGCTCCAGCACTTGCTGGGTTCCAGCATGTAGGGGCAGGATGGCCACAGCTCCTGAGGGTTTCAAGAGAAGACAGAATTTTGAATTATTAAAACGTGAAATCTGCACATTTTTAGATGTTTTCAAGTAAATCTAATTTTTTAGAAGATTATGCTGGTCAAAGAAACACATTTGGATGAAGCAAGTGGTGCCAGGACCACCAGTTAGTTGCTGTGCTCTAGACTTTTGTGATTTCAAGTGCAGTTGGGTGAGCAGGTATAGCAGCAGCTGCTGGAAGCTTGCGAGGCATGAGGATTCTCAGCCTTTGCCCCAGATCCCCTAAATCATAAACTGGATTCTCCCTATGCATTTTGAAGTTTGGGAGGCAATGCAATGAACCCTCAAGGTCTTTGAAATGGGCTGAGATATCTCTAGCATTTTCTCTGAGTACGGATTTGCTCACTGTACCTCCTGTGTACACCTTTCATTGAATCCAGGAAAGAAAAAAGTCCCATCAGAGTATGAGAGACCAAAGTGTGTGGGCTCAGCCCAGGGGCCCTGGGGCTTGTCTGTTCGAAACTCTTCCTCAGCAGGGGGAGAGTTCAGCTGTCCAGTACAGAGAGCTGTTTATTCTCTTCTCCAGGAATGGGGCTGCTGAGTCTCATCATAAATGTAATATTTTTCCTTTCCTCATTTCCTAGAATTTGCAGTCATTGGCACTGCAAATGACTGACCATGATTCTTTCCTGAAATTCCCTCCTCCAGTGGGTCCCTCCTCCAATGGTCCCTAAACATTATCCTGGTTGGTAGCCCAATTATTCTAAAGGCTTCAGTCTCCTTTTATGTTTCTCCTTCCTTCTCTAACATTCTAAATGCAGGCTGTTCCCAGATCTTCTGCTGTCTTTTTCTGTCTCCATCACAAGAGTGTTCCTCTAAGCACTTGGACTTCCAGATCCACTCTCTTGGCTTCCATCTCTCTGAGAGGCAGTGGTACTTTTCAACTGCTTGGTCCCACTTCAGACTGAAATAATCTAGAAGGAAAACATCACCCTTGCCCTAGAGCTCATTCTACTCCTGGTTGCATGCTCACTTTTAGTAGCCTCATTGCTCAGGTTCCAGACTGGACAACAGCCAGGCATAACAGAAGGAAGTGAAGTCTTTGCCTGGTGCCAACCATTCAGCCTAAGTTTCACATGGACTACTCTAGGAGTAAGTGATCTACAAATTGACAAGTCAGCAAGTTGATTTTATGAGCTTACCTTGTTTTCAACTCTCTTATTATTAACATTTATTTTCCACCTTTCTCTGGGCCAAATCTAAAAGTTGCCAAATGTAGTTTATCCGACCTCCTGGATCTCTCTTGTCACATGCCACCTCTGTTGCCCTATGCTGCATCCTCACCTGCGTTGCTGCAATCACTTTTAGGGTTGAGCCTTTCCAGGAACCTCCAGGTTACTCTGCCCAAGGAATAGTGCTAAATGAAACTCTGCTTGTTTAAAACCACCAATGTGCCCTCATGCCCCTCAAGGAAGCCCAGATTCTTCATCTTGACTTTCAAAGCCCTTCACAACACGACCTCAGTGTGTCCTGCATGCTTCTGCATCACACATGCCAGATCCTCCAAACAAGTGAAAGCTGTGAGTTTTCGTGCTACCAACTAGCCCAGGACACTTCCAATAGCTGGAATGTTCTTCTACTATCAAGTTCACCTAAACACCTGCAAGTTGGTTCTGGCTCCCCGAGGCAGCAGATATCTCCACTCCTCTGAGTTCAGTACTACTTTTTTCCTTCCCCCTGTGTCACATCATGGCTATTGGTATTAGTCAGCTCAGGCTGCTATAACAAAATACCACAGACTGGATGAGTTAAACAACAGGGGTTAATTTTCTCACATCTGGAAGCTGGTAGTCCAAGAACAAGGTTCCAGCCAGTTTGGTGTCTGGTGAGGCTCTCTTCCTGACTTGCAGACAGTCACCTTCTCACTTTCCTCAGTGTATGCTCAGTTTGGGGTGTGGGGTAGGAAGCACTCTTTAGTGCCTCTTCTTACAAGGACACTAATCCTATGGGATCACAGCCCCACCCTTATGGCCTCAATTAATTTTATTTACTTCCTTAGAGCCTCTGTCTCCAAATACAGCCACACTGGGGGTTAGGGCTTCAACATATGAACTTGAGGGACGCATAAACATTCAGTCCATAACAGGTATCTTGCATTAGTTGTTTGCGTGTGCATCTTATTTCCCCTTCTAAGTCCTAAGCTTTCCAAGGACACCATCTGTGTCTTGCGTATTCAATGATACTATTCATATAATAGGTGCTCAGCAAATATTTGTTGGATGAATTTGCCAACAAAGTCTCCACCACCCTCTTCTGCATCATCTGAACCCCAATAGTCACCTGAATGGCACTGGGGCTTTTTACTTCAGTGCCTTTCCCATTATGCACCTTCTCTGTTCACCTGGAATGCAGGAGTTAGCTCATCCAATACTTCTTTTAGAAATTCTATCTGACTCTGTCAAGTACATTGAGGGATTCTCATCAGGCTGGTGAGCACCTGCATCTCTGTATTTATTGCTCCTATGCAATATATGATCCATCTCTTCAGGGGATATCCTTAAAAGCAGAGATTGGGGCTTTTTATTCTTGTGTACCCAGTGCCTGGCATGTTGCTTGACAGCAAATAATAGCACGATTAAATACTCATTGAAAGAAGGAGTGAATAAAAACAGGAAGTTTAAAAAAGATTTTCCTATTGTTCCTATAACCTACTTGAAATTGCCTTTTAAAAGCAAATTTATTATAACATTTCAGACAACTACTTTACATGGAAGTTCACAAGATATTCTTATTTCAGATCCCATGACAATGGGAAAAATGACTAGTATACAGAGAAGATGAAAGAAGGGAAATTGGAGATGTATATTAAATTTGAAAAGAAAGTTTTCCAGTAACAGTAGCTCCTTGCCATTCCTGAGAAATATGTTACAAAACCATCATAAATACTCAAGTTCACTTATTCCAGTGCAGCATGTAGTTTTCATCCAGAAGGTTGTGGGTAAAATGTATGTGACTCCATCAGCTCCATAACAGTTCTATTAAGAGTAACCATAAAGGATAATATTAGTACTTGTGCTAGGCACTCTGCTAAGCCCGATTAACATATTCCCATTTAATGTCCACGACTGTCATGAAAGGTCAAAATGATTATTATTCCCATTTTCCACTTGAAGAAACTGAGATCAGAAGAGGTCAAGTAACTTGCCCAAGAACATGAAGCTTATACATAGCAAGGGTGACCAACCATCTCAGTTTGTCCAGGATATGGAACTTTTGGTGCTAAAATTGGGAAAGTCACCATGACTTTCCCACACAGAGGATGAGTTAAAAGCCAGTGTCTGATGTCAGATCTTGAGCTATTAATATCTATTGAATATCTGTTTGGTAAATATTTCAGCTACCATGTTTATAAACTGAGATGAAATTTTTGAAGAGGTCGGTTCAAAAGTACTATCTAGGATTGTAAGGTATACAAGTTTACATGCTGAGACTGGAACTTCCCTGTGGGCAGGGACTCTGTCTTGTTTCTCCTCCTTTATTTCATGGTCCCAATATGAGACCTTGCATAGAGCAAGTATTTAAGAAGAACTTATTCAATGTGAAGTTCTTTCCCTACCATCAAAAGACAAAAACCCCAACCCATCACTCGGCTCATGTGCCATACTCCAATTCTGTTCTTTCTCTCTCTCGACTTTTCTCCCAATGTGCACACTCAAATTGCTGCTTTTCTCCTCATTATTCCCCCAGGTTTCCCAGCTTCTCAGCTACACTGGAGAACATAGCCCCCAGAGCATGATTCCACCCTCGCTTTGCCCCTTTCCTTTTTAACTCTGTCCTATAAACTCCCTTTCAAGTCCTAGCTTCCGCTTTGCCCTCCCAGACCCCTCTAATGGGGAATTATTTATTTGGTGTGCCCACTCTGGGTGCCAGAAACTTCAAGGCAATTGCCAATTAGCGTGCAGGTCAATACATGATGATGTCTTTGTGTTTTCCCTTATTTAGGACTTTGTGACTGATTAGTCAACATGTCAGACTACTAGTTGTCCAAGATCCATTTCCCCTTCTCCCGCTGGATTAGAATGTTTATTAGGGTGCGTGGCTGCTCTGAATCAGGACTATGCTTCCCAGTCACATTGCATGGCCATGTGACTAAGTCCCGGTCAGTGGGAGGTTAGCAGAAGTGCTTGTCCTGTGATAACTTCCAGGTCCTTTCCTTGAGAGACCTGGAGTGCACCCTTTACCTCTTTCTTCGTCATTTTCTCTCTCCTGGAACATAAATGCCTTGGACTATGAGAGCAAGGGCCGCACTGCAGAGATGGCGAGATAGAGATCTAGAAAGTTCCTGGGTCCCTGACCCAATGGGACCCAATATTGGTCCTTGATTTGCCTGCCCAGACTTTTATATAAAAAATAAACAAGCTTTTCTCTTATTTAAGCCACTGTCTTATTTTACCTTCCAGTTAGCTGCAGTTTTAATCCCCACTAAAATAGTTGAGAATGATGGAGGATGCTGCATGAGATGGAGTATGTGTTCCCTTGTGTTCAATTGCACAGAGGAAACAGAGACATTGACAGCTCCGGGGTTAATGTTGTAGAGACAGAAAAACAAAAGACCTCAGGAGGGCCATGGGATTGTCTGCTTCCCATCTTTGGTTTGGTGTCATCTTCTCATCCCCTGTACCCCTCGCTGTCCCATGTTCCCCAATGCCTTGTGTTGGAATGGCCATGTCTCGATTTTTATTCCAACTGCAGATGGCGTCTTCAGCTGTTATCACACACAGTTTACATGTTAGGTGGAAATTCTCCACCAACTCCTTGTCTCTAACCCTGGCTTTCCCCATTCCTACCGGTCAGCATGCGTCATGACCATCAGATGCTGGAACTGAGAAGACTTACCCTTTGCAACACAGTTCACTGAGTGTATATGCGAGGAGCAATTTCTCTGGCTGAGCCCCTCTCCATTCTCCACTGGCACTCTGCTGCAGTTCCGAGCTACATTACAGCAGAAGATAAGATGTTTGTAGCTCCTGATTTTTTTATGTTTCCTCTTGGGAAAGAAGCAACTTCCAAGGTAAATACTACCTGAAAAGGCCTTCTGAAGGTGCTGCAGTAAAAAAAATCTGCCCTCCATCCACCAAATCATCCTGGACTGGTGGATTCTGTTCCAAGCCCATGTAAGAGACCCAAGTTCCAGATGACAATAGCCTGGCCTCTAGGAGTATTGAGTACACAGCCAAGTGAGCTGCCTCCGAGTCAGGGCTTGGATCCTGACTATTATCCTGTCTCTCATTTCTCCTCTCTTGGGCACATGCTGTCTCTTACCCTTTATAATATAAAGCTTATATTAGCTTTAACCAGTAGTTTGTTATGTAAAATGTTCCACATGACAGCTCAGCTTTGCCCTAATTCCCCCATTTCCTGCAACCTCTTAAAGATCTTTCTTAATGTCCTTGCTCTGTAATCCATTAATTTCTATTTTATGAGTAGAGACTTCCCTTGATATTTCTTTGCCACTAATCTTTCTTCCCCCTTCTTTCTTGGTCTTTTTTTTTCCCCTTGTCTTGACATCCTCTTTATCAAGCTCTGCTCCATATTTGGTCCAAACCTCTCTTGTTTTCATTGAGGTCTGTTGCTCAACATTTCATCCTCCTTGGAAATGAACAAAGCAAATGATCAGGATGGCCTTCCCAGAAACAAACCAAAAGCCAAGGAAAATTTTCTTCCTAAAGCCTAAACTTAGGGTGGGACCCAGCTAAAAATGCCCACTTTACTTTCTCATACCTTTTTCCTTCCATTGCCTCCCATGAACTCCATGACCCTCTTTGTCCCTCTCTCCTGGTGCTGATAATGTGGATCGAATTTAATCAGGTTCTCCCTTCACCTCCCCTACTGTGCATTGAGCTCTGTGTAATCAGGCATCATGTCTTGTACTTTTTTCTCTTTGGGGCCAAGCAGCTCCTGGCACATAGTAGGCTTGGCATAAACATTTAATTATTAGATACTCTAAGCCACTCAGCTTTCTTTGTTTTAAATCAATAATCTTACAGTTATGAAGTAATAAGCTGATACATGGAACTTCAGCAAAATTAAAAACTTCTGCTCTTTTTCTTAAGAAAATGAAAGAAAGGAAAACAAGGCACTCACTTGGAGGAAATATAGAACTTGTATCCAAATATTTGAAGAACTTCCAAAAATCAATAATAAGAAAACAACCCAATAAAAAAACTGAGCAAACTATTTGAATAATGGCTTTACCAAAGAAGATGTATGGAAGGAAAACAAACACATGAAAAGATGCTCATCATCATTAGTAACTAGGGAAATGCAAATTAAAACCATAATAAGATACTGCTGTTTATTAGAGTAGGTAAAACTAAAACACCGTCGGTGACTATGGGAAAGAACCAGAGCCCTCATACACAGTGGCGGGTATATAAAATGGCACGATCACATTGGAAAACAGTTTGTAAATTTCTTGGAAAGCTAATCATACACACACAATGTGACCCAGCCATTCAGTCTTCGATATTCACCCAAGAGAAATTAAAGCACATGTTTTTACAAAACTTGTAAACTAATGTTCATAGCAGCTTTATTAACTATAGACCCAAACTGGGAAAAATCCAAATGTCAATCAACAGATGAATGGTATATCTTTACAATGATGTATCTTTATAATGGCATACTACTCGGTAATAAAAAGGAATGAATAATTGATACACACCATGACCTGGATGAATCTTAAAATAATTATGAGGATTAAAATAAGCCAGACAAAAGTGTGTATTCACTCAATGATCCATTTGTATACAATTCTAAGGTATGCAAACTAATCTGTAGTCACAGTGCTTCAGTGGTTGCGGGGGCGGGATTAGGAGGGCTATGGAAGAGCCAGAGGAAACTTTGGTGGGAGAGCAGTGGAAATATTCACTATCTTGATGGCTTTACAGTGTGTACGTTTGTCAAAACTTATCAAATTATTTACTCTAAATCTGTGTAGCTTACTGTGTGGCAATTTTACCCCAAAAAAACTGTTTAAATAAATAAATAGGTAAGCAAATAAGTAAATGCTTTTGGTTACCATCATGCATTCTTGAAATTTCATTTGTTTTTCTTGGAATCTTCTCTAGTCTATCCACATTTTTATCCATAAAGTAAAGGTACTACTCACAGAGCTAGAGTCAAGGGGCAGATTCAGTCTTTTGTGAAACTGGTGGAAGTGTTTCTTGACTTTGCTATTAAAGAATGTGTCTGGGAAGACGTATTATTGCGGACATGTATCCCTCATGTTTTCCTCAACTGTCCTGTCTTTAGCCACAGTTAGGAACAGGAAGGTGGAAGGGAGGGAGCCTGCAGCCGAGGCTTATTTTGAGACCCTAGGTGCTTGTAATAAATGCACGAATGATTTTGATAAACAGAGATCGCTATGAAGTCATAGCCTGGAACAAGTAAATTGCCGGAAACAAGAAGAGCCACCTCTATGGCTTGTTGGCCCCATCTTGGGGCCAGGTAACAAAGATGAATGAGCATCGTCCAACTCTCTGGGTGCTAGGTGTGGCTGAGGGGTCAGCTCTAACACAGAATTGCAGAGGCACGTGTGAAGGAGATCGAGAAGGGACTCTCCTTTTGTAACACAATGGGCTGAGTGCTTACAGTGGGAGCATGAACACAGAGTGGAGGGAACCTGGGACAGGCAGGGATGGCAGTGAAGATGGCATGTGCTATGAATGTTGACAGTGAGTAGGGTTGATAGGGAGGGGTTGCTTTCTGGGCAGAAGGAATAGCATGGCAGCAATGAATGGTGCAATGATGAACCCTGGCGAGCAATGCGAGGAGGCTGGAGAAGGAAGGGGTTCAGGAGTGGGAAGGTCTTCCTATGCCTCTGTGCAGCCTCTGGGGGTGGGAGGTCCCTCTGCTGGTAAGTGGAGGAGCCTGTCCCATCTGAAGCCCTGCCCATGAACCACACTGCGAGGACCACTCAAGGCTACCTGGGGGCTGCTTCTGTAGTCACTGGCATTTGACCGGGGGCCTTTGCCAACAAACAGTGACAGCAGACTCAGAAGATGGAAGGAAATCTATGTGGAAGGAGGAGTGTTCGTAAATGAAACAGCGTGACAAGTGCCAATAACTGAAGTCAGTGTGCAGGGACTTCTGTCCCAGCCATCCTCTCTGAGGTCTGGTGATGGGATTACATGTAAACATGTCTCTGGTCCTAGGGCTGCTGCTGACTCGTTTCATGAATTTGAATAAGCCAAGGAACTGCAGATCCTGTTATCTCATAGGTGAAGTGGGAATTGCAGGGTGGTGAGGAGAAAAGAGAGACTCACAGTGGCTATGCTTTGTAAGTTACTGGTGGCAGGGACCTTCCTCCCCACACTGTCCCTTACCCCCCAACACACCCGGGCAGGCACAGTTTGTACTTCAGAGTGGATTATTTCTAATTCTAGCTAAGCTGAGGTCAATACATGTCTGGTGAGTGACTTGCAGGAGGCCTTGCAAAGACAGCCCAGCCAGTCATCAGATTGCAGTAAGCTAGACAGGGATCTGAATGGAGTTATGTTGCTAAAGGGTGCGTCAGTGTCGGCTAAAAGTCAAGGAAGACTTCCTGGAGGGGATGGGAATATAGCTGAGCCCTGAGAAGGGGTGGAGAACAGGGGAAAAGGGAAATGGAACAGGATCCATGAAAAGCAGGCAGGAGGTTGGCCCAGAAGGGTATGTGCCAAGCATGGGTCATCAACTGAATCAATGGATCAGTGAGTGAACAAATGAATGAAGCCTCCTTTGGAGGCCCTTGAAGACTGTACTGAGTTGAATAGTGCCCCCTGCCAAAAAAAAAATGCCCAGCTAGACTCTGTGAATGTGACCTTATTTGGAATAAAGGTTTTTGTAGATATAACTAAGGTAAGGATGAAATCATCCTGGATTATCCAGGTGGGCTCCAAATGCAATGACAATCTAATGTCCTCTTAAGAAAAAGAGGAGAGAAGACAAAACAATGGAGAGAAGGTCATGTGAGGATGGAGGCAGAGGTCAGGTGATGCAGCTGCAAGCTAAGGATGCCAAGGATGGCCAGCAACCTCAGAAGCCAAGAGAGAGGCCTGGATCCCTCTCTCACAGAGCCTCCAGAAAGAGCCAGTCCTGCTAACACCTTGATTTTAGACTTATGGCCCCCAGAAGTGTACGAGAATACACTTCTGTTGCTTTAAGCCACACTGCTGTTGGTCATTCATTACAGCAGCTGCAGGAATCTCACACGAAGACCATGCCGTGCAGTTGAGATTTATCTTGCAGAAAGCAGGGAGCCACTGAAGGTGTTTGAGCTCCAAGCTGAGGGGGTTGTGTTCTGAGATTGTATGTGGAATGGACTGCTCCCAGGCTCTGAATGAGCCAAGAAAAGCTAGAGGCCAGATCAAGGGTACAGCTCAGAGCCATGAAGCTGTACTGATTACATGTCAAGCATGACCCCCTTCATCTGCTCCCTAGGCTCTGATCAGGGTGTTTTTTTTTTTTTTTTTCCATGCCAAAACTGAAAATAGCACAAAAGTTACAGAGGCAGGTGTGAAGGAGATCTGGAATGGAATTTTCCTTTCCTTTTCCCCCAACCCCTGTATGGTTAAAATGGCATCCCCGCCTGCAGGCCCAGCTCTTAGGGAACAGGGGGAAGGAGGACCTGTGATCTGGCTGACTTAGGAGACGAGACCCTCTGAGATCCAGACCCAGCAAGAGAGACATCCCCATCCCCATGGCCTTCTTGTCTACTTCGAGTTTCCTCTGGCTGTTTGAATGCCTTGTAAATGTGTCTGCATCTTCCCACTCCCCCATGAGCTCATGGTTTCTTCTTCCCAGCACCCTCTCTCCACTGGCTTTTGTGCTGATATGGCCTCAGACCAATGCTGCTAGCAGGTAGGTGGCCTAGGTGGCCCTGGTTACAGCAGTGTGGGTCTCTCCAAAAGAGCTTTGAGCTGGACTGCAGAGAGCACAGGTCAGTCAGATCCAATCAGATGGGCATAGGGAGGAGTGGGGGTGCTACATGGGCAAAGGCATTTCTATGTCCTTCTGCATGCCTATCTGATCATTCTTTCCTCCCTTGTTGCTCTAGAGTATGTGGATCATTAATAAAATACAGCAGCGGTTCTCAACCAGGGGTGATTTTGCTCCCCCAGGGGACATTTGTCAATGTCTAGAGACATTTTTAGTTGTCACAATTTGAAGTTTGCTACTGGAGTCTAGTGTGTAGAGGCCAGAGATGCTGCTAAAGATCCTACAGTGCACAGGAACGGCCCTCACAAGAATTCTTCAACCCAATATGTCAACAGTGCTAAGGTTGAGAAACCCATACACGGTGAGGCCTTAGTGACCAGAAGTTGAGAAACAGCATTTATAAAGACCATGCATGTGACTCCAGATAAGAGGTGAGATGTTTCTTCCCATGGACACACAGTTGTTGCAAAAAATATTAAAGATAAGAGCCCTGAAGATTCACCAGAAATGACAGCTAAGAGCAGAAAATGTGGGATGATTATTTGTAAATATGCCTGCGAAGGAGTTAACTATGGCCAGTGCTGTGGTCTGAATGTGTTACCCCTAAACTCATATGCTGAAACTTGATCACCAATATGATGGTATTAAGAGGTAGGGCCTTTAGGAGATGATGAAGTCATGAGGGCAGATCCTTCATGAATGGGATTAATGACCTTATAAAAGAGGTCTAGGGAGCTATCTGTCCCTTTGTCCTTCCATTCCTTCTGCCGTGTGAGAACACAGCTGCATCCTCTTCAGAGTGTGCAGTCATAAGACACCCTCTTGGAAGCAGAGATCAGCCTTCACCAGACACTGAATCTGCTAGTGCCTTGATTTTGGACTGCCCAGCCTCTAGAACTGTGAGCAATACATTTCCGTTCTTTGTAAATTACTCAGTCTAAGGTGTTTTGTTATAGCAGCAGGAGTGGAACAAGACAGCCACTGTTTAAGGATAGAATGTCTTCTAGAAATAACTGATATGTGCACAGTACTTAATAGCTTTTATGGAGTGCTTTGTTACATCTGATCAAAAACATTTTTTAACCAAAATAGCAACATCAACAACAAAACCGACAGGCTGTGGCATGTAAAAGTTTAGTTAAATTTTGCCGGAACATAACTCAGACAAATGCTATATAAATATATTGGAGTTTTCTGCATTGTTAGTTGACAGAAATGACTACATAAAATCATTTTGTTTACTTCAAAAACTTGTATTTATTGTGTTCTTTGGCAAGTGGTGCAGGATATTAATGGGGATGCTGCATAATACATGCAAGAGAAAAAAAGGAAGAAACCCATCATTTACATATCTGGAAAGAAACGCTGCTACCATCTTGGTGAATAAAATCAATACCTTTACTATACATGGCTATCAATTACATATATATCTTGTGATGCTTCAATATATACATATACATATATATACATATATAAACATCTTCCCACTTGACTAAGTATTCATATACTACACCATATCAATTTTGATGGCTGAATGGCAGTGCTATACTTTGTAACCATTTTTATTGTAGTCAATGGTATGGTGAACATCAGGTGTTGTCTTTAGATAATGTAAACGTGACACAACGGACTGCCATTTGATAAGGCTTTTGGTGGCATTCTTATTGTTGTTCTTGGCAAGAACATCCCAAGTCCCTCCTGCATTCTGTGTGCGCTGTCACTGGATAAGAGGCTTCCTGGGTGTGATGGTTAATTTTATGTGTCAACTTAGTTGGATCCAGATATGTGGTCACATATTATTCTGGATCTTCCTGTGAGGATGTTTTGGATCATATTTACATTTAAACTGGTGGATTTTGAGTAAAACAGACCACCCTCCATAATGTGGGTGAGCCTTATCCAATCAGTTGAAGGCCTGGGTAGAATGGAAGACTGATCTCCAGGGAGAACTATATCAGCAGAGGCCTTGGTTCCTCCTCTACAACATTGCGTCTTCCTTCCTCCCCAGCAGACTGCCTGTGGACTCAAACTGTCAACCTTTCCTGAGTCTCCTGCCTATTGACCTCCCCGATCAGATTTTGGACTTGGAATCACATTAGCCAATTCCCTAAAATAAATCTGGTTCTATATACCCACACGTGCTATTGCTTCTCTTTTTCTGAAGTGCTCTGACTAATGCGCTGGGTAAAGACCCCTCCTCTTAGTCTTGGCTCCCTGTATTGGGCTGTGACTCTTAGGAAGAGCAGGTCTGCAAGACTGGCCAGCCCCGTATTCATGGCACTGTTCACAAAAGCATGGTTTTCTTGTTCAACAGTAGTCATGGGATCCTGGTGTCAACAAAGTCACTGGTGTGTGCTGAGACTCACCCCCATGCTGGTCATCTCACTTGAATTATGTCACTGACAGTGAGTGGACCATTCATTTTCCAGGTGGAGGGACAGGCTTAAGAGACAAATGGCATAAGAAAGATTGTGGGCAACACAGCTGCCTTGTCCTGCTCCCTGTCTGATGATCTACATGCCACACCAGTCTCCATGATGCATTTGGGTGATGCTATTTTCTCCTGAAACATCCACAGAGGAGAGTCCTGGGTATGGTGGGCCAGAAACCCTGCCACGGAGGACAGTGCAGATAGCTGAAGGGACTGGAGCTATTTGGCTTAAAGAAGACAAGTATAGAACAGTGGGTAATATTTTCACCAATGGGCTCTTTACAGGATTGGGATTTGGTTTATGGGTTGCAGGAGGCAGATATGGGCACAGTGGGTAGAAGCCATAGGAAGGAGATTTCACGTCATGATAAGCTGTTTTGGGCAGGTCATGAGCTTCCTTTGACAGGAGGAATGTAAGAGACAGTTTGCAGAAAAAAAAATCCAACCTGAATTAGACAAGACTATCTTTCACTTCCTTTCCAGCCCTGGATTCTGTGACTTCACAGATATAGCCTGGGTGCAGAAGAAGCTACCCCTCCCTGACCAAGTTGGATAATGAATAATTAAACAGCCACTACGGCAAAGGAATGAAATTACCCAAGCTGTTGCTAAGGCAAGAGGGCCATCTTGGGCCAGGCAGTCACTGGGTTCCTGGTTCTAGGCCACTGGGACATGGGATGCCCACTCGCCCACAGGCGCTTATGTAAACAAGGCTCCGCTTGGCTTGTGGGCCAAATGGCCTGTGCCTTGTGATCTGTAGGCCTCCAGGCAGGCACCTAGGGTCTGCACACATTTACAGTGCTGCCATGCTCCAGCCAAGTGGCCAAGTAATTGATGACAAGGCCCTGAATGTCAGGAATTAAACTGAGAAAACTTCTCCCTGAAACTGGTTTGAGCTCATTGCAGCTCAAATCTTAAGCCCCAACAGGTCCTAAGAGGATCCTTCTCCATCAGTTCAGGGGCGAGAGGCTCTGAGACAAGTGGTATACAACTGACCTGAGAGGGCCCAGCTTGGCTCCCACTTCCCAGGGACTGGAGGGCTCCTACATAAATGGCTCAATCCCTGCTGCCTGCTTTGGAGATGATTTCCAACTGTTTCCCACTCCTAGGAACACTGGCAGATAAGAGTGGTTAGAAAGTGTAGACTTTTCTTTCTTCCAAATGCCTTGGACACTTGGGAATCTGAAATTTCAGGAGGGCAGAGGCATGGTGTAGTGACAGCATGTGTGAGAATGCCTTTGGTTTGTTGTCTGGGGCCAGCTCAGGATCGATGTGATTGATGTTCTGTGGCAGTCCAAAGAGTTCTTACTGCACGGGACGTCAGCAGTGTCCAGGGAGAGGGCAGGGACAGCCCTTTGCTGTTCTGCTCTGATGGATGCACCTGTGCTATTCTGTTTTTCTCTGGGCATGTGAAGCAGGAGAAAGATGGAGCCGACCCAGTTTGGTGGAGCTGCAGGAATGGCCCAGGGCTGAGCTTTTTAACAGGGGTGAGAGATGGCCAGCAACAAGGGGATGTTTAGCACTAACAGCAAATATATGGGAGAATGTGAGAGCACTTTTCACACCTCTGAACAGCTGTCAGGAAGAAAAGAGGAGTATTCAATTCTGTGTGGCCCTGGGGGCCAACAAGCAGAAGTTAAGAGAGAGTGAGTTGACTTCTTATGAAGAAGCTCAGCAGTTATATTTCCAAATGTGCAGCTGCCTCAGGAAACAGTGAGCTCCTCACCCTTGCAGGCATGCAAAGTGGGGCCAACAGACAGAATTACATGTTAGATTGGTGATGTGGGGGAGTTATTGCTAAGATCCACACTAAAGCTCATCTGGATGTGAGGGGCTGGATTATAAATACCTTTCTAGGTGTCCATTTCAGTGAGCTACTGCCACAAAAAGGCTGAGTAACAAACCATCAGATATTCTCAGCCATGTATGACAAAGCACTGATTTGGTTCATGCGTCTGCAGGTTGGCTGGGGCAGCTGGTCCAGGCTGGATTGGCTAAGAGTAGCTCTGTATCATAAGATCCTCATCCTCCTCCTGGGACCAGTCGATAAGCCTGGGTTTATTTGTCTCATTGTGATGGCAGAGGAGCAAGAATGCAAGCAGAAGAGTGCATGGCCTCTGGTGACACCATTGCCTCTGCCCACTGCCCAAAGCAAGTCCCATGGATGAACCCAAAGAGACAAGGAAGCCTGCGCCTCTCATGGACACAGTTAAGGGCAAAAAAATTGGGTCCGATACTGTGGTCTACCACATGGCTATTATGTCAGTTTTGTTGCACACACACCCACAAAATAGGTTTGCAAAGACAGGAGTAAGTGGGAAGCTTCCAAGCAAACAACATTGTTTCAAAAGCAGGCTCATAAAGAAACCAGTGCTCTCTGTAGAATGCAGAAGTTTTGGTTGTGTTAATCTTTGCTGGGCACAGCATCAGCACTTTGGCTTTTATGCTGTACCTAAAAATTTATAACTTACCTGGGAAATGACTCAGGCATCATTCAGCCCAAATATTATCTTATTTCACAGTCTGAAAATCCATGGCCCAGAAAGGAGAAATGGCTTGCCCAAGCTTACCCTGCCTAGATCCAGCTCTCGACCCAATGTTCCTTCTCCTCCCCTGCAGTGCCAGAGGTCAGCTGGGCTTGCTACACCTCTGAGACAAAGTACAGGGACTAAAGGTGAATGGAAATCAAATGTAAATGAAGCTTAGGATGACTACATATTTGGTTGTTATGAGAATTTGAGAAGATGACAAATTTGTAATACCTGGCATATAGTAGCTATGCAATGCCCGATGGATAGTGCCAATATTAATCAATAAAGTACGGTGGCTGCTCAGAGGCAGGAAAGGTGGCATGGTAGGGGGAGCAGGAACCAACACTGGCTTTGGGAAGACTTTCTCCAGGAGCCAGGACAGGAGGGTATGGTTTGTAGGTGGCCTGTGGGGTCATGCGGCTTTCTCTGCCCTCTTTGAGACTGGCTCTGATTATGTGCATTGGCTGGAAACAATGTGGTCCTAAACAAGATGAGGTAGATTTTGCCTGAGTGGAAGGACTGATGAGCTGAGTGCCAGTGCAGCCTGACCCAGCAAGCAGGCGGTAGGAAGGGCCTTGCCCACAGCACCACTCACATTTGCTACCTCCCTAGAGAGGGCAGAATCCCCATCGGCCACATCCCAAGAAGTGGCTTCTGTGAAACTATTAGTTGCATGTTTTCCAGGCCTTGCCAGTGATTCTCCAGCACATCTCATGACCTGAGTGTTATGCAAGTTGGGGATGAGAATGTGGAGCATGCCCTCAGGACACCCACAGTCTGCCAGGCACAGAAAACTGCCCAGTCCTGAGGTCAAACCCATGGCTCCTGGGTTGCAAGGACACAGAAAAGCAACTTGTTTGTTCAATTTCACAATTTACTAAGTTCTTTCAAAGCAGAGATCATGTTTTTTTCCTCCAGCACCCAGCAGGGTGTCCAGCACACAAAAGCACTCAATAAATGTTGGTCAAATGAATGGGCACTGGATTGGTCTGAGAGGTTACTAAAGTCTTTATGGAGGAGACGAAACGTGACCTGGGCTGTGATGGATGAGACTGAACTCCTCAATGGTCAATTACTTTGGATATACACTTGCTTTCCCTGCACTCAATGCTTCTGCCAAAACTACCATGCATGGACTTAGAGACAACCTTATTCTTTGTCATGGTATTCCACACAGTTGCTTCTGGTTAAGGAACTCACCTCACAGCGAGTGAAGTACAGGCATGAGCACTCACTTGCAGAATTCACTGGTCTTGCCATGTTCCTGCCATTTTGAAGCAGCTGGCTTGATATTAGGTTGGTGCAAAAGAAATTGCGGTTATTGCCAAAATGTAATTGAGGTTTTTGCCATTAAAAGTAATGGCAAAATTACTCTAAATCAGCATCCAGTACATGGTGCTGTTTCTTCCATTGCCGAGATTCATGGGTCCAGGGATCAAGGAGTGGAAATGGGACTACAATGGGAGTAAGGGGTGCTACCCCAACTCCTTGATCTCCAGATCCTCTAAGAGGTTCTCCTTGATCCTTAGTGATTCTCTAGCATAGTCTTTGCTTTCTATCTCTGCCCCTTTATACTCTGTTGACCTAGAAGTCTTAGTTCCAGAGGGAGAAATGCTTCCATCAGGAGTCATAACAATGATCCCTTTGAACTGGAAGTTAATATGGTCTCTCAGCCACCTTGGACTCCTCATGCCTCTGAATCAACAGGCAGAAAGGGAGTTACAGGGCTGGCTGGGTGATGGGCCCTGACTGCCAAGGGGAAACTGGGTTGCTACCACACAATGGGGATTAGGAAGAGTATGTCTGGAACACAGGAGATCCCTTGGGATGTGTCTTAGTATTACCATGTCCTGGAATCAAAGTCAATGGAAAACTACGACGCTCAATTCAGACAGGACTGCTAACAGCCCAGATCCTTCAGGAATAAATATTTGGGTCACTTCACCAGGCAAAGAACCATGACCAGCTGGGGTGCTTGCTGAGGACAAAGGAAATGGGTGATGGAAGAAGTTATAAAGAGCAGCTAAGATCATGTAGCCGGTTGCAGAAGTGGGGACTATAATTATGAGTATACTTCTTTATTTTGTTATAAATATATCTTTATGTATATATATACATGTATTAATTAAATGATTTTTGTTTTCTTCTCTCTTAGCCTCTTATCATCACACATATATATTAATAGTAGTTAGGTTTATGTCATAGTATTTAAGTTACAGGATATCACAAGAGAAGAGTGGGCATCACCCAAGTACATCACATTCTCTTCTGCAGAAGGGTTAGCACGTTTTCAGTTGTATGAAGGACAGATGTGTTATGTTGGATGGGAGTATGACTTTGTTATTATCTTTACTGGGAGATTAAGCATGGGTTCAGGATATGTACTTAGATTCCAAGTTGACAAGGAGTAGACTGTTTTATGTGATCGTCAGTTTTGTGTGCCAGCTTGGCTAGGTTACTGTCCTCAGTTATTCAATCGAATACTAATCTAGGTGCTGCTATGAAAGGGTTCGTAGATGTGATTAAAGTCCATAGTCAGTTGACTTTAAGTAAGGGAGATTACGCTAGGCCGTCTGGGTGGGCCTGGTTCAATCAGTTTAAAGACCTTAAGAAGAGAGCTAAGGCTTCCCAGAAGAAGAAGAAATTCTGTCTCTGGACTACAGCCTCAGCCTGTGCCTGGAGACACCAGGCACATTCTGAGGCTGTAGTCCAGAGACAGAATTCCTGGATAGCCTGTCCTACAGATTTTAGACTTGTCTAGCCAACCTCCAGAATTGGATTAGCCATTTCTTTGCAATAAATGTTTTAATATGTCTCTCCTACTGATTTTGTTTCTCTGGTTGAACCCTACTGATACAGAATACATGGAGCTCAGCCAGTGTAAGGGGCTGGGGAGAAAGCCATGAGATATTATGAGGTGGGTCACAGAGACCAAAAAATGCAGACAAATGAAGGACACTCTGTCCAGTTAGGCCAGGACAGTCAGTACCTAACAGTAGGCAATAGTTGGACAGAGCAGTGTAATGCTTTAGGATTAGAACGCCAGGCTTGGGGGTTAAAGCTTAATGTTGTGGGTGGTGGAAGCCATTAAAGCCTTTCACACTGGTATGGACTGATAAAAATCCAGACCTCAGAAAGATTCATCTGGCTCTTTAGCCATGATGGGCTGGAGCTGAGAAAAACTGAAAGCAGGGAGGAGCCCTTTCATTGGCTCTGTTCTAGAAGGAGCATTAAATGGCACATGCAGGAGTTTAACTGAGACTCACTTACAAGAAGCAACTTTGTGCATCTCTAATGAAGGGAGGTGGAGGCAAAGATGTAGGATGATGGCAGCACATTGACTCAAGAATGGAGATAGGACAATGTGGGGAGACTGAAACTTCACATGGTAGATTAGATGTTTGCTCTCAAGTCTTCCTCGCTCCTGTGTATGAGAATACATATCTATGCTCTTTGTCATGAGACTTCTGTAGTTCCTACTAGAGATGGAGTCTATTCCTCTGATCCATATCATTAGGATGACTTTCTTTGACCAACAGAGTGTAGGTAGAAGTGATAACATGCTAGTTCTGAGCCAAGGCTTCAAAAGGCTTCAAATTTCCACTCATTATTGTGTGCTTCCTTGATTTGCAATAAAAGCCTTCTAGGCTGTAGCTTGAGCTACAGATTGAACACATGTTAAGCCACTTGCATTCCAATCCTCACCCTGGAGCCAAGCTCAGCCAACCAGCATTCCAAAGGAGGCCTGTCCAGCCAAGTCCAGCCTGGGTCACCTAATTCTCTGTTCATCTGCAGACCCATGAACGTGAGGTTATATCCTTGCTATTGTAAGCCCCTGAGTTCCAGGGTGGTTTGTTACATAGCACTGTTGTGGCCATTACTGACTAATGCATCTTGTCCTTTGTATTAAGAGAGTGTGGCTGCCTCCACCAACATGGTGCATTCTCCCATAGCGATGGTCTGTGATGACTCAAGAACTCCTGGATCTGTGGGAAGAATCCGTTCAGCTGTGGACCAGAGTTAGGGGTGAGGTTTGAGAAGCTGAAGGGGAGTAGAAAGGACACTCTATTGGGAGTCAGGAGACCCAAGTTGCAGACTCAGATCTGCCATGAATACTCTAAGTGACCTTTGGCTGATCACTTTCCCTCTCTGGGCCTCAGTTCCATAACCTATGAAACATGGTAGTCACACTAAATGCCTCCTGGTTTAACTGCCTCCCCAGTTCAGATATTAGAAGCTCGAGTTTGTTGAGTGACTATAGTAGGTATTGCAGTGTTTCATATCAGAATTCCTTTCCTATAGCTGATAAAAATGTTTAACCTCACTTTCAAATTCTCCAACATTGGTTGTGGTCATCCAGAGCTGCCTTGAGAAAGAGACCAAGGCTGTGTCCAAGCTTGGCAAGAACGAGTGGCATGGTTGATGGTCCCAGGGGTTAGGGAGTGGGGGCCCTCTGATTTGGCCCCCTGAGGTAACTGCTGTCCACTGGGACAGGTGCCTGCAGTGTATGTGACTGTCATGCTTGTGGGTTGCCTGTTTAACAGGTATCCCTGTGGAGCTGAGGCAGATACCCTTGGCTGTTCCTGGCACTGAGAGCTTTCTGCCCAGTTTCAGCACACCTGACACCCAGGAGCACATCCTCTGCTATCTTACAGTAATCACAAAAGCAAGAAGAATGTGGTTTCCTTGGGCTTCTTAGAAGGTACCTGGAAGCAGGCTGTGTGCATTGCTCACTTCAAGTCCCTTGCAGCTTCCCATGGAAGCCCTTGTAATACAATTACCACTCTGTTTTCCTGAGACCTACAGCTGTGATGGGTTGTGTGAGCGCCCACAGTCCTCTCAAAGGCTCAGGAGAGCAGCACAGCCCTGTCCTGGAGACATTCAGTCCCAGCTCCAGTTCTGCAGCTCCTTGTGTGGTCTTGGGAGGTAAGAGCCAGGAGGATGGACTTGGACTCCGGGGTCTGTTATGGCTGCTCCAAGATGTTCAGTTTCTGTGGAAAAGGAGTTCAGATAAGAGAAGTCTTAGAACTAGGGGCTGAGGCAAGCCTAGAGTCTTTGAGTTATAAGTGACAGAAAAGCTAAGCCAAACTGATTTAATAAAACCAAAAACATTTTGGGTCATATAGCTAAAAATAACAAGGATAGGATTTGGCTGCAGGTTTGGCTGGATCCAGGGTTCAGACACCACCACTTAATAGTAACACATCCAACACTCCCTTCATATCTTGACTGTTTTCCCAAGTAGTGGCTCTGCTCTCAGGTAAAATTCCTCCATATGGTGGCTGCTGGCAGGCCCAGAATTCCTTATCTTCTAAAACAAAGACCAGGAGGGAGAGTCCTTTATATTTCTCCCTTTTTGTGTAGTAAAAGTTCCAGGGTGGTATTTTGTTGGACTGTATATGTCCTCTGTCCATCCTAAACCAATCACTGTGACCAGGAATGAGACTCAATCCCTAAGCCAGGGTTGACCCCATTTCATTGCTAAACACGTGGACAGAGAATGGGAAAAGGGTTATGAAAAAACAGGGGTATGGCTGCTGGAAAGATAACAACTGCAGATATCCATGCCACGAGACAAGGTCTGTGTTTCTTAGCTGACAGCTGACCCAGCCAGGAGACATTCCTGAGGCTAGGAAAAGCAACAAACAAAAAACACCCAGTCACTCATTATCTGGTGCAAAAACACCAGCCAACACGTATCTGGGTGTTTCCTATGTGTTCAGCACAGTCCTAGGTAACTTTTAGAATTAAAAAAAGAAAAGTGGCAAATTGCAACACCCCAGTCTTTAGGGACATGCAATGTAGCTGAGGAGAGAAAAATGAATACCAAACAGTGAATGAAGTTGACTGATTGAGGTCGAAAGTGTTTGGGTCACACCAGTGCTCTGGAAAGTGTGGAACTGAGAAATTGAGGGGATTATTGTACCTGAACAATGAGGACAAGAGCCCCAATGGAGAGACTGGGTTTGAATGGACACAAGGAGAAAGGTGGAGTTCCGGGCATGGGGCTGGAGGCTGGGAGGTGTCAGGATGACTCACTCAGGGGAATCTGGATGCAAAGGGAGCAGGCTAAGCAGATGGGGAAAAGGCAGGGCAGCCAGCATACGGCCAGAGTCTGAAGAACCCAGACAGACTCCAAGTAAATTAGATTTATTCTGGCAGCAGCAGGGAGCCATGAATGGCTTCAGAGCAGGTACAGGACACAGCTCTCACCACCAGCTCTGCAAGTTGGCCTGGCACAGCTCAATTTGTGTCCCCAAGGACTCAAGAGTGCCCACATTAAAAGTGTGCATGTTAAAATATCAGATAAACGGGATAAATACAACATATATTGTATGATCCCAATTTGGTGGAAAAACATATATGAAGGTGTGACGCTGCCAACTAGCGCACAGTGAGTACTTGTATTTACTGAACACTCCTGGCACTCACTGCAGAGCACCCTCAGTTAATTAGTTCTCACCCTATGACTGAGTATTATCTTCCCTACTCACAGCTCCAGGACTAAGTTTTATATGGTACAGGTGGCTGGCAGAGGTGGGGTGTGACTCCAGGTGTGTCCAAATCCACAGTAGCCCCTGTGCTGAAATATTAACCATGATTACGACTCTATGGGTGGAAGAGGTTTCCATTTTCCTTTTAAAACTTTTCAGCCAGGCGCAGTGGCTCACGCCTGTAATCCCAGCTCTTTGGGAGGCCAAGGTGGGCAGATCATGTGGTCAGGAGTTCAAGGCCAGCCTGGCCAACATGGTGAAACCCAGTCTCTACTAAAAATACAAAAAATTAGCCGGGCATGGTGGTGCGCACCTGTAATCCCAGCTACTTGAGAGGCTGAGGCAGGAGAATCGCTTGAACCCCGAAGGCAGAGGTTGCAGTGAGCAGAGATCACACCATTGCAACTCCTGCCTGGGTGACAGAGCAAGACTTAATCTCAAAAAAAAAATAAAACAACTTTTCAATAGCTTGAAAATCATCTACTGTGAATATATGTCACTTTTGCCAGTATAAAACAAATATATGTTTTAAAAAAATTTCTCTAGCCCCTGTGCTGTGGGACCTTAGGCTTCCAGAGAAATTACCTATCACAACTAGCATTTAATTCCCCCAGCACTTTCTTTGTAACAAAGCTAGCTCACAAAATGGTAGAAAGAGGCTTTACTCTCAGACTTGCAGTCACTAAGATTGTCACAGCACGTATGCCATTTTTTGCCATTTCCTTTCATTGTAAAATTAATTTTAATTGCATAAATAAAATCTAGATAACTGCTCCTTATAAAATATTATAGATAAGACTAAAGTATTATTTGACCACTGCTCCTCCCATCCAATGGCCACCTGCGAGATAACTATAAGTATTAATTGGGGTGTGTCCTTCTAGACATTTTCCCAGTATTTACATATATAAATATGTATCCAGAAAAAAAATACAGACCTATTGCAAGTGTGCTTAACACGATTGCATTTTATTTTATGTATCATTCTGCAACTTGCTTTTTTCATTTACCAGGATGCTACATCCCGTCCTGTGAAGCTATGAAGAACGGAGAAAAGTCACGCAAACGTTGCACACAGGGTGGTTTACAGGAAGGAAAAGGCCCTCCAACCAAGCACTGTCTGGCCATGCCTGAGCTTTTCTGCAGCCTCTTCAGGTTGGAACAGTGTCTGCGCAGGGCCCAGACATGGTGTGCACTCAGCAGGTGGAAGTTGTTATCCCTGGCCACCATCAGGGAGCTGAAGTCTTTAGTGACTTGAGGAGGAAGTCATGGACACCTGTGTGAAGACCACAGTTCCATCACTTCTTTTCAAACAAGCTCAATTTGGTGTAGAAACATATAAGTGGAGCTGAAGAAAGGCCCTTCAATATTCGCTTCATCCAGGGAGTCAGGAGACATATGGGTGGAAGTGAGGTGGCGGGTCCCAGCAGATTTGGCCTTTTCTGAAAGAACTGTGCAGGCATGGGAAAGAGTCCTAGCAGATGCAATAATAAACTAATAAAGAGGAGGAAATGGGGCCGCATTTAATTTATTTCATTGCATAAACATGGGGGTCTTCCATGAATGAGAGAATTGCAGGGGAACTCCAAGGGGACAGACACTAACTTCTCACGAGCCCAGGTGGGCGGGGATGTCAACTGGACTTCATCTGATGTAGAAAAAGATACAGATGAATCGTCTTGTGTTCTCAGTGTTATGGTCGCTTTCACAATCCCTTTTCATGGTCTCTGGAAAAGAGGCTGCAACAGCCAAAGGATAGAAGGAGAACCCATGGAGCTGAAGCCTGGGCAGAGGGAGGCCCAGAGCTGCCTCCCAAGCTGAGGCAAGAAGAGGCCCAGGGACTTCATGGAAGGAGGCCCCCTCCCTGAGATGCAGACCGTGCACTTGCATGACCCCCAGAGTGAATGTTGATTTAATGTTTGCACCCTCAGATGGGACCTCCCTTGCACCGTGCAAGTCCTTGGACTGAACCCATTCATGACAGGAAGTATGATCAAGTGCAGAAGAGCTGGCCTAGGGCTCAAACACATCCAGGTTCAATTGTCAACTCTGATTCCTCACAGCTGTGTGGTGTTGTAAGCCTCAGTCTTCTCTGAGCCTCAGTTTTCTCTCAGGTAAGTGAGGAATCATAACACCCACGTCACACTCAGTGCACAGGTGCCAAAGAGCCTAATGCAAATACTCAAAGAACGTTGGTTTCCCTTTGCTTGAAGTCTTTATCCGCACTGATTAGTAACAAGAGGCTCCCGATAGCCCCAGCCCCACACCTGGATTCCTGAGCGGGACCCAGGCTCACAGAGCCTTGCACCATCCTCAGTATCCTCTAGCCTACTGTTCCAGGCCTAGCCGGCCCCCCTTCCATCTCACGCCAATGGGTTAGCTAGCAGGAGATGACAGAAACTTCTCAAAGGGAGGAAACCTCTCTCTTCTGAGCAGCCTTTTCCTGCTAAATCCGTCCCCACCCTGTTGGGCTGGACACAATTATTTACTGTGAGATTGCTTTGAGCACATCTGGAGGGATCACTTAGGGTGATGTTGTTTGTTTTTGAGGCTGATACTGTTACTGAGCAATGGGTCCTCCAGGAGCCTGGGTGCTTCCCTGAGCTGCTTGCTCGGGGCCCAACTCTCACATGAGGGGGCACACATCATTCAAATGCACACACATGCCCCTCTGCGGGCCACACGCTGGGCTTCCAGAATAATTGCTTATACCCAGTCACTTCACCCAAATGTTTATACAGCTGGGGAGGATGAGAGTGTTGGCGAATAAGATCAGAAACCACAGTTATTGTGAGAATCACTTGGGGAAATAGATGAGAAAGTCTCTTTAAAAAGCCAAGTGCTGAGAACGCAGGGCGTGTTGAAGCCACTCACCCCACCCCAGCCTCTAGTCAGAGAAGCACTTGGTCTGGGAGACACCTTTTCCCAAACCCATGCCTGACTCCACCCCACCAAGAATGGGCCGCCCCTGTTTGTGCTCCCCACGTCCTCCCTCACTCCTGCCATCTGTGTCACAGTCTGCTGCCAGCTTTTCTTTCTGAACTACCGCCTCTGATAGAGCTCGAACCCCATTAGGGCCCATGAGCCTGTGTCTGATTCATTTGCCTACTCTGGGTGTTAAACATGTGGCCTAAAACTGAGTGAATTCAGTAATTGTTGATTTTTTTAAAAATAGGTAATTTTTTTAAAATAAAAGAGAAAGAGCCCCAACTGAAATACTGGAATAGAATGTCGGGCACTCCCAGGATAGCCCAGCTGGCTTTGTGCTAGCGTCGCTGGGGCAGCCAGAAGCCTGGGAAGGCTCACCGGGTCCCTGTGGGCTTGGTCTTTGGCTTCTGTGAAAGTGGTTCAGTTCCCCCACCATCCATCCACCCAGCCCACGGCTACTACCCTTTTTCCATCTGTGTACTTCTAGTTTCCAAACACTGGTCTTTCCTTGGCCTTTAAACAAACACCCCCTCCCACAAGGCCCATGTGCATGTAGCCCATGCTGCTAATGTGTTTGGGGTGCAGGATGTGCCAACAGCCTCAGATACTGGAGAAACACCTTTGCTGCTGGCATTTCCCCATTGCTAACCTCTTTGGGGTGCAAGGTGTGCCAACAGCCTCAGATACAGGGAAGATGCTCCTTGCTGGTGGGGCATGCCCAGTTGCTAACGTCTTTAGAATGCAAGGCGTATTGATAGCCTCAGATACTGGGGAGCCGTTCACCCCACCCCAGCCTCTAGTGCTGGTGGTATTTGCCCAGTTCAGCCTAGGGTCCCTGCTCCTCCTCTCTTCTGCCTCAAAGGCTCCACCTGCATGTTCCCCCACATCACCTGGACTCACCTTCCTGATAGTCCTCCTCCTGTAAACTAAAAAGCCTTCTTTAGGGGCTAGAAAATTATACTATCTTGCTCTGAAATATATATATATATATATATATATATATATAAAATTAAATCCCCTGGGGAGAAGTTCTTCAGTTTTAAGAAACTGCACCATTTCCTCCTTGGTGAAGGCAGAGAAAGGGAAGAATGTTTCCAGCACTTTCTGGCACATCTGTAGCCATCACCACGAAAAAAGAGACACTAAGTACATTTTCCAGTCAGTTGCTCTGCATGAAATTTTCAGTCCACCCTCTTCACCCTACTGTCCATCGGAGCCACGCCAAGCTGTGGAAGTTGGACTTTGGATAGCGGTCAGCTGGGGAAGAGCCCAGGTCTCACCTTATTGGGCCAGGGATTCCAGACTCAATGTGTCACATAATGAGAATCCTTTCAGATGGGCATCCATCGTCAAAATGTTTAGTAGAACTTTCTAGGCTTATCATTCTAAAATATTTGTGTTATGATAATGGCTCTCTTGGCTAAAACTTGAGTAAGCACAATTTCTTGGGAAGAAGTGGAGAGAAAGTAGCTGAGTAAATCTGGTGGCACCAACAGAAACTGCAGCTACACTGAGTCTGGTTAGCTCATAAGAAGAGGGAGTGCATGTCTCCTATCCTGGACATGTGGGAAGTCAGTCAGCTGTACCACTCCTGCTGCTGGGCCCGACGACAGAGCAGGTGGCTCTCCCTGGGCCAGAAGAAGCTGTCCTGCAATTCTAGCTGGGTGGCAGGCCCCCTCAGTTGGCTTGTGTGGGCTCCTGCAGGGTGGGTGAGATTGGGGTGCACTCTGGCCCTCTTCCTCATACCATGTATGTCAAGGAGAAGGAAACTGGGAAGTAAGTACATGTGTTTAACTTGAACCTTGGGTGTGACTGCTTTTTATTTTTGGCTCAGCCCAAAGAGAAAGAACCAGAGAAAATAGAGTAGCCACGTTTAGAACTTGGTGACAGCACAACACTTGGCCAACAGTTGGAAGCTGCAGGGGTGCAGGTGCTGAAAGAGGGTCTGGGAGAGCCAGGCCAGGACAGCAAGCAGAAGTCAGGAGGGGCAGGAGGGTCCGCGACAGTTGGAACCAGCGAGAGCAGAGGCGGAGGCAGAGGAAGGGGAAGGGGGGAGAAAGGCCTGGCTTCTGCATGGCTTCTGTGGGTTCTGTAGAAAGTGCAGATCCTGTCCCCAGGGCTTCACCTCTAATGGAGAGAAAGAGCCCATGGACAGTTAATGAGGCCAGGACCCTATGCTGTAGTGGACAGAAAACAGGTCGGACATCAGGGCACTGGTCTCTGCTCCTTGGCTGATGCATCCTGGAGTCTTGGGAGAGTCTCCTCGCTTCTCTCAGCCTCAGTTTCTCCATCTCTATGTGCTCTTAGTGACCTTTAGGGGTCCTTCTTGCTGCCTCAGGCTGTAGTTCTGGAAAGGAAGGAAGTCAGAGTGGGAAAGCGAGTTAAGAGAGGGAAGTGGGGAGCCTCGCATGGCCACACAGAGCCTCCTTCTCTGACCTCAGTGCGAGTTTGGCAGCCAACAGGGAAGGCCCCTGCGTGGGTCCCATCACCCAGTGTTCCAACAGAGCCTTGAGTTCACCGAGCTGGGAATGCCAGAGATGAGTGGTCAGACAGAAGTATGAGGAGCAATCTGGCAGACAGATGGCCCTCACAGGTGAGCAACTCAAGCAAAGACGGCCATTTCCAGCAGCCCCAGCTCCAGGCTTCCACCGAGAGACCCCAAGCCTGGCTGATCACTTGGGGAAAGGGGTCCTCTGCGTGTTCTTGGCTCACCTGTATGCAACAGTCCCTTTCTAGGGAACCATTAGGGAATTCAACACCCCCATCTCCTGAGCAGAGGAGCTCACAGCCTGCAGATCCATGAGGATTGGAGCCAGGGTCCTCCATGAGGGCCAGGTCAGCCTCCCAACCCACATCCAGCCTACAGAGGTGGGGCCAGCCCACATCCTAATGGGGCTGGAGGTCACAGGCCTGATGAAAGCAGGAAACAACAAACCCATGGCAAAGAAGAGCCCACATCTGCTCCTCTGGAGCAAGAAACTCAGCCTTCTAACAGGGCGCCCTCCTCAGCAACATCCCAGGTTAGCAATGAGGGCATGGCATGTGGATGTGTCACAGGGGCACTGGGGACATTGTCTTGCTGATTAAGACGTTGTCTTGCTCTCCCTTCAACCTGAAATGCATGTCTCCTTTTTTCAAATAATTATGTCCTGTTTACGCTTTAGGTCGATCATGCCGTACCTCCTCCAAGAAACCTCCCCAGGCTACACTAGTTCACACAAGTGTCTCTGGCATTTATCAGACTCCTGTTATAAAATCTTGCACTTAACTTTTCTTCCATCATCTCATACCTGTTAAAATCTTTCTCTGTGTCTAACATGACATATAGAATCTTATTTATGGTGCGCTGTTGAAGACGTTGTTTGAAGGTCACCAACATTCAAGAAGAAGTATCCCATTTTCTTCTACCACTTATAGTCCAATGTCTTCATTTTACAAACAGGGAAGCTGAGGCTCAAAGAGAGGATACACTGTTGCTAAGGTCTACCTGAATTCACATAGTGAGTCAGTGATAGGGCTGAGGCTAGAGCCCCCAGCCCTGCAACTTCAATCCCCAGCCAATTCTGTCTTTTCGGGTCTCTCTTTGACAGATGGTTTTCCTCCGCATGGATGCCTCAAGTTCCTGAGAGCTCAACCCCGCGGAAGGCAGTTTATGCAGTGCTGGGCAAAACCCCAGCTTTTTCCACCAAGCAAAAATTTGCTTTATTGCAGCCTCCATCCACTGATCCACCTTTGCCTCTTATTCATTTGTGTTATCTCACATTCATTCATTCATTCATTCATTCATTCATTCACTTGTGCCAGGAGAATTAAATAAGAATGTCTTGCCTCCCAGAGCTGAGACAGTTGCACAAAGCATTAAATGCCTGAGTGAAATACTGAGCTCCAGGAGGGGAGGGGCCATGTCTGTGTTCTCTCCCTGTATCTCTAGGGTTAGCCAGAGTGAATAGCACTGCAAAAGTGCCAATCAGTATTTATAGAATAAAAAGACATAATGAATGATAGTGATATGAAACAGGAAAAGGGTTGTAACAAAGAGAGACCAGCTAGTTGTGCTTGTGTTTGGGTTGGGGAAAGGAAGAGTCAAAGTGGGCTTTCCCAAGGAGGTGGCCTTTGAATTAGGTGGGAGAGGGGCTGGGGCTTCTGTAGACAAGAAAGTAGGCAGGGCCCAGCAGGAGCAGAGACAACACTCAAAGAACAGGGGATTCCTGGGCACTGATAAAACCTTCTGTTTGATGAAATCATAGGGCAGGAATGGGAGAAAGGAAAAAATGAGGCAACTAGAGATGACTGGGCCATGAAGGGGGCTTGAACCCTAAGCTAAGGTATCTGGAATTGACCTAAGGTGCAGGGGAGGCAGCACTGGGTTTCTACAAGGTGAGTGACAAGATCTGAGCAATGCTTTAGAAAGATCATCATGGTGACTGTGTGTGGAATGCATCCGCCCAGCTCACGGTTCATGTGGGGACCCATTAGGAAGCTGGTGCAATTGTCCAGGTGAGAGATGATTACAGGGCCACCAAAAGACCAATCATTTCCCAGTTGAGTGGTAATTGGGCATTCGAAATGCAATCCCAGGGTCACCAGTGTCCCCAACCATAACTTCCTCTCTGCTGCAGGCTCACCCTGCGTGAGCAGCTTAAGCAGCTTACAGCTAATCCTGTGCCGGCTCTCAGGCACCTTTCCAAACACCGTGGTGGCCAGCACCAGGTGGGCAGAGCTAGGCTTCTGCATGAGGACTCTAACATCTTTCTCAGCCCTTCCCTGGGCCACCATTGGCCTCTGTACAGCCCCGAGCCTGCTGCCTCAGGCCCCAGAGCATTCTCAACCCCTTTCCAGCAAGCCAGAGTGCAGGGCTGGCAACATTCTCCCCAAGATGGCCTACCTGGCTCTCAGGCCCAAATTGATTAATCATCACTTGATTCCAGCTATCAGCTCTGCTGCAATTGGCATATTTATTTCTAATCAGCTCTTAAAAATGGCATCATTCAAAAGTGCTTAACCACATTACTTAATTCTCAGCCTGTATTGCTATTGATTTCAAATATTGTCCTCAAGATATGGCTCATCATTCAATGCAGAAGTCTGTTTATATAATAATCTTATCTGGTTACCAAAATCTGTGAAATCTCTTCAATTGCTTCTAATGCAAGATCGGAGGCTGGTTGCTAAATGAGTCAATTTTACTTTAATTTGGTTTATTTACAGTACACGTTTTAATGCTCCGCATTCCCGTCTTTCGCAGCAATGCTGAGAATAAAGGCAAACAGGTGAGGAGGGAGGCCTGTGCTTTTCTCAGTCTGCAGGAGTCAAGGCCGCTTGACTGAGCTCCCTGGCTCTGCGTGCCAGCGGAGAGCCTGCAGTGGTTCTCAAATGCCAGCAGCAACAGTGCAGTGCTATCAAAAGAGAACTGGAGGAGAGTCACACGGACTTGCTTCAAGTCTGCCATTCACTGAAGATGAGCAGGATGCTCGACATTACAGAGCCTCAGTTTCCCATCTGAGAAATGGGGATAATGTAACTAACATGCTTCCAGGTGTGTTAGGAAGACCACCCGTGACTCCAAGTTTACGTGCACACCATTGCTATTCCACACGTGAGAGTTCCCAGCTCCTTCGGCTTTCGTGGCAAAACCTCAGGAACTGCCTTTCACCAGAGAGTGCCTATGTCTCTTTGCTAATCTTGAGGGATGGCTCTTTGGAGCAATTTTTCTAGACATGGAGCTCTGGAATACAAAGAACAGGGGCTGACTCCTTTGGTGGGTTTATCATACGGCAAAGTGAGCGCTCCTGGAAGACCAAGGGGTCCGGAATTTTCTTGAAGTCTCCCTCTGACACCTCTGTCCCTTCTCAAGTGTGCACACCAGTTTCCTGTCCCTATGGACCAGCTGGCTTAATCCTGACTCCTTCCATGGCTGCCCTAACCTCTTTATATCACAGTTGTGGTCCCTACTCCCTTTGATTTGAGCCTACTGCTAAGTGACCACCTCTTTTTGTGTCTCTTTGATGAAATGCCAAGGGAGAAAATGTGATCGAGCCAGCTTCTATGTGAGAGCCAGGCCCTCATGTCACTGGTTGTTGGTAGCCTATAAATTGCTGTCTATTCCTGGGCCAGTCACCTGTGTCCAGGGAGCAGAGACTAGGGTCAGTGGTAAAGAACCTGGTCATGCCTCCTCTGCAGAGTCTGGACTATGTCAGATTCTGGGCCAGGCTCTCGGGGTGCAATGTTGGGCCCCTAACTTTGAGTTGCCCCTCACTTTTCTAGACGGACTCCCACAGGTACACAAAGATGCCACAGCATGGTATGTGGGATGTCACTGGGCTTGGGAAGGAGATGGTGAGATGCTAAAGGAACTTGAGCTCTCCTGTTCTTTCTGCCCCCTAAGGATGTGAGAGGAGCGGGAACCCCCAGGTACTGTCTGCATCTCCCCTTCGCCAAGGCAGATCTAAGCAGCCCCCCTGCATGCAGGCGAGGCTCAGCCTGCCCCCTGATGCTGCAGCTCTCTCTTGGTCAGGTGTGAAAGCTGCCATTTCATGCTCATCTTGCCCAGTTAACAACAGCTGGTCCTCTATAAAACCAACTGGTGAGATGGTTTGTTATTGGAAGACAATGCAACATCATTAGGCATTAATGGTTCCCAGCCTCGTTTACTGGGGCTGAGTTCGCAGGGTTAACGTGGCAAGATGTTGGGCCTCACCCTGCAGAGCTCCTCACTCCTCTTCCATTTTTAGGTACCTTTTTCAAACTTCATTTTCTGAATCATGAACTGGGAGGCGGAGTGAAGGTGGTAGAAGGTCTTGATTTTCTGGAAGGGAAATGGTTCAGGAGGGGGTGAAGCCACCACTTAGAAAAAAAGAGATCATCTCAACATTTTAATTGATAGCAAACAATTCTGAATTCAGAAATGTTTAAGGAAATGTCTTTTTTGTATCTGGATTAATCAGTCTGTTTCCATCAGCAACTAGATAGGCACTCCTTTTCGTCCCTCTCTCTGACTATCCCTAGATCACCTCCTCTAGCTCATTTGAGAATTTTCATGCTCTCGGTTTGAAAGTTAAGAGGTGAGTCATAAGCTGTGTTCAGACAAGAGCCCTTTCACTGGTGATATAAGAGCTTGACTCAGAGAAATGATATTGGACCGGCTGTGACCTCGAAGTCACACTAAACACAGGTGGCATTGAGAATAGCTTGGCTACATTTAGTTCAAATTGGCCTGCTAATATGAAAATTTTATCATGTTCTTGTGTATTTCCTTGTGATTTAAAATCAAAGCCTTAGTCTGCATATTCCTCTTGATCTTACTAATTGTGGCCATTATGATTCCATAAGGAGAACTCCCCTTAAGTAAACAAATCAGAAATCTCCATAACAGTCATCTATTCTCTCAGCAAACATTAAGTGACTACAAGTTATATATACCAGGCTTTACTGACAAAAATATCTACCACTCCCAACAAATGCAGAAAAACCAGATGAATCTCATGGCTTTTGTTAAAAAGAAAGTTTTCTATTTGTCCTTCCTTATTTCTTCCTCCCTTTCTTTTTTGCTTCCTTCCTTCTTTCTTTCCTTCTTTTTTCTTTTCCTCTGTGTTTATCCCTTCCTTCCTCTCTCCCTCAACACCTACCTTCCTTACTTCCTTTCCTTCTTTTTTTCTTTCTTTTGTTCCCCTTTTACTTCGGATATGGTTTGGATCTGTGTCCCCACCCAAATCTCATGTCGAATCATAATCTCCAGTGTTGTGCGTGGGGCCTGATGGGAGATGATTGGATCATGGAGACGGATTTCTCATGACTGGTTTAGTACCATTCTCTTGGTGCTATTCTCTTGATATTGAGATCTGGTTGTTTAAAAGTGTGGGACACATCCCTATTCTCTCTAGCTTGCTCCTGCTACCACCATGTAAGATGTGCCTGCTTTTTCTTTGCCTTCTACCGTGATTGTAAGTTTCCTTAGGCTTTTCCTCAAGAAGCTGAGCATATGCCAGCATCGTGCTTTCTGTACGGCCTGTGGAGTTATGAGCCAATTAAACCTCTTTCTTTATAAATTACCTAGTCTCAGGCATTTCTTTATAGCAAAGCGAGAATGCACTGACACACTTTCCTCTCTTCCTCCCTCTCTTTCTCCCTCCCTTCCTTCCTTGCTTGCTTCCTTCCTTCTTTCCTTCCCCAAGATTTCCCAAGCATTCATACTTGCTGTATACTTGATTAAGATTTAGTTTCTGTGCTAAAGAAATGAGGAATTTATCATCTGCATAGAGTGGCCAAATGGCATCTCTTACCAAGAAGAAGCCCCAAAGCCAGGGTTCCCAAATCCTAGTCCAGGAGAAGCCCCAAAGCCAGGATTCCCAAATCCTAGTCTGGGAGCCCTGGGTCAGCAACCAACTCTTCTGGCATGAAGTTTGGGCAGAGATCTAGGGGTGAGCCAGCAATGGCGGGCAAAGCCCCTGGCCTGAGACACTGCTTCTAGTTCTTTCATGTTTACTCCCCTATTCCCTTGGTGTTTAAGCAAGTGAATCCTCTCTCAACTCTGCTAAGGGGATCAACAAGGAAATATGAAATCTATCCCTGGCCAATTCTATCAGGAGAGCAGCACCCCTAGAACCAGCCTGGTACGGCAACACCCACCCCCAAGGAGAAGGGGAAACTTGGGACCCCCCTCCAGGACCACTTGATCCAGTCCCTGTAAAGTGCCTGGAGTGAAGTTGCAGCCCTTGTGGGTTTGCATTAATGAAGGAGGACAATCCTTCTCGTAGACCCTGAGCAGGAGTCGATTAAAAGGACTCATTGTCTGTACCACTCATGAGATACTTAATCAAACCGTGCCATGAGCACTCACATTTATTACCTTCTTGTGTTGTTCTCTAATTTTCCCTGGGAAGAAGGGTTAACCTCTAACTATGTGCTCACCAGGGAAAGAAATAGAGTCATATCTACATTTACTTTATGTCTAGAAACCAAAATTAGGATGTACATTGTGGCAAAGGATTGCTGTACCCTTTCCGAGAAAGGGAAGCAATTTAGAAAATTCAGTAGTTTAAACAACAATTTTGGGATGTAGGGCAGTCAAGTGACTTAATAGTGACTTGGGATGTCTTCCCAGCTTTTTCACTTGCTGTGTGACTGCAGGTAAGGATCCCACCTCTCTGTGTGTCAATTTTCTGTTTGAAGGTGGACTGTTCTGGAGAAGAGAAGGTGGATGGTTGCCAGGCTCATAATTCCCTGCCCCTCTCTAACTCCAGGATTCACACCTGAACCCAAGCCCAGCAAACAGCCAGGCACCCAGAAGTCCCTCAGCAAGTATGTTACGAGTGAATGCATGAAAAACAGCAGTTTGTAAGTGACAGATGTACTCCAAGCAGCCACCCTGTGACCCAGGCTCTTTGCAGTAGGACTTTTGGAATATCTTGCTAGATGCGTCTTTGTCTAGATGCTGATTTCCTGCAAACCAGCTGACCTGTATTTACAGTATCCACATTTGCTTTGGAAAAAATCCAAATGTCCACTTAACTGGGCTGGAGGCCAGCATAATCTTCCTACATTGTTTGTAACCGTGAGATTAATGGTGGGCCTTGGTCCGAACCTTCTGGTGACATCATTCACTTAGGGATGTCTCTTTGGTACAGATTACAATAATGGATTGGACATTGCTGTGGCTGCCCTCCTGCTCTGTTTTAGGAGCCTGGGCTTCTTCAGAGAGGCAGCTTGGGAGACAGAGTGGCATCACCTTAGAGATAGGCTATGGTGAGGGCTGAGATAAGATCCAAACCCCTCTCTCCTGCGTACCAGCTGCGTGACCTTGGGCAAGCTGCCTAATCTCTTCGAACTTCAGCTTTCCCATGTATAAGCATCATAGCTCTTCATGAAATTATTGTGAGGATTAAATAAGTGTTTCATAAATGCTCGTTTTCTACCCATTGCTACACATGCTCATTCACACATTTCTGTTACCGGTGGGAAGATGGTTGAGTGGTTCATCTGTTGTTGAAATAGGACATGGGTAACAACTAAACAACAGCAATAATAAAACCAAGTCCACTAAAAAATGGGCAAAGGATTTGAATAGGCATTTCTCTGAAGAAGATATAGCAATGGCCAATAAGAACATACAAACATACTAAACATCAAGAATCATTAGGGAAGTGCAAATTGAAACCACAGTGAGATACCCCTTCACACCCATTGAACGGCAACTAAAAACAACAAGAAACAAACAGAAAATAACAAGTGTTGGTGAGGATGCAGAGAAACTGGGACCCTTGTAGACTACTGGTGGGAATGTAAAATAGTGCAGCTGCTGTTAAAAACGGTATGGTGATCCCTCAAAAACAAAAGCATGGAGTCCCCTATGACCCAGCAATGCCCCTTCTGGGTGTACAGCCAAAAGAGAGGAAAGCAGGGACTTGAACATCTATTTGTACCCCCCATGTTTATAGCAGCATTAGTCACAACAGCCAAAAGGTGGAAGCAACCCAAGTGTCCCCTGACAGATGAATCAATAAACAAAATGTGGTCTATACACATCCAATGAAACACTATTCAGCCTTAAAAGGGATGGAAATTCCAACACATGCTGTAATACAGATGAAACTTGAGGACATTGTGCTAAGTGGCATAAGTCCAAAAAGACAAATATTGTACAAGTCCACTTACATGAGGGACTTAGACTATCAAATTTAGAAATAGAAAGTAGATGCTGGGCGTGGTGGCTCACACCTGTAATCCCAGCATTTTGGGAGGCTGAGGCAGGTGGATCACTTGAGGTCAGGAGTTCCAGACCAGCCCGATCTACAAGGTAAAACCCTGTCTCTACTACAAATACAAAATTAGCCAGGCGTGGTGGCACACTCCTGTAATACCAGCTACTTGGGAGGCTAAGACAGGAGAATCGCTTGAACCCAGGAGGTGGGGGTTGCAGTGAGCCGAGATCGTACCATTGCACTCCAGCCTGGGCAACAAGAGTGAAGCTCCGTCTCAAAAAAAGAACAAAGAAAAAGAAATAGAAAGTAGAATGGTGGTTGCCAGGGGCTGGATGTTGCCTGCGACTGAAATGAGAAGTGAGTTCTAAGTGGGTGCAGAGTTTTAAGGAAAAAACTCTGAAAGTTTCTCCTGAAGTTGCCTCAAATGCAGGGACTGTATCTTCTTCATCTTTGCATGCTGCTCCTGGTATCTGATAATGGCTTCAACTGCAGTCTCAAGAAAGGAAGCACAATTCAGCAGAAGATGGCCAAGTCCCCTGTGCACACACACAGATAATACAGTTGTGCACACACACAGAGTGAGAGAGAAGCCTCCACGGCAGCCCTGAGAATAGATGTGGGGAGTGTTGGACAGGCATGCAGGAACAGAGTCTGTGACACTTGTTCAGAGGTTTTTGAATAGTCCTGGCAAGGGCCGAGAGGGCCCTGACCTCAGCTCACTGTACACCTGTATCCCTTGTTCCTCGTGCAGGGCCAGGCAGTAATGAGCGAGTGTGAGTTCTGCAGTCAGGCTATCTCATTCCAGCTCTAGCAGTTACCAGCTGTGAGGCCTGGGGCAAGTTATTTCACCTTTATGTGCCTTGGATTCTTCTGCTGTCAAATAGAGATGATACTAGAACCACCTAGGGCTGCGGCAGGGATGGAGGGAGTCCCAAGCAGCATAAAGACGGTCCATCCCAGCATCTGGTGTACCTGCTCAGTGACTGCATGTGACCCGCTTGCCTGCAAGGGGAGCCTCTTCCCATCACTGTGCAAGTTCCACCCCTAGCCCCCTTCTCATCCCCTCCCCACCCAAGCCTTGAAGGAGGAGGGTGGGTACTAAACGGCCTGGATGAAAGGCTTTCTGCTGGCAATTGCCTTCATTGCCTGCCATAAAAATACATCTATACTTAAATATGCTGAGATAATTCTTAAGTTTTATTAGTACTTAAATATTTTGGCATGTTTATTTCTCCTGTAACAATTATGGAGATTTCATTGTTTTACTTGCAAAAAAGAGACTAAATCTCCTTTTACAATAAGCCCCCTGACAGGTTGAAGATGGTGCTATCTCCAGTGTGTGTCCCATTATTGTCTAGTCAGCTCCTGGGTGTGCAGAAGCAGGACTGGGGAGGGAGGGGCACGGTCCCAGAGAGGCTCCCGTACAGGGCCCTGGATGTCTCCTGCTTGTCCCACCGATCTGTTCTCTGTATTCTCTTGCTTGTACCCTTTGGCATGCCTGGGTGGGCCATGTGTTCTCTGCCTTCCCATTGAGTCCAGCCAGTGGGCAGCTGGGGTAGAAGACCCCAGGAATGGAAAGAAGATGAGTCAGAGTAGGGAACCCTTTGACTTCCTCCCTTTGGGGTCACTATGGGCTGGCGTGCCCCTCCACCAATGGGCACAGCTCCTTCCAGCCAGCTCGCTGCCTCTAGCCAGCCCACACAGGGTCCCTGATGGACACAGAGCCTTCAGTAGGGCCTTCCTTGTGTAGGCCCTTGCCACCTACACAAAACGAAGCACTTTTTTTTTTTTCTGAGATGGAGTCTCGCTGTGTTACCCAGGCTGGAGTGCAGTGGTGTGATCTCGGCTCACTGCAACCTCCGCCTCCCGGGTTCAAGCAATTCTCTTGCCTCAGCCTCCCGAGTAACTGGGACTACAGGTGTACACTGCCACACCCGGCTAATTTTTTGTATTTCAGTAGAGATAGGGTTTCACCGCATTGCCCAGGTTGGTCTCGAACTCCTGACCTCAGGCAATCTGCCTGCCTCAGCCTCCCAAAGTGCTGAGATTACAGGTGTAAGTCACCGCGCCCAGCCTGGGATGCACTTTTATATCTGACATTGTGGTTAATGCTAGTAACAGCTCTGTAAGTAGACTGGGCAGGGTTGCTTTCCCTTATGTTACTGATGGGGACACGGAGGCCCAGAAAGGTTGCCTGCCCTGCTCAAAGTCACACAGCTGGTAAGCAAAGAAACTAGGCCTGAAGCCCCAGGCTGCTGAACATAGGCTCCAGATCGCTCCCACTCCTGCCGGCTGGCTGTGGTAGACAGTTAGATACAGGGATGGAGAAACACAGAGGCTGTTTCTTCTCCCACCTTGGAGAAGACCTGCTCTCACCTGCTGCCCAAACCACTCCTCTCCTTCCTGGGGTGGGTGATGGTACAGGAGGACAGAAGTGCAGCTCAGGGACATGGGGGAGACAGAGGACTGGTCCGGGCCCTGTTTTAGCTGTGTGACCTTGAGCAAGTTACTTAAACTCTCTGGCTCTTCATTTCCCACTTGCATCATGAAAATGGTACTTGCTGGGCAAGATTCAGAGCCAGAGTGACCATATCAGCTTAAGGTAATACTATGCAGGGCTCGTGAGCCTGTGCCCCGTGACTGGGCTATTCTAAGCACTTTACCACTTTAAGTGTAATGTTTGGTTGAGGTGGCTACTGCTTTTATTGCCCTTATTTGACAAGTGCAGAAGCCAAAGCACAGGGAAGCTGAGTGGACACTTTCCCCGCCCCAGTGCTGGCATTTGAGCACAGGCCATTGGACCCCAGAGCTCAGCCTCAACCTTCACAGAGTAGGAGAACTGGAGGGGGCCTCAGGGCCTAGCCAGCCCAGGTAGCTTTACAGGTGGGGAAGTAAGGCTCAGACAGCAAGGGCAAGGGCCCTGGTCAGTTTCACACAGTGATGGGCACCAGACTGCGTGTCCCCAGATTCATGGCTTACCCCCTGTGGAGTTAGCAAAATACGAGCCACTAAAGATCAGCTCTTGCAATCCATTTCTCCAAGTAACCTGTTTTGCCTTCACTCCGTCTCCATGTAAACAGTGGGACCACCAAGCCCACCAAGCTCTAGGGTCCAGGTGGCCCCGAGCTCTGTTGCACACCAGCGCTAATGCAGCTCTTTGCCCTTGGATGGCAAAGCTGGTATACCACAGGAGTGTTTCTCTTGTGAGCAAATGGACTGCACTGCCTGGAGGTGTGGTTTGTGAGTGAGCCAGCCCCCACCCACCCTGTAGTGATCACTGACTATAATCTCATGGAGGGTGGGAGAGGGCCCAATCTAGCCTGGGACAGGGAGGGCTGGAAGCCGGATTTGAGGTGGAATGGTGTGCTGTTTACATTGTGTGTGCCATAGGCTGCTTGGGCTGCAATGTCTAGCTGTGTGGCTTTGGGAATTTTCTTCTCTCCTCTGAGCTTTGGTTTTTTCATCCATAAAATGGTGCATCCATAGCAGCATGTGACTTATAAGCAGGTGCTATATGAAAATATTAATACATAACAAGTGGTTTGTAGGGGCCCTGACCAATCAGAACCAATGCCAGCCATAAACTCTGATGCAGCTATTCTGGAGTCAACTGAATATCCAACCGTTCCTGGGGTGATTGTCAAGAATCAGAGACAAAGTTCACAGCTGATCACACGGCAGATGCTCCATACACAGCAGCTATTGTTTTATTGGTAAATTTCAAGAGCTCTGGTTTCCTCCAGGTTGTGACATTTTCAACATTTTAATCCTTTAAGGCATATGGTGGAAATTTCATTACTGCAACTCTAGGTGTCGGGAAAATGCCAACCACTTCATGGCAAGATTTAATTCAATCCTTCAAACATTGGCTGAGTAGCCCCTCTGCGCACAGCACCGGGAGGGAGGCACAGAGGAATACAGCAGCCTCTGTTCTCAGGAGGGGACCCCAGATCCATGGGAGAAGCCACACAAACAACCCAGGGTAAATAAGTCAGAATGAAAGAAATGCTCAGTGCAGGGACAGGAGGCTGGGCAGAGCAGTGGAACAAAACACAAGCTTGGGGTCAGGCATTTTTCCCATTTCCACCCCACCCCCAACCTGGCAGATTCGGGTCCCTACCTGTTAAACGAGACTATTAACATTTATATCAACGGGTTGTCATGGGGACTAACTGAGGCATTGTCCTGTTGAAGCAGCTGGCGTGGGGCTTGGCACCATTTGGCCTCCTCTTAAAGACATGCAGCTAGCCTGGGGTTAAACAGTTTCTCCCACTCAGGTTTGGGTAGTCTGGAAAGGCTTCCTAGAGGAGGGGGTGTGGAGCTGTCTTGAAGGGTGAGAGGGGTTTTGAGTGGTGGAGAAGGCGAGGAAACAGCCCCGAGGAAGGCGCAGAGGTAGAAGGAAGGGTGTATGAGGCCACAGAAGGAAACTGCAGTCCACAGGACAGGGAAATGGTCTTTGAATGACGAAGCAAGGTCTTGAAGAAGTTGGCCAACAGAGCCTTTGCTCCATAGGTTTTTGGTGATATTTTTGTGAGTTGATCATTATTTGGAGTGGGATTAATGGCTTCCATCTGAAGAATGTGATATGATCTAAGTCCAAAAGCAAATCTCAACAGAAGCTCCACTATGCCTCCTGCCCATGAAGAAATGGGGTTGGGGGCTCAAAGGGAATGGATAGGGGACTATGGTGATGGTGGGAGAAGGAAGGCCCAGGGAGTGCTGACCACAAACAGGATGGAACATCAACTAGACAGAGCTTGCAGCTGCAAGGAGTGAGCTTTCCCAAGCAGAGAACTTCTGTCTGATGATCACCATAGGAGAGGCTGGTTCCTTCTCAGTCCAGACTACTGAGCAAAAAGGCCCCTTCCCCCTTTGCCTGGGAATTATTAGGGGGAGAAAGAGCAAAGTTGTGGAGGAGGATGGAGACCAGGAATGAAGGGGCTCTGGGAGAGAAGGAGAAATCTCTTTGTTCTCACTCATATGGTGCTGTGGGTTCACCCAACACTCAGACCAGGCTCGGAAAGGCTGGCCCCAGTCCTAGCCAGGTGGACTTGAGGCAAGTCACTGGTGTCTTGGTTCCTACTCTTGAAAAGGTGGCTGTGACCCCACTCCCAGTTCTCTGTAAGGCCCTTTTAAAGATGACTTGGAAGGAAGCCAGTAGTGGAGTCTCCATTGCCAAAGGAAACCCAACTGTTGTTATGCCCCTGTTTTAGACAGAGCTGGGGAAGAGAAGTAGAGAGTCTAAATTCTTCTCATCTTCAAATAAGAAAGCCATTGCAGTTTCAGTCCAACTAGTGGGTCCTGCATCAGAACAGGTCAGGTTCTAATGCTAGAGAAAAAGAAATATATTCTGAAGGTCCCAAGAACCCGGTTTGTGGAGAAGAGCATGTCCCCCTCAACTCCTGTGCTCCTCTCCCAGGTCCCAAGTGCCTGCTTCTCAGCTTAGCATTGGGACCCCCAGCACACAGCAGGTGCTCTCAGGGTTTGTGATTGTAATCACCAAACTCTAGCCCTCATCCTCTCCCTGGCTGTCCATTTTACAGATGGTAAGGTTGAGGCCAGCCAGAATGAGGAAAGCAGTGCTGGATGGAGCAGAGCCCAGATTAGAAGTAGAACGCAGGGATCTTGTCTCCTAGATCTTTCTGCTTTAGAAGGCTTTACAGTAGGAGGCTCTATTTGGGTCCCAGAGCTCAGAAATAGACTTCTAGGTCTTCATCTCCCTTATGTCAGATGCAAATGTCAGGTGTCTGTGCATTTCTCTGGACAGAGGATCTACAGGTTTCATTAGGTTTTTTGATGGTTTGTATCCTCATTCCCTGAAATGTCTTCAGAAAATAAAATTACAAGCCAGCAGTGCATTGCTGTGTTCAACCATTCTCCATCCCTCAGCCTGGAGGCAGGGAGCCCCGCCACCCAGCTTGCAGTCGGGAAGCAGGTTGTCTTTCCAGTCTGGAAGTCAGCTGTCTTCACAGTCTGGGGAGGAGGCGGCAGGAGTGACAGTAGGGCCCCTCTGTGTCTCTGACACATTTTCCCACGCCCAAACATGGATGCTAACTCATGCTCACTCACATCTCCTCCCAAGCCCATCTCACACATGCTCCCCAGAACATTGGGCACTCTCTGTGGAGTGGCTGTGGGAAGGCACTAGAGTGCCATTGCCACTTACACCCTGCCTTCGTTTTTGCCTAAAATGCTGGAAAACTTGGGGATCTTCTGGGGTAGCCATCTCATCTTACAGAGGGGAAAATAGGAAAGGAGCATTCTCTCATTTACCTCTATACTAAAGGCAGAACATGATTAGGAAAATAAAGCAGGCTTCAGATTCAGGCAGAGCGTCTTCCTCCACTGGAAGACCCCACATGGTAGCTTTCACTATGAGGCTGGGCATTTCCAAGGAGGAGCCAGCATGCCGGATGGGCTGCTGGTCTGAGTCTCTCTTATGAGCTACAGGCTGTGGGGTCCTGCCATCAGGAGTGCAGCCAGGCCAGGTAACCATGTGTAACCACACACGGAGGGGCTTGAGGAGCCAGGACTTGGCAGAGAACAGAAAAAGGATCCATCGTTTATTCACTCCCCCACTCATTTATTAAGTCAACCAATATTTATTAAGTTGTTATACTCCAGGGGCTAGTAACAACAACATGACCAAGATAGGCCCTGGAGGCATAAGGCTCACATTCTCATAGAACAGCAGCAAATTGAGCTCCACTGCAGGAGGAGGACTGTGTCTTGTTCCCTATACAATTTACAACAGCATCATCACATTCCGCACTGAACAAAGGATGCGCAGTGGGACCTGCTATTCACTTCCAGTTTCTTCTCATCCCTCAGTTATTGGTGAAACCCTTAGCCCAGTGTGGCTAAAGAAACTCTTCCCCTTCCCCCTTCCCCCTTCCCCCTTCCCCCTTCCCACTTCCCTATTCCCCCTTCCCTATTCCCCCTCCCCTCCCTTCCCTATTCCCCCTCCCCTCCCTTCCCTTCCCCTCCCCTTCCTTTCCTTTCCCTTCCCTTCTCCCTCCATCCTTTCCTCCCTCCCTATTTCCTTTCTTCCTTCTCTCCCTCTTTCCTTCCTCCCATCTTTCTTCCCCCCCTTCATCCCTCCCTCATTCCTTCCTTTCATCCCTCCTTTCCTGCTTCCTTCCTTCCCTTTCCTGTCTCCTCCTCCCTCCCTCCCTTTCCTTCCTTCCTTCCTTCCTCCCTCCCTCCTTCCCTCCCTCCCTTCCTCCTTCCTTCCTTCCTTCTTTCGTTCCTTCCTTCCTTCCTTCTTTCCTTACTTCATCCCTCACTCCCTTCCACCTTCCCTCTTTCCCTCCTTCCTGTGGGACTTCTTAGATTCTGTATCCTAGGGAAGATACTGAGGATGCAAAATGAGGCCCAGGAAGGAAGCCAACTGGAATTCACATCATTACCCAACCATGTGAGGGTCCCTAGGCATTAAAGGAGCTCAGAAAAGGGGCCCTCATCCCACACTGGGACATCAGGGTCAGCTTCTGCAGGGAGGCGATGCCAGGCTCCTCCTTCCTGCTGGCTGAGCACCTGTCATGTTCCAGATGCCATGCTGGGGCCCTAGCATGGAGCGGTGAGGGCAGGTCAGATCCCTCCCTGCAGGGACCTTTCTTCCTGGGGGCTTGCCTGGATCTGCTTGGTCCCAGTTGGCTGTCTCCACTCACACTGTACAGGCTCTTGCAGCCTCCCCTCTGGGCCCCTGGCCTCTCTTGCCCTTCCTGGTCTGGGCTGGGCCATCTCATCTTCTTCAGTGGTCTTCTTTACTAATGGGAGAAGGCACTCATTGTCTGTTCCTATCACTGCTCAGAATTCAGAGTGAAGAGTTCAGTCTTCACCTTCCACATTTCTTGTGTTCTGCTGAGAGTGTGGAGCCAAGAAGGACTGTGAGCCTGCCCCTGCACGTGCCTTGCAAAGGGTCTGTCCTCAGTGACCCACTGCCAAGAGAGCCCCACAGGGATCCTCTCTGTTCCTCTCAGAGCCACCTCTGTGTCCTGCCATATTTCAAGGGCAGTTGGGGACCCACTTTGAGGAGGAAGAGTAACTTCTGGGTTGAGTCCAAAGGAAACATTTTCTCCACTGTACAGAGGTCTTCCCTGCAGCCATCCCTGTGCACACCTTTGTTAAAGTGCCCTGAACTGGGTGGCACTGGGGTTCTAAATCATATGAGCTCGGCTGAGCTCAGCATGCCATTAGTGCAACACAGAAGGGAAATCAACGAACCTGCTATTCAAATAAAATTCAGATGTGGGGTGGTTTAAATAATACAAGCAACATGGCCACTGTGCTTAGCATAGGTATTTGATCTTTTAAAATAAGACCTTATTATTCAAAACCAAATTTCAATGGAAAAAAAAATCTGAAAAATTACCAATTTTGTGATTATCAGCTTCCATGTTGTTCAACTAGAAAGACAGGATCAAAATTAAAACTTGGGTTTCAGACCCCAAGAGGCAGTGTCTTGTATGTGAAGGACCAATATTATCCACTGTGAATTTGTTGTGTGACCCTGAGCAAGTCAGCCCACCTTCTGCCCCAGTCTCCTTGTGTACAAAATAGGGGTGATGCCACCTGCATTGTGAGGCGTGGCAAAGGAAGTAAGAAAAGTAAGGGAGTATGGTTTTTACATGGTATCATTTGATCCCTTGTTTGTTTGTTTTCTTTATTTTTAGCCTTCTTTGAACCACTCAGTATTGGAGGCTCCAATTAAAGTGGAATGTTGCCCAGATATGAGGGGTCACTTCCCGTTGCCTCTAACTCATAGGGAGACCCAATTTTGAAGAACTGAGAAATTATGTCCCCTATAAGGAGTTCAAAGGGAAGCAGAGGAAGTTTCTACACTTCAGGCTCAAGATTTTGACGCCTCCTACATTCAAGGCTAAGTGCAATTTTTGAGGGTCCCAGAGCATGTTACCTGGTTTAGGATTAAAGAAACAATAGGTAGGTTTGCCTTCAAAAGCCAACCCTGGCTTCTGTAGCCTCCTCACTCCATCCGGAGCCATTGCTTTGAATTATACATGAGGCACTTGTGGGAGCTGTGATACTTTTTCAAATATTTCTCTAATTGATGGGTGGGCCTTTGATAAATTGCTGTAGAACGAGGAGCATCTGATCACAAGAAATTCTGTCTTGTTCCTCCTTGACAGATGTTTGTTTGACTTAAAGGGGGTGCAAGGTCCAAGGAACTACTTCTCCCTCCTGAAACTTTCATTGTAAACAGAAAATTCTATGGTTTTGTTTTTAAAGCCAAATAAAGACAGTTCTCTGAGGTCTGAAGTCTGGTGCCTGCCCTCATTCAGATGAAGAATTTGGGGACAGAGAGCTGAAGTGCAAGGTCTTATCTATCTTGAGTTCTTGCTTTATCCCCCATGTCTTCCTCCCTGCTGCTTAAGGGTACTTTCTAAACCTAAGCTCCATGGACAGAGACAAAATATTTAATAACCAGGATATCCAGGCACCAACTAGCTAGAACAACAGAATGAACACCAGCCACAGGCCAACACCAGGGCTTGCTGGGTCAGGCACTAACCTTTACTTGCTGGGACCCCAGGTCGGAGAACCACAGTGCTGAAATGTGTGAGGAAGATGGGCAGTGACTCAGAGGCGCTTGAACAGTGTCTTTTTTCCTAATTGGTATGGAAATATTTCAATATTTTCAAAATTAGTATGCCTATCCCTGTGTAGTTTTTGATGAACTCCCTACTGCCCTCCCATCCCCCAAAGAATACATCCAAATTTGTACATGACATTTAAAATCCTTCTCCAACTCCCTCCAAACTGTCTCTCCCACCTCTTCTCCCTCAGTTTCTTCCCATGCCTATACCCTGAGTTCAGCCACATAGGTCTCCTATTCATTATCTGTACAAGTCAGAAGCTTCCATGAAGTCGGGCCTGACCCCACTCTAATTTTGGCCCCTGCCTCCAGCACTTCATCACCACTTCCTTCATATTGTCGCAACATTGTCACAAATGTCTAATCTAGCGTTTAATATATTTCATTGCAATTTTTCTAATCTGTGTTAGATAATAACCTATGTAGGACACTGGCTTAATAAATTAGATTTATTGGGCTCTTATTCCCACCTGTTATTGCAGGACCATCAGGCCACCTTCCCTCCAATACTTCCCTAGTAATTTCTGAAGTCATCAGAGTATAGTTCATGTGCATTCACCAAAAACCCTTAGTCATTAAAGGATAGTTCATATGCATTCACCAAAAACATTTATCGGAGAGGAATCTCCTTTCTCTGACCCCTGCTTCCATGCAGAGGGACCTCCGCTAGCATAATAAGCCTATCATCTCTTCATCTTATGAGTGAGTGAGAAGGAAATGGGCATGCAGGGATTCTCCTGTTACTTCCCTTTTCTTCTTGCTACCTTGACATCTGCTATACACAGAGAGCACATCTTCTTCTCCAAGCCACATGACCTGCAGAGGCTGGTTTGTATAACCAACCTCTATGATTGGGTGACTGCTATGATTAGGTGAATAAGCACAATTCAGGGTATGTGGGCAAACCTCCTGTCCAGATCTAAGCAATGTCCTCCAAAATGGCTTTATCAAGATCAAAGGCTACCACCTGATTCCATCCTGGGCAGAGGGAAATGAGAGGGGGGCATTTGTATTCAAGACTTCTGAAAATCCAAAAGTCAGAAAACCCATAGGCATTAAAAGGATAAGAAGAATACTACAAATGATCCTATACATATAAATCTAATAAATAAAAGGAACCAATTATTTGAAAGGAATAAATTACTAACTCAGCTAGGAAAAAATGAATAACCTCAATAGTTCTACATTTATTAAAGAAATAAAACTGATAGTTTACAAAATCTCTGATAAAGAAAAACTTTAGGCAAAGATAGTTTCACTGCTACAACCTACCAAACATTTAAAGAAGAAGAAATAACTATTTTATATAATCACTTTCAGAAAGCAGAAGAAGAGGGAACATTTCACAACTCAAATTATAATGCCAGAATTACCCTGAAATCAAAACCTACAAAAATATTATAAGAAGAGAAAACTATAGGCCAATAACCCTTATGAACACACATATATACTCAGCGAAATGTTAGCAAATAAAATCTAGCAATATATAAAAGGAATAATATACCATAACAAAATAAGGTTTATCTCAGGAATGCAAGGCTGGTTCAATAGTTGAAAATCGACCAACACAAGCCATCATACTGTATTAACAAATGAAAGAATAAATGACACACAAGCATATTAATTGATGCAGAAAAAGAACTTAACACAATTCAACATGCATTCAAGGTAAAAATCTTCACCGAACTATAAATAGAATTTTCTTAACTTGATTAAGGGTGTCTACAAAGAAATCCATAGCTAACATCAAACACAGTAGTAATGTTATATAGCAGGCAAAGTTTTCCACTCTAACTGGTGCTATTCTTCAGCATACTGGAAGTCCTAATGAAATAAGGCAAGAAAAAAAAAAAGGCACACAGATTTTAAAGGAATAAATAAAACTGGGCCCTATTTGTAGACAACATGACCATAGAACATCCCAAAGAATCTACATTTAAAAAACTCCTAGAATGAATAAATGAGTTTAGCAAGGTTGCAATATATAAGGTCAACATAAAAAAATCATATTTTTACATACTAGCAATAAACAACTAGAAACTAGGATTTTAAAAACAAACACCATTTATAAAATTTTCCCAAAATGAAATACTTAGCTATATATGTAAGAGAACATGTGCATGACCTGTATAAAGAAAACTATAAAACACCAATGAAATAAATAATAGCTAAAAAAAATGGAGAGACAAACTGTGTTCCTGGATTGGAAGACTTAATATAATTAAGAGATCAGTTGTCTCTAAGTTGTTCTATAGATGTAATGTACTTCTGATCAAAATCACAGCATAATTTTTTTGTAGATATAGATAAACTGGTTCTAAAATTTAATAGGAAATGAAAACAGAACTAAAATAGCCATAGTAGTTTTGAAACATAAGAAACAGAATAAATGTGGAGGGCTCACACTACCTAATATAAAGACATATTATAAACTACAGTAATCAAGACCTCAGGGTATCGGTGAAGTGTTAGATGCTTAGATTAGTGGAACAGAATTGACAACCCAGAAATAGACAGACACAGATATGACTGAGTGATTTTTGACAAATTCAATGGAAATGGGATTATCTTTTCAACAAATAACAATTTGGGGCAATTGCACATCCATCACAAAAACAAAACAAAACAAACCAAGGAAAACTTCACCCCTTATTACAAAACGGATCATAGATCTAAATGTAAAATGATTAAAAAAAAACATAAGAGAAAACCTTCTTGACCTTGAGTTAGGCAAAAAGAGTTATTAGATGTGACACCAAATGCATAATTCATAAAAGAAAAAAAATTGGTAAATTAGACTTCATCAAAATTAAAAAGATTTTCCTTTTGAAAAAGACTGTTAAGAAAATGAAAAACAAACTACAGCCTGAGAGAAAATAATTATAAACCGCATATTGTATACAGGACTTGAATCCAGAATATACAAACAACTCTCAAAACTCAACAGAAGAAGGAATACACCATAATTAAAAAAAAAAAAGTGGGCAGGCAATTTGAACATACTCCTCCCTAGAGAATATACACAGGTGGCAAATAAGTTCACAAAATTCAAAATAAAATAAAGCCCCAATGAGATGCCATTGGAATCTATTAGAATGGCTATATATGTAATAGATATATAGCATATATATGTAAACATATATATACACACATACATATGTTAACATATATATATATATGTTTACATTAGCCTAGATCTATGGAGGGTCAGGGTGTGATGAAATTGTTCTGTATCTTGATTGTGAAGGTGGTGTTACATAAATCTATACCCATATAGTTACAGGTAAGCATTGCTTAAGGATAGGGATATGTTCTGAGAAATGTGTCCTTAGGTGATTTCATCATTGTCTGAGCATCACAGAGTGCATTTACACAAACTTGGATGGTACAACCTACTGCACACCTACGCTATATGGTAGAGCCTATTGCTGCCAGGCTACTGACCTGGACAGCAGGTTACTGTACTGAATACTGTAGGCAGTTGTAACCCAATGTCAAGTATTTATGTATCTAAACATAGAAAAGGTACAGTAAAAACATGGAATAAAGATTTAAAAAATGGTTGGTCCATCTTGAATTAATTAAAGACTTAAATGTTAGATCTAAAACCATAAAAACCCTAGAAGAAAACCTAGGCAATACCATTCAGGACATAGGCATGGGCAAGGACTTCATGTCTAAAACGCCAAAAGCAATGGCAACAAAAGCCAAAATTGACAAATGGGATCCAATTAAACTAAAGAGCTTCTGCACAGCCAAAGAAACTACCATCAGAGTGAACAGGCAACCTACAGAATGGGAGAAAATTTTTGCAATCTACTCATCTGACAAAGGGCTAATATCCAGAATCTACAAAGAACTCAAACAAATTTACAAGAAAAAAACAAACAGCCCCATCAACAAGTGGGTGAAGGATATGAACAGACACTTCTCAAAAGAAGACATTTATGCAGCCAAAAGACACAATAAAAAATACTCATCATCACTGGCCATCAGAGAAATGCAAATCAAAACCACAGTGAGATACCATCTCACACAATTTAAAATGGCAATCATTAAAAAGTCAGGAAACAACAGGTGCTGGAGAGGATGTGGAGAAATAGGAACACTTTTACACTGTTGGTGGGACTGTAAACGAGTTCAACCATTGTGGAAGTCAGTGTGGCGATTCCTTGGGGATCTAGAACTAGAAATACCATTTGACCCAGCCATCCCATTACTGGGTATATACCCAAAGGATTAGAAATCATGCTGCTATGAAGACACATGCACACGTATGTTTATTGCAGCACTATTCACAATAGCAAAGATTTGGAACCAACTCAAATGTCCAACAATGATAGACTAGATTAAGAAAATATGGTACATATACACCATGAAATACTATGCAGCCACAAAAAATGATGAGTTCATGTCCTTTGTAGGGACATGGTTGAAGCTGGAAACCATCATTCTCAGCAAACTATCTCAAGGACAAAAAACCAAACACCGCATGTTCTCACTCACAGGTGGGAATTGAACAGTGAGAACACATGGACACAGGAAGGGGAACATCACACACCGGGGCCTGTTGTGGGGTGGGGCGAGGGGGGAGGGATAGCATTAGGATATATACCTAATGTAAATGACTAGTTAATGGGTGCAGCACACCAACATGGCACATATATACATATGTAACAAACCTGCACGTTGTGCACATGTTCCCTAAAACTTAAAGTATAAAAAAAAAAATGGTTGGTCCACCTGTAGAGGGCACTTCACATGAATGGAGATCACGGCACTGGCAGCTGCTTTGGGTGAGTCAGTGAGTGAGTGATGAATGAATGTGAGGGCCTAGGACATAACTGTACACTACTGTAGACTTTATAAAACTGCACACTTATTTAAAATTTATTTATATAAATTTATTTAAATTTTTGATTTAAAAACTTTTAAAAATTTATTTAAATATATTTATTTTAATTTATTCTAAAATTTTCTTTCTGTAATAATAAATTAACCTTAGCTTATTGTAACTTTTTTACTATATAACCTTTTCAAAACTTTTTTACTCTTCTGTAATAACACTTAGCTCAAAACTCAAACATTGTTCAGCTGTACAAAAGTATTTTCTTTCTTTATATCCTTACTCTATAAGCTTTTTTAATTAAAAAAAATTTATTATTATTGGTTTTTTACTTTTTAAAAGTTTTTGTTAACAACTAAGACACAAATACACACATTAGCCTAGGTCTACAGAGGATCAGGATCATCCATGTTGCTGTCTTCCAGTGCCACGTCTTGTCCCACTGGAAGGGTTTCAAGGCAGTAATACTCATGGAGCTGTCATCTTTTATGATAGCAATACTTTCGTTCGGAATACCTGAAGGACAAGCCTGAGGCTCTTTCACAGTTAACTTTTATATATATATATATTATATATACATATAATATATATAATATTATATATATTATACATTATATATTATATATAATATATATTATATAATATATTATATATAATATATAATATATTATATATAATATATTACATATTATAATATATTATATATTATATACATTATATACATTATATATATTATATAAATTTATGTATTATATATTATATATTATATATTATAGATATATAATATATATAATATATATCATATATGATATATATTATATATCATATATGATATATATATTATATATCATATATGATATATATATTATATATCATATATGATATATATATTATATATCATATATGATATATATATTATATATCATATATGATATATATATTATATATCATATATGATATATATATTATATATCATATATGATATATATATTATATATCATATATGATATATATATTATATATCATATATATAAAACATATATATACAATCCAAAATAATTAAAAGTATAGTATAGTAAATACATAAACCAGTAATGTAGTCACTTATTATCACTATGAAGTATTATGTACTGCACATAACTGTATGATCTGTACTCTGATATGACTGGCAGTGCAGTAGGTTTGTTTACATCAGCATCAGCACAAACACTTGAGTAATGCCTTGTGCTATGATGTTACAATGGCTAGGATGTCCCTAGACCATAGAAGTTTTCCAGCTGCATTGTCATCTTATGGAAACAGTTGTGTATGCGGTCCGTCGTTGACTGAGGTGTTGTTATGCAAGAGCGTGCACACACGCAAACAAAACGAGCAGTCGTCTCCGCCAGTCTGTGACAGCTGCATTAGTTCTATCTTTTTCCAGCCCTTCCCATCATGACCCTTTCCACAGGAATCCTTGTCCCAGAAGCTCCACGGAAGCCTCTCAGCACAGCCACTGTTTCCAGTGCCCGCCCATCAAAGCTGCCAGGGGGCCAGCCTTCCTGTGCTCCCCTAGAACCTGACACCACATCCTGCCCTTGGTGCTGCCCCCCATAGCTGCCCTGGAGCTGCCACCACCACTGCCAAGCACCACAGCCAGCAGGCAAGCCCACAGGCACCAAGGGGCTACATTGGGCTGTACCCTTCCAAGCCACTGCACACCAAAGTCATGAGTATACTGTGCTCAAGGGGAACACACCGGTGTTCCCTCTCTCGCATCACACTTTCATAGAGATGTTGTAAAGCACTCCTGACTTGTGTCCTGGCTTATGAAAATTTCTGGAAAGGCAGTCCATGCAGTTTTATTTTTATTTGCAGCTGAGAGCCTGCCCTCATTTCTGTCACACCCTGCCTCACGACACGGAGCTGAGCTCAAAGCCTCAAGTCATGAGGCTGAGCTGGGATACAAGCTTTGGTGGAAGACGCCATGCAGTGCCCAGACTTGGCCTTCCCTCCAGCCACAGAAGCCTGCTCTTCACTTAAGTTGGGTGGGCTCTGAGGTGGCACAGGGCGACTGTCATGGGGTCAGCCCAGAGCCCCCCTGATGTCTGCTTGTCTGCTCTCCTAGCTTAATGGTTTCCCACCCCACAGCCCTTTTCCCCAGCGCTCAAGGACTGGCTGATGGACGCCTCACTGAATCAGCCATGGAAGTGCCTTATAGAGTCCAATAATTATTAATTTGAATAAATATATTTTGGCTCCTTCTTCACAAGCCCCTAGAGACACTGCAGGGTTTACTGCTTCAAACTTAGGCTTCTGGTCAGCCTCATTTAAGGCCTCTCTGGAATCCAGACCAAATATAAATGGTGACCAGGCAGAAGTGGGGTGACCAGGCAAAGTGTGATACTTCCTTTGAGACCATGAGCCAGCCCCTTCCCTTCCCTGGCTCAGTTTCCTCTGTTGTAACATGGGCTGGTGGGCCAGATGGTCCCCATGTTCCTTCCATCCTTAGGGATCTAGAAATAGAAGAGGCTCCTCCCCAGTATCCCCACCACCTGGCTCCTGAAGAGCACACACCCGCTCTGCAGAAAAGTGACAGTGAGCCCAGTCTATCAGGGATCTCTGGAAACAGAAGTTGGAAGTGAAATAGCCCAGGGCATTTGGGATGTTCGTTCATTATTACAGGTTGAATTCTGTCTCCCCAAAAGATACATGGGAATCTTGACCCCCCAGGACCTGTGAATGTGACCTTATCTAGAAATAGGGTCTTTGAAGATGTCAAGTTAGGATAAGGTCCTGAGAATATGCCTTCATCCAATATGTCTGGTGTCCTTATAAGAATGGACAAGGCTGGACACGGTGGCTCACGCCTGTAATCCCAGCACTTTGGGAGGCCAAGGCGGGTGGATCTCCTGAGGTCAGGAGTTTAAGACCAGCCTGGCCAACGTTGTGAAACTCCATCTCTACTAAAAATACAAAAGTTAGCTGGGCATGGTGGCACATGCCTGTAGTCCCAGCTGCTCAGGAGGCTTAGGCAAGATAATTGCTTGAACCCGGGAGGCGGAGTTTGCAGTGAGCTGAGATCATGCCACTGTACTCCAACCTGGTTGACAGAGCAAGAATCCATCTGAAATAAAATAAAATAAAATAAAATAAAATAAAATAAAATAAAATAAACAAAGAAAGGACAAGACAGAGACACAGGTTGAAGACGGCAGAGGCAAAAGTTGGGGCCATGCATCTAGAAGCCATGGAATGCCAAGAGCTGATGGCCACACCACAGGCTATTAGAGGCAGGAAAGGACTTTCCTCTATGGTTTTCCAGACGGGGGGCATGCACACCTTGTCTTGGGACTTCTAGTCTCCAGAACTGTCAGATAATAAATTTCTCTTGTTTGAAGTCCCCCAGTTTGTGGTACTTGGTTACAATACCCCTAGGAAACAGATAGACCCAGTCATCCTTACATATTTATTGTGCACCTACTGTGTGACAGGCACTGGCCTAGACCCTAGATAGAGCAGTAAATCACACGAATAAAAGGCCCTTCCTTTGTGGAAATTTTATCGATGATTGTCCTGAGGGAACAAGGAATTTGTCAAAAAGTTTTGATTAGGAAGATAATGTTTGTAGCCTTCCTGTTTTATGTGGAATGGAATATGCTATTTTTTTGGGTCATTTTTCCAGACAGAAATAGCAAATTTCAGAGCTGGAAGAGCCTTCAGAATTTCTCTAGTCCAACTTAATCATGTCCTCAGCAAGGGAACTTAAGTAGAGAGACTGGGTACAGGCTGGCTCCTCGAGTCTGTGTGGTGTCACCACCGCCCACGCTCTGGGTGCTCATGTGTCTGGGCTGGGGAAGAGGTCCATATGAATCATGGATTGGGGGAACTCCAGGATGGGGTTTTCTGGGACCCAACTTTAGAGACTACAGTGGTGCCGTGACTTGAGGGGGTTGTGGAAACAACAAGGAGGCTTTTGTATAGCACACGGGTTCCCCCAACTCTACGTGAGGTGCTCACTGCCTGGGACTCTTCTGGGGACATGGGTGGAAAGGGAACCAGTGACGGCGACATTTAGATCTGATTCCTAAGAGTGGCTTAGAGCCATTGGGTCCTGGTGCGGAGCAGGCATTTCTCCTGCTGGACACGACTCCCCTTCTGTGGCCTGAGGCAGGTGCTAAGACCCTCAGACACGAGGAGGGGGCTGGGAAAGATGGGGACATGGGGAGCAGTCTCACAGCCCACACTGGGGCCCAGCCTGGCTGTCAGGCAGAGGAGCCGGCAGGGGAAAGTGGGTAGGATTAGAGGTGAAGCCATGCCTTTGAATTCAGACGGACCTGAGCTCCAATTCCTATCTGCCCCCTGTTAGTGGTGTGGCCTTGAGTAAATTAAGTCGCCTCCCTAAGCATCAATTATCTTTATCTGCAAAATGGATACATATAGAGTACTTTCTTCAGAGAGTTACTGGGAGGCCTAAGCAATATGGCCAATGTAAGTAGTGAGCTGCCATTATTATTATTGCAGCCAGTGGAGGGGATGCAGTGGAGTGAGGCCCGATAGGAATGGCTGCAGGCTGAGCAGTGCCAGGAGAGGCAGGCAGGGACTGCTGGGGGTGACGAGGGCACTGCCCAGCCTGAGGCTGAAGAGTGTGCAATCAGCCCTTCCCCTCCCTCTGGCTTCACCAGGATAGACCCAGACCAGATGGGGACAGGAAGAGAGAAGGGACATGGACCAGGATAGCTACAATGCTGCTTGCCTCTCACCATTGCCCTTTCCAAGGCCCCTCCCCTGGCCCCTGCTTAGATATGATTCTGTTCTCCTCTCTTCCTCAGCCAGAGGTGCGCTTTTGTCTTTGTGTCATCTCCCAGGGTGTAGCACTCACCTTTAGAAGAACAGGCCAAGCTCAACCACATCCACTGTTGCTTATTTCTGCTAATGGCACTGCTGTCCCTTTTGCCTGGGTATTTCCTATTTCCTCATCCCTTCCCAATACAGATTGTCCCCAGGTCATGCGATGTCACCTCTTAAACATCCCTTGCATGCATGCCGTGCTCTCCGACTCTTTCATCACCACTCTTATGCACCCTGTCTCACCTGCACGGGGGATGCAAAGTCTTCCTCAATATCTGTAAATTTTTCTTCATCTGCCTGCCCCTACCCTATACCTCTGTCAAAGCTGTCAGAGTGACCTTCCTAAGATACAACTCTGAGGGTATTTCCCCTTGCTTCCCATCTGATGGCTTCCTTTTGCTCTCAGGAGGAAGGACAAGGCTCTAACCTGGCCCAGTGTCCTCCAGAGTTTTCTCCACCTGCTTCTGCATGCTCAGCATCCAATGAGCCATGATCCTCCCTGTCCCAGGGGCTTTGCACAAACTATATTCTTTGCCAAGAAAGTTTTCACTGCTTCTCTTATTGTTCTCCAACGCGCCTTCTACTCATCCTTCAGATTCTTGTTCATAGGCCACTTTTTCGAAGGATTCTTCTCTTCTCCGGATTAGTTCAGCTTCTCCTTCAAGCTTGTCTCACATTAGCCTGTATTTTCCTTCCTAGCATTTTCTCAGCTTGTGATTATCTACTCACCCATGTGGTTGCTGTCTGCCTCCCTCCCAGGCTGTATGGGCTGAGAACACAAGGGCATGTTTACTTGACTCATCATTTATCCCAGCCTCTGGCACTCTCTAGCATGTGGTAGGAGCTGAGTGAAGATGTTATTGAATGAATTTGTGAGATGATGGTTTTCCTGTGTTCTACTTGTGTTCCTGCATAGCTAACAGGTGCCTCTAGTCACCTCCATCCATTTTCAAGCTTCCATACCAGCACGCCTGTGCCTCCACACTCCCACCCTTTCTGCGTAGCCATTGCTCGCCATGCGTTTGATTGATGTTTCCTACTTTTCACTAGACTCTGACCATGGGGCAACCCATTGAGCTGCCCAGGGTGGTGGGAAGGAATGCACAGGAAACGAGGCTGGGAATTTGCTTGGGATTTTAAGTGCTTTGTCCTAGAGTTTTCATAGTCCTGGATGGCCTTCAATATGGGAATAATATAACACCAGGACTCCCAGGGCACTCAGACGTCCACATGAAGCTTTGCTCTAGAGCTCAAAGCTCCTGCTCTGGCTGAGTCCCAGCATGCCTGGGGTGGCAGAGGAAGGAGCCTGGGGCTTGGGTTGGGTTTGCTGTGGGAGGCCAACCATCACTCAAGTGGCAGAGCTGGGGCCAAGCTCCCGGCTTTGAAGTCAGATGCCTTTTTCAACCATGGGTGAACTCACCTCCCCTGCATGCCTTAAGCCGCTTCTCCCTTTATGGCATGTAAACAGAGGTAGGAGTGAGGAATACACCATATACCCCTGGGATAACAGGCATGAAAGGTTCAGGGAGCTTCTGAATGTAGTTGGAAGAAAAGAGCTTATAAGCAAGGTGGAGGCAAAGGCACCAGGCAAGAGACAGACAGAATGGCCCCAGGCATAGAACCCACCAAGGAAGAAGACCCAAGTGTCCTGAGCTCTGTGCCACCAGTCATTCTGTGAACATGCTGTTTCCAGAGCCTTGGAAGGCAAAGCACAAGTGTCCAGCTGTTTGCAGTCTCCTCCAGCTGTGCCTTGGAGAGGACTCAGCTTCCAGTGAGTTCTTAGAGAATGGTTTTGGCAGAGCCAGCTTGGGCTATGACATTGAACAACCCTTTTTCATCCTGGGCTTCAGTTCTCCATCCCCAGGATAAAAGGGTGAGGCTCAGCAATTGCATCTTATGTCTTTCCAGAGCTGAATTGATAGGAGAAGAGAGGGCTCCTGGGATCCTCTCCTTCCTCTGTTGTTCACTGGACAGGAAGCCAAATCATTTCTCTTCAGTGGTCACCTGAAGGCCAGGGGAGTGCCCAGGGACACAGGTGTCGCAGACCAAGTTTAAAATCCTGCTGTACTCCTTCCGAGCCACATGATCTTGAGCAAGTTGCTTTACCTCTTTCAACCACAGTTTCTGTTTTCAAAATAAGAAAGATGACATCTTCATGGTAAGGTTATTTGGGAGTTCCTCAAAGTAATGCATATCACATAATAGACCAAACTCAGGGACATTCACAGCGGGTGCTTCCCCTTCTGCATGGCAGGGGAAGGTGCCCTTTCCATAGACTTGAGGCTTCTGTAGAGTTTGTGATTACTCTGGGTGAAGGTGGGTGCCTTCCACCTTCACCCAGCTAGCAAGAGTTTTATCACAAGCACACAGACCTCTGGAGAAGAAATCCCATGTGCAGGTGCTGCCCACAGGTGGTATGAAGAATCACTTAGGATTGTGCTGTGAGTGAGGAACCAAGATGTCTTCCAGCTCAAGTGCCCCAATCCCATGTCCATTGCTGAGGGGGTCTGTTCCATGGACCCGAGGGACCTCAGCCCCTGAAGCGTGAAGCCTTTTTTGAACCCCACCTACAAAGCATACAGGTTCAAACATAAAGGGAAGAACTGAGAGACAGATCATGTTCCACACATTTGTCAACAAGCCTGGAAATGAACATTTGCATGCCAGAATTAAAGCCTGGAAAGTTAATTAGAACTTTATCCCGGCAAGTGTATTGCTCTGTTTGTCTGACACTTTAAAAGAGAAGGAATACTTCTAAGATCTGAAACTAGATTGGTCTTGGATTGGTGAAGGGACCTTGAGTTAGTCACTGAGCTCTGTTGACCATTGTTTTTACTCCACAGAATGAGCATCATCCTGACTCTCTAGTGATCTCCCAGGGCCATTGTGAGAACTAAGCGGAGTCATGGCAGCTCACCTTAGAACGGGTGGAATTGAATGGGTGGAATTCTCTGTGATGAGATAATTTGGAGGAGCAACCAGGAGGCTCAGGTTCTGAGGGGCAGACTTGGAACCAGACCTTGGATGACAAGATCTGGATTTGAATCTCCTGGCTGTTCCTTCCTGGTGGTGCAATTCTGGATCACGTATCAACCTCCAAAAGTTTCCGTTTCCTTAATTGGAAAAGAGCAAAAAGGGGATGATAATGTCCACCTAAGAGAAGTGTCACAAGCCTTAACTCCAGTCCAGCCAGTGAAAATGCTTCACTTAGCAGCTGGTCATAGGTGTTTGGGACATGTTACCTGGATGACTGGTTGGGTGTCAGGAGGTAGGCAGGCAGGCACACCAGCACATCCACAAGGTGCCAGAGGGAGCAGGGCAGGGGGATAATGGGGAGGCCAGCCAGAACCACACGGCTACGCTGTCTTTGTTTCTCTTCTCTGTGGAGGTGTGTCCGTCACCAACACACCTGCCAGGACCATTGCGCAAGAAGCGTGCCTGCTTTGTTAAACAGACAAACTCTCTGCACTTCAGGCCAGGCATGATTTAATGAAACCCTGTTTACCTCTGGCTAGAGCTGCAGTTTTCAAGATTTTCTTGAAAACACACCCCAAGATAGCCCTGGGTGGCTCACTTCCTGTACAGCAGGCATACATGCCTGGTCCTCTTGGGCAGCTGGTCCCCATTCCAGGGACACAGTGGCCTAACTGAACACAGAGCTCAGGATTCTGGGCCTGTTCCCCCCATGCTTCCCATCCCTTGGCAATGCCATCAGTCACTGATCCTGCAGTGCCCGGGGGGTGGGTCATGGGGTCCAGAGGGAGGCCAGGCAAGGTGGCAGTCTGTGTGTGTAGGGAGGCCGTCTGCATGGGGCTCCTCCGCAGACCTTCCATAGACAGGAGAGGATATGTAAAGTGCCCTGTGGGCCCAGAGTGTTTCACAGGTGAGGCCAGCAGACTGCACTCTGGAACACTGTCCCAAACAAATGGAGCTCCCATGTGCTGAGCCTTGCCCCTGACACCTGGGTGCCCCAACAGTTCTCTTGTCTTCATCTCTGTGTCCTCTGCACACCTCACTTTGGGCACTCAGGGTAGTTGGCCTCAGTGCCCAGATGTGTTTAATGCAGCAGGATTTCTTGGCAATCACCCTCTGATTTTACAAACAGGCAATGTAAGGCACAGGGAAGACAGCTATGGCCCATGACCATCCAGCCAGACAGAGAGGGAAACAGAGAGAACACAGGGTACAAAAACAACAACATAGGACTCTAAAATCAGGGATCTGTCCACTCCAGCAAGAATCTTTCCAGGGAATCAAAGGGAATAACACAGTTCCTAATTTTAGAGTTGGGGAAACTGAGACTCAGTGATGAGAAAGGACCTGCCTGAGCCCATCAGGGGAAGAGTGAAGTCAGAACACAGAGTTTCCCTGAGCCCAGACTGCATTTTCCTGTCCAAAATAAATGGAGGCAAAAGTAGCAGTGGATGGGGCTTGGAGGTTGGGGTAAGATGGCCTTTTCTGCTCCTGTCAACTGAGTTTCAAAGCCAGAGTGTTAGTGCTCATCACCCACCCTCCCCACTTTAGCCCCTTTGGGATGTTATAACAAAATGCCATGGACTGAGTAATTTATAAACAACAGTTATTTGTTGCTTACAGTTGTGGAGACTGAAGAGTCCCAGATTAAGGTGCCAGCAGATCCAGTATCTGGCGAAGGCCCACTTTCCAGTTCATAGATGTCATCTCCTGTGCGTCCTCACGTGGTGAAAGAGGCAAACAAGGTCCCTTATAAGGGCACTAATCTTATTCATTAGAGCAGAGCCCTCATGAACTAATTGCCTCCAAAGGCCTACCTCTTAATACTATTGCATTAGGGAATAGTAATCAACATATGAATTTTGTTGGGAGGGACACCAGCACAGCAGGAACAATGAGATGAGCCTCCTGCCAGGAGATCTCCAGCTGTGTGGAAAGTTCTGGCCTGGGTCCAGAGCTGCCTCAAAAAGAACTAAGCCCAGCCCCTGCTGGAGGCTCCTCAAGCCCCTCAGCTGACCTGCTGACCTGTTCTCATGTGTGCAAAGATAACAGGGGTTGGACGTGATGGAGGAAGTGGCTCCCATGGAGGTGGTCCTGGGGAGGGCCATTCACCCTTGATATCTTCATGCCCTTTATTCTATAAATGGAACTTGAAACTCCAAGGCAGATAGTCTCCTCTCTTCCCTGCTAATAGAACCTTGATTCTGTTCAGGTGCCGTCATATGTCCAACTCTATACCCACTCCTCATCCTCTTGTGCTGTAGCTAGGGGTGGTCATGTGATCAGTCTCTGGCTAATGAGCTGGAAATAGTCTTCTGGAAGTCTCTGGGAAGCTTTTGCTTTTATGATAAATGAAGAGAAGTGGCAGCTGACTTCACTCGCTTCTATTCAGCCTTGCCTGCAGACATGAGGTCTGGAGTTACAGTGGCCATCCTGAGATCAAGGGGCAACCAAGTCTTGGTCAAAGATAAGCCAAGAGACCCATAGAGTGTTGGCACTGTTAAAGCACTGACACCTCAGCATTCACTTTTCTCCAGATATCTTGGCATGTGAGAAAAAGAAATCCTTTTTGATGAAACAACTAAAATTAGGCTTTCCATTATTTGCAACCCAAAGCATTCCTAACTGATCTATATCCAGAGATAACGAATCAATTGCTAGGGAGAGGAAAGAACTCAGGGCATCACCTCTTAACTAACTCACCCCTTAACTAATAGTGTGCTCTACCTGAGTCCCTGCATGGATGCTTTGCTCAGAATGCCCTTCTCCAACTTCTGCCCTGAGCACTCTCCTCCTGTCTCAAAGCCACTTCAGGCATCACCTCTTCTCTGTGGCTTTCTTTGACCACTCCTCCTTCCCTGCCCTAGGATGTGATCATCAACTGGTATCACTATAGCACTTTATGTAGACCCCTTTTATGGCCCTTTTGGGGTTTGGGACTGCTAATTAATCATAAACATCTTTTCTTCCAGTTTCAACCAGTTGAGATGTAGACATTGTAGTTAGATGGCAACCACGTTCCAGCCTTAACACTAACAAAGCTGGACTGGAAGACATGATGTGGCTACGAGGCTTCGTAATACTTCCTTCCAGGTCTGGGCCTCGGAATCCACAGAGGGAGAGCAGTCTCATGATCAACCATCCCGTGAACCGCTCTGCTTCCTGCCTGTCAAAGACAAGGATGCTTTTGAAGAGGATGCCTCTAAATCACAGGCCATTGGGAAACTTAATACAGGAAAAATGGCTTGCCCACCAGCACTTCACTTGGCATCCTGACCTGCATTCCTCTGAAAGCTGAGCCCTCCACAAAGGCTTGAGTGCAGGGAGTATATTGAGAAATGCACAGGAGTGACAGGCAGGGAGTAAACCAGGGAAGGAGGGAAAACCTGAGTTGGCCACCTCTATAGGTGGCTGGAAGCATGATGAACTGGTCCTCAGGACTGTCTACCTGGGACCAACTGGAGACACATTTATCCATCAGCTCCCACCCTCCATCAGTCAAAACTGGCTCCAAACTGCTGACACCTCTGGCTGAGGATGTGTAAGTAAAGAGAGATGCCAAGGGCTTGCCACACCAGGGAGGACGAGAGAGTTGAACAGGGCAAGCCTGTGGGGGAAGCATCAGGCCACCCCTGCCCCATGTGGTCAGAGACTGCATGGAATGGATGACCCGGGCTGTGCCTGGAGTAAGAGCAGGTGCAGAGGATCTGCCGTTATGCTCAAGAGGGCCTGATGCACTTGGTTAGCCAACAATCACGTGCTCATCATTTACCCTTCATTTATTGATTCAACACATGTTTATTGTACTTATTAAGAGTCTACTACAGGTCAGAGAGTGCTAGCCCTTGGGAATATAGGAGAGAGTTTCTGCCCCTTGGGAAACTTGGAATCCTGCAGGATATATACTTTAAACAGATAATTATAAACACGAGTTCAAAAGTACATCAAAAGAGAACTTCCTTGTGCTATAAAAATATGACAGGGACCTAAGCTATTCATTTTTTTTTCATTTGTGTGTTTATTTATTCAGCACATGTTTATTGAGGTCCAGCAGCATACAGGTTCTGTTTTAGCCCTATGGATATGGCAGAGAACAAGTCCCCACCCTCTAGTGGGGTAGAAAGCTAGTAAACAAATGCATCTGTATTATTTGATGAAATAGTGCACATAAGGCAGGATGTATGGAAAAAGGATGAATGGAGGACTTCTTTAGATAGGGTAAGTGGTGGTATCTCCCAGGAGGAGAGCACACCTCATTCATCTTTGCATCCCCGGGCCCATGATTCACTGGCAGGGTCGCCATGGATAAGCTAGTCACAGTCAGAACTTTTGTTTCTTCATTTCACTCATGCATGCATTCATTCATATATCATCATGCATTCAATATTGCTTGCTTGCTTACTAGGTGCCTAGTAGATGCAATACAGCAGTGAACAAAAGAAACAAAAAATTTCTGATCTCATGAAACTTAAATTCTTTGGGGCGGGCAAGGAAAAAAATAAGAAAAATACATCTTACACACTGCACATGTACCCCAGAACTAAAAATAAAAAAAAAAATAAAATTAAAATACATTTTAGTCAACTGGTGATTATATGGAAAACAGTGAAGCAGAAGGAGTGGAGGGGAACCATTGGAGGGAGTGGGAGAGGCTGACATTTCAAACATACTGGCTGGGGACATTCTGGGGAGGTGGCAATGTGGGCAAGACAAGAATGAGGCCAGGGAGTGGTCACAGGCTGGCTCAAGGAAGAGCAGTTTAGGCTGTGATAGTTAATTTTAGGTGTCAACTTGACTGGGCTAAGACAGATAGCTGATAAAACGTGATTTCTGGGTGTGTCTGTGAGGATGTTTCCAGAAAAAATTAGCATATCAATCAATAGAGTGAGTAAAGAAGACCTGCCCTCACCAATGTGAGCATCATCCTGTTGCTGGCCTAAATAGCACAAAAAGGCAGAAGAGGCCAGGTGCAGTGGCTCACTCCTGTAATCCCAGGACTTTGGAAGGCCCAGGTGGGAGGATCTCTTGAGGCTAGCTTGGGCAACATAGCAAGATCTTGCCTCTACCAAAAAAAAAAAAAAATTAACCAGGCATGGTGGCACGTGCCTGGAGTTCCAGCTACTTGGGCAGCTGAGGTAGCAGCCCAGGCATTTGAGGCTGCAGTGAGTCATGATCATGCCACTGCACTTCAGCCTGGGGAACATAGCAAGACCTCAACTCTTTAAAAAAAAAAGGTGGAGGAAGGATAAATTCCTTCTCGCTTCTTGAGCTGGGTCACCCATCTGCCCTTGGACATCGAAACTCCAGGTTCTGAGGTCTTCAGATTCTAGGACTTACACCAACCTCCCCCTCCACCGTTCTGCAGCTTGCAGATGGCAGGCTGGGGGCTTCTCTCAGCCTCCATAATTACGTGAGCCAATTCCCATAACAAATCTCCTCTTATCTATCTAAATATATCCTATTGGTTCTGTTTCTCTAAAGAACTTTAATACAGAGGTGGAGGGAAAAGTGAAACATAGGTAAAAATGCCACTCAGAAATACTGCGTTATAGGGTGCTTGCAAGAATTCAACAAGAGATTGGATCTGTAAAAACATGGTTCATAGAAAGTGTTCAATAAAGGTCACATTCCTTTCCACTTTTCTTCTCAAATTTGTTAGCAAAATGAAGCTTTATTTAAAGTCTCTTTTTGTAAAAAAAAAAAAATACAAGCTGTTCCAAGGCATTTAAAGGAAATGTAATCAATTGCACAGTGTCAAGTGACAGATGGAAAAGGAAACGAGGAAAGAACATAGATTGGAAAGGCTCATGGGAAAATGTCACCACTGGAAGGAAGTGAAGCAGTTACCTTCTCCAAAGCTTCTGGTCAGCAACAAGGAAACTGAGGTCTGGGAGAATGAAAAGGACTTGGCCAAGGTCAGCCCAAGAATAAGCATTATAGGAAACTGTCTCTTGTTGGCTGAAAGGAGTCCAGGGAAAGGGAGATTCCCCATGTTCAGAAGTGGACAGGTCCCTTTATGCCAAAGGGCATGAAGGAGCACCAGACAGATGTGTTCTGGAGTGAGACGGATCTTGAGATTGGATCCTGGGAACATCAAGTGTTTATGAGGATGTGGAGTAACTGGGACTATCATATATTCCTTGTGGGGGTATAAAATGGTGCAACCAGTTTGGAAACAAGTCTAGCAGTTTCTTATAAAAGGAAACATACACTCATTCAATGACCCAGGCATTCCACTCTCAGGTATTTATCCAAGAGAAATAAAAACATGTCCGCACACTATTTATAGTAAGATGTTTGAAGCAGCTTTATTCATAATCACCCCAAAATGGAAACCACACAAATGTCCACAAACATAAAAGAAGTTGTGGTACATTCATACAATGGAATAATAGTCAACAGTAAAAAGGGACAATCCAAGGATACATGCAAAATATGGATGAATAAACCCACACACACACCCCACCCAAACCAAACCATCACTTGAGCAAAAGAAGCCAAAAGTAAGAGATGAAAGCAGTACAATTCGGGAAGTAAAGGTGAGCTAGGAACTCTAATAGATACTTATCAAGGTTTCTGGCTGCCTCGAACCCTTTAAACACCCCTGTGATGTCTTGTAAGTACATTGCTTTATGAGTTCTGTCTTCCTGCAGCAGAAGTCAGAACATTTACTTACCCAGCCTCCTTTGCAGCATGGCACAAATATACGCTCAATCACAAAGTGTCGAGTAACCTGTACATGTAAAATTATATGTACCTGCCAGAGAATTTAATTCAGAGCTGAATAACTGGAAGAAAGAACTCAGCACTGAATCTGGATTTACTGGCGACGCTGGAGATTAAGAGGTCTCACTTAGTAGGTTTAGTAGCAGTAGTGATGCACAGTTGTGGTTGGATGCAGAAGTGGCATGGAGCTGATAGCAATTGTGATAGTGAGAAATCTGAAATTCTGTTATATTAGTATGTGGTGATGACAGGGACATTGGTGGTCTGGAAGGTCCCTCCTCAGAGCATTTCTGGGGCGAAGTTTCAGGCAGTACTTTTGGAAACTTCACCTGAAGACAGGTCCTCTGGTCCTGGCAATAAGTTCATTAGATACCCAATATCCTTACCATGTCCCGAAGCAAACTCTTCATATCAGCCACCAACCTCTGTCTCATCTGTCTCTACCACAATCTGCCATACCTGCATTATTCTTCATTTCACCAAATGGCAACTCTGTTCTTCCACTTGCTCAAAAACCTGACTCCTTGTTTTCTCTCCTAACATTCAACATAGCAAACACCCTGTTGGCTCAACCTTTAAAATATACCCAGCCTCCAGCCTGTTCATCTTCTTCATTGCCTCCACCCTGCTAGAAATCATCATTTCATAACTGGATTTACAAGGCAAATTGGCAAATTAACTTTTCTCCCTGTTTCCGTCTTTGTTCACTGCAATCTAGTTTCACAACTGCAGCCAGGTGGTCCTTCTGAAAACATTTGTCTAATCTTATCACCCCTCCCCTGGAAAGGGTTAGATGACTCTCCATTTCATTCAGAGTAAACACAAAAATTTATATAATGATCCACATTAATGTAAAACTCCTAAATATATGATTAGGCTACGGAATACAACAGTATATTTTTTAAAATACATTGTGACTAAGTAGGATTTGTCCCAGAAATGCAAAGGATATCTATTCATGTGGTTCACCATATTAATGATAGAAATGGGAAAAACCATCATATCAGTCAATGCTGAAATAGCATGAAGTTTAATATGAAATTCTAATTTTTAAAAATGTTTTTACAAAAATGAATAGATGATAGCATCCTTAATTCAACAAAGGCTACATGCTAAACATGTAGAGAAAACATCATATTTAAGAGAAATTTCCTTTTAGGTCATGAAAATAACAAGCAGAGCTGTTGTCACAACTACTGTGCCATATAATTGTAGAGGTTCTTGTTAACAAAGAAAGAAATAGTGGTAGAGTGAAAAGAAAGAGAAATTTCCCCATCATTAACAGATAATATGATCATTTACATACAAAAATCAAAACAGCAACATACAAGATGAATATGTGAGAAGTAATAATGTTCTTCTATACCTCCATTAACAGCAAGAAATTGCAATGAAAAATAAGATATGATTTTACAATAGCAACAAACTCTCCAAAGTAGCAATTAACTTATTAAGGAATGTACAAAACATTTATGGAAGAAAATTTAAACCTAAGGAAGTGAGATAAAATCCATATTCATGAATAGAGAGCATTATAAAGATGCCATTTTTCCTGTATTAATCTGCACACTCAAAATAATTCCAATAAAAACCCAGGCAAGATTTTACAAAACTTAACAAACTGATTCCAAAAATTTTTTTATAAGAGAATGAATTCTAAGAAATAATTAAGCCAATATTGACAGAGAACAAAGTTGGGAGCTTGCCCTATCAGACTATAAGACTTACTACAAAGTAATGGTAATTAAAATAGTTGATACTGGTTTAACAAAAAAGAGAGAGAGAGAGAAATATACTAATAAAAAAGTATAGAGTCTCAATTATATGAGAAATTGGTATGGTCATGAGCTGTTAAGAGTCTGAGCTTGCCACAATTTCATAGTTGTTAAGCAGAAGACACAAGACCCTAGGTTCAGAGACAATGGGCAGCTAATTACTCATAGCAATGGCAATAGTCAGAATATCAGCATTTATGTTGGTTCCTCGCATCCCAGTTCCCACAGGATGACATGAAGAGGTCTGGGTGATGCCTCCACACACAGTGGGTTAATTGTCAGGAGAGAAGCGCTAAGCTTAAACCCAAACCTTTTGTAATGGGCAGTAAGCTTGCCTGAACTTTGCCCCAGAGGGAGATGTTATTTTATTATACTTGGTAGTAAACAAACCTGCCCTTTGTTCTGCATGGAGACAGTATCTCTATTTCCAAGGGTGTTTGCTATACAAACATCCTTGAAAAGATAGTTGCAAACAGTCTGTCACAGTCTCTGCTATGAGGTATGCAGAAATGCAAGATACACATGAAGAATTGGCTCCCAACAGGTATATGGTAGAGCTAGCGTCACAAATCATTGGAGAAAGAATAAATTAGCTAGTAAAGTACGTTAGGAATAGTAGCTTAGTAACTTCCTATGCAGAGAAAAATAAAGTTGAGTCCTTATCTCATTCTTTCTATAAAAATAAATGCCAAGTGGTTTAAAGACCTAGTTGTCAAAATTAAGACTAAAACTAATAGAAAAAATATGTAGGGTTTTTTTTTTAACTTTGGAGTCCTGAATTTTTTTAAAATAAGACTCCAAAAACACAAGCCATAGGGGAAAAACAAGTGGATTTACATCAGAATTTAAAGGCAGAATTATGTTCATCAAAGTACACCATTCAAAACCTTAACAGATGCATGACAATTTGGAGAAGACTTTGACAAGGCCTAAAACCAGCAAATGATTAATAAGTAGGTTGCTCAAGTAATTCCTGCAAATCAACAAGAAGAAAAAGAAATAGAAAAACAGGCAAAGAATATGAATAAGCAATTCATAGGAGAACTCCAAGTGGCTAAGGCAAACTATCAAGAAAGCACATACATGCAAATTAGGATGAGGAACCGCTTTATATCCCATCTGATTGGCAAACATTAGAAAACTGGAAAACATTAACTCTGGGTGAGAATATGAAGAAAATAGGTACCCTTGCACACAGCTGTAGGAATTTTGTTGCAGTTGTTCAGGAGAATCATACAGAAATACTTAGTAAAATAAAGGACCCTGTGGTCCTACAATTCTGGTCCACAATATATCTCTCAGAGAAGGTCCAAAAAGAACTATGCTCTGTGACATTGTGTGACTATTTTTGTTTGTCTGGCCTCTCCTCCCTCTCCTGAGAGATGCAGCTCAAGCATGATCCTCCAAAAGTCATCTCCACCCCACGAATTGACTCTGTGCCTGTCCTCCATGCCTCCACCCCACTCCTGGCTTCAATCTGTCTATGCACTCATCACACTGCATGTTTGTGGTTGGTTTAGATGTCATTTGCATTTCCCATTGGTCCAGGAGTACCCTTACAGCACGGACTATATTTTATCATCCTGTGTCTACAACTCAAAGCAGTATACTTGGCACAGAACAGGCCTTCAGCTATGTGGAATCAATAAATTCATCAAACACAGGGCCTGGATTTGGGGCCTGGTATTTGTAAGGTGGAATTTCTTTCTTGTGTGCAGATTCCACCCTTGCTCCAGTTATCTTGGCTGGTCTGATAAGGGCAGGGAAGACTGCTTTAGTCTTGGGATTCCAGTATATCAGCAGGAATTCCATGCATCCACTCCTGGCATATCCTTTTGGGGTGAGTCTGCTAATAGCCTGTGTCATTTTGAAGGAGAAGACGTCTGCCAGGCCATGATGTGATATGTACTCAGAGCAGCTGATGTTTGTCAGCCATAGGCCCTGCTGCTCCACTAAGCTTCCATTCCTCCTGTTCCTTCTGTGTTCAAGAATGTGGAGCCTGGCTCCCTCTGGGCTCCAAAAATGCTTCAGGCTGGGTCTTGTGAAATCTTAACCTTTCCTCCCACCCCTATTCCCTTAGCATTGCCACCTTCATCATAAAATAATTTATACAAGTGGAAAGGAAGAAAAAAAATCCAGTGCAAAAATACCATATGTAGAACAACATTATGAAATCTCCTTAATGTCCTGAAAGCTGCACCAGGCCATTTGGAAGATGCATTAGCCAGATAAGTATTAACAGAAGGGCCTATCACAGAAACGTTACCCAAACTACCACCTTTTATTAAGCCCCCAGGAGAACTTAAAACCAGCCCATTACTCTGATGTCTGAGACGGGCCTGTTTTTTCCCCCCTGTGAAAGCAAGCTTAAGTATTTCAGAAAAATGACATGGATTAATCATAGGTACCACTGAGGGCCATCATCTTCATGTCAGAACTTGGGGTGGAGGGAAGCTTGACTTTCAGATAACACTCAGAGTTGGGCCAAGTGTCAGTCTCCTGTACACTTCTAGAGAGCTGAAAGGCCAAGGAGAGAGAAAGTTTAAAACTACTTTCTGGATTTATTGCCTACTTCTTTAGTCTTTCTTCAAAAACCAAGGCACTCAGGAGACATTAAGATCTGAGTTCTGCCTCTGCTCCTAGCTTGCTGTGTGACCTGAGACAGTTACTTAAGCTTTCTGGCTCTCAGACTTGTAACGTGCAAAAAGGGAAGAATACCAAAGTCACTAAGTGACCTCTCAGAAGAGGTAGCCCAGGTCATGAGAGTGTGGGCTCCAGAGGAGGCCAGCTGCCAGCCTCACAGCTCTCTCAAGTTCCTAGATGAATGGTTTGCAGGTAATTACACAAACTGTCAAAGTCTCAGTTTTCTTCACTGTAAAATGGGGTTTACAGAACCAATCTCCTGAATTGTAATAATGAAATAAGACTTTATATGGAAAGCAGTTACAACAGTTTCTGGAGCATAATAAGTGTTCAATAAGTATTTGTAGTTATTATTGTTGTCACTTAAGTTCTATTTTAGGTAGCTTCAAAAATAGTTCCCAATGATTCTGGCCTCCTAGTATTTGCACCCTTGTATACTACTTCTTCTTGAGGGTGGGCTGAACCTAGTGGCTTACTTCAAATGAATGGAATACAGTAGATATAAAAAGGTTTCACATCCAAAACTAGGCTATAAAAATTCTCTGCATTTTATATTGTGTATATTCTCTTGCTCTATCATTTGCTTGCTCTGAAGGAAGCCAGCTTCCATGTTGTAGGCCTTCCTATGGAGAGATCCATGCAGTGACAAACTGAGAAAAACCTCCAGGCAACAGCCAGTTAGAGACTGAGCCCTTCAGTCCAACAGCCCACGTGGAAATGGCCCCTCCAACAAACACTTGAGTGCACTAAGGAGAGGATCCTCTTTGGTTGAGTCTTCAGATGAGACTACAGCCCCAGTCTCCACATCAAGTGCAGGCTGTGGGAGGCCCTGAGCCAGAGGACCCCACTAAGCCAGGCCTGGATTCCTGAGTCACAGAAACTGTGAGATAATACGTATTTGAAGAAATGTGTCACACAGCATTAAGTAATTATTGTAGGCTTCTTCCAGGTCCAATATACTGTTTTCCCAAGGTGATTCCAAACTCATTCTATTTCTAAGACACATAGTGATGCACAGTGAGAACTGTGGTCTGTGAAAAGAAAGAATTTATTGCAATCCTATCACACATAAAGTACTGCAGTTTCTCTAGATGAGACACAAAGACATCAACACATTTCTTCATGCTTGTATCTGTACGGTGGAAATACTGTATAACTCCATTTTCACCTTAATAGCTAGAAATTAGCTACAGTTGGAGTACAATGCCATGGAAATTGGCAAATGCTTCAAATCAAGGTTTGTTTTTTTCTTAAGAGCAATGTTAAACATTTGCTAGCATACAACTGAAGCTAATCCTCAGAAGTCGTTATTCTAAGAACTCCAGGAAAACTCAAAAGAAAAAAGATCTTTTCTACCTGGGAAAGACAAAAGGATTGAGACATAAGCTGCTGGCTGTGGGGTCAAAGTCCTCCTAGGTCTATATTCCCCATGCTATTAAATTTGCAGAACTCAGATGCAACTAAGAACCTTGTCTTTGGAATATGATAGTTTCCTCACCTGCGAAACAAGACTGTTGCACACCTCTGGGGAGTCACTGTAAGGATAAAATGTATGTACAAGTGCCTAGCACTGTGCCTGGCACATAGAAAGTGTTCGGCACACATTTTAAAACTTCTTCCCGTCTCCTCCTACTGGAAGAGAGAACTAGGTTTGGGGTGATGGAATGGGAAGAGGGTGCAAAGCCCACATCCAGCCATTGAATGCCAACATAATGATCTGCATCTTACATGGTCCTCTTTGAGAAAATGTCTTCTATGCTGATGTAGGAGGCCCTGTGGAATGAGACTGGAGAAGCATTCATTGAGCTGTGAGGCCCTTGCATGTGTGAGACATCACCAGCCTCACTTTGATGGACATTCTCACTATCAAGGTGACAAGGACATGAGCAGCTTCATTTTTGAGTGCACCAGATACTCAAACCTTGCCAGATGAAGAGGATGAAAGCAAGATTTCATCTGCTTTGCCCGTTGCTATATCCCTAGGGCCTATCCCAATGTCTGGAACACAGTAAGTGCTCGATAAATAGTTTTGGGGGTTAATGAAAGGGTTGAAGACTAAGCTGGAGGAGATCTTAGGCATTGTGATATCCCAACAACTCCTATGTGCCCTTTTTAGAGATGAGAAGACTGAGTCTTTCCGTCACTTGTCGGGAGCCAGTCTCCGCACATCATAGTTTGCTCCAGTCTCAGAGGGGAAGGCTGCAGGACCTAGGGCTTCTCTTAGCTCTCAGCTTCTGCTCAAATTTCAGAAGACTTCAGAATAATGAGGTATGTTTCAAACTCAGCAGGGAGGAGAGAACTTTCAGGCCAGTTTTACAATTTTTGATTTTAGTTTTATTTTTTAACACTAAGGAATCACCATGGTGGTTGCAGGAATGACCCTCCTACTAAAAGGAGTTGGGAGAGAAATGGGAGAGTGGGGTGAGGAATCTTATAAAGTTGAAAACCTGCTGGTTCTTGTTAAAAGAACAGAACAGTGTTCTCCCCTCCCCCAGTGCTCAGAGGGTTTGACCCTCCTCTTCCAGAACCCCTGGTTTTATTTTATAATCTAACTCGGCTGCAAACTCCCTAGCTACGCAGCTGACTTTTTACAGCCTGGACTGGGGAATGACTTCATCTCGGTGAATTTATGGGTCACAGCAGAGGATGGAGCAGGGGAACTGGAAGGGGGAAATCACAGCCAATCCTGCCCCCACCCTACCATGATGATTTTCCCAGCCGTGGCCTTGCAGAGCCCGTTCTTGCCCTGTGAGCAGGGGTGCTGGGCCAGAATCCCCTGCTGCTGCCTGACATGTTCTGTGAACTTTCAGCAGAACAGGATGCCTGGCAGGCACTGGAGCTGGCTGAACACGTCCAACAAACCAGGGAGGGTGAGCACAGGGGCCCCTGTGAGACCTTCCCAACTCTGAGGGACTGGGGCTGGCTGAAGTTAGAGTGACTGTTCTTAAAGATGGCAGTTGCTTTAGACACTCGTCGCTGGTACTGTCTGTCCTTGGGCAGAGACCCTCACTGTGGAAAACCCAGCGCTGTGACTCTGGAGGTTCTGACTTTGCTGTCTCCCAAAGTGTGATGCCAATGCCTCAGCTGGGAGACATTCCAGGAGCCAGTCCACCTCCCTGCCTTACAAACGGGGCTCCTAGAACATGCTCTTGCATTCCTGCCTCTGTGTCTTTCTACTGGCTGTCTCTTGTGCCTGAAACACCCTTCTTCTTGGCTAACAATATACCCTGGAAGTCTGACCACTTATCATTCAGAGTTGTGAAGCCTACCTTTGAATAGCTGCAGGAGGGGCAGCTCTATCTCTGTGTGTGTGTGTGTGTGTGTGTGTCTGTGTATGTATGTGTGTGTATGTGTGTGTGTATGTGTGTGTGTTGACCTCTGGCACAACAGCAAGGCTCCGTATCTATTTCACCTTGATTTCTTCTCCTTTCTGTCCCCAGTATCTGGCACAGAGTTGGTGCTCAGGAAGGATCATCCATGAACCTGTAAAACAATAGCCAACCCAGAAACCCAAATGTTTGGCAAAACAAAAGGCTCTTCCTCTCTACACAGCTGATGTGTGTCCTTGGCAGGGCAGAGGCTAGGGTGAGGTAAATGATGAGCCTAGGGCATGAACTTTAGGAGGCAGTCACCCTGCTGCAAATGCAGGGTTGGCACCTGAGAATGAGCACTTCCTTATATGTTGTGTCTCTCTCACCTCACACTAGTCCTGGCCTAGCTCCTGGAGTGTTGTCTAAAACAAAACTTGAACCACACACCTTTAGCCTATGAACTTTAACTGTCTCAGAGGTGATATTGGACTGTGGACAGAGTTTGGACTCAAGAAGACCAAACTCAATGCTCTGCCACCTATGAACTCTGGGATTTGGACACCTTGCTCAGTCCTTCTAAGTTTTATTTTCTTGTCCTTTCTGTCCCTTGGGATAGAAACACACCCCTCTCATCTCATCAAGAGCCAGCAAGTGAACAAATCTGGCACTGAGTCTGGCAGGTAGGGGCAGATGAGAGGGGACCTGGAAAGATTTTAAAGCTGAGTGTGGCCCTTCATTTATTCTAATAACTTACTATGGCCCCATGATAGACTCTAGGATACCAAAGTTTAGCAAGCCAGACTCCTCATCCTTGAGGCACTCACAGACAAGGAGGTGAGGTAGACAGGTGGACCTTTGACTCTCACCCTACATGGTAGAGGCATTAATGTGGGTGTACAAGTGGCCAAGAGAGAGTGTGCACTGAAATCTGACTGTAGGAAAAAGATCACTGTTACAAGGGGGCTAAATTAAGGCCATTACCCTGCTTCAGTGACTGCTGGATGGGCATTGAACTTTAAGAGGAAGGTTTTCTGATGGATGAGGAGAAAAAGAGTGCTCTTGTAGAGGGACCAGCATACGCAAAAGAATGGAAATACAAAAAAATCTGTGATTTTGAGGAACAGTGAGTAGGTTTAGCTAGAAAGTGAAATATTTGGGGGAGAAGAATGAAGATGAATGCCCAGGCTGGTTCAGGAGTAGCTGAAGATAGAGAATGAACTACACAACTTTCTTTTTCAAAATTTGCACTCAGGTTGGGTATAAATGTGGGTGGCTGTGCACATGGTGTGGAGCTTGTTTGGGACACTAAAGAGTTTGACTGTATTAAGAATTTGATCTGGCATGATATGGAAAAAGAGCTGTGGATTGTATTTGGGAGTGCTGGAGTTCCTTGGGCTTGTGCGGCTTGGGTATAAGCATGATCAATGAGACTGTTGAGGTCAAGGCCCTCAGGGTCACTCTCAAGCAAATTAGAATAAGACCTGCTTTATGGCCTCTGTCCCTGGAGTTCCAGGCCAGCTTTGTGGCAGAGCCTGGGCCTTCTTCCAGCGGTGGGATTGAGTTGTCAGTAATTCAAGTCCAGAGCTCCACTCTGTGCTGTGTGCAAGGGCCTCTGAGGGATGTGTGGTTGAAGGTCTGGCTCTGGTGACTTTGCCACCATCCCTCATCCTTCTCCTGCCTCCTACCAGCTTGGTTTTTCCTCACCAGCAATGCCCCAGAGATACCCACTTCTCTGGCAGCCCCTTCTGCCTGTTCCTGTCACCTGCCTGCTCATCCCAGGACCCTGCCACCCATCCTTAGTGCTCCTTGAATCTCTTCTCCGCCTTTCTCATCCCTTTGGAATAATCATTTAAAAAAGAAACCATACTGCTCTCTTTCCTCAGCCCCATTGAGATCTGAGCTCTCTCTGCTCCTGGCATATTTGATCAATCTTCCTCTCCTTCTTGCCGACTGTCAGGGAAATTGGAATCAGACTTAAACCTGTAACGAGATTAATGGTCTAAAGACAAGCATGTACCTCAGAGTGTAATTGGGGCTGCTGCTCTTTGATAATCTATTCAACTCATTTGGTTCCATCGTTAATAGACAGCTGTGTATTCTGTGATGATTACATATACATTAATCAAAGACACGTTACGCTGAGAGTTGAAAAATTACACTTCCCTTTTTCCCCTTTGCAGAAAAAAAAGAAAATATTCCACCACTCAATGACAAGGAGAAAGGTGCTTAGAGTCGCAGAAAACAAGCAATGAGCCTTTTTCTGAAAGCTTTTTCTGAAAACAATGAGAATTTATCCTGAAATGTCGCAGTATCATTAAAATTGTCAAAACAAGAATGAGGATCAGGGAACTGGGTTGGAAAAAGAGTGTCCATAACTTGCATAAGATTCTCCAAGGAGACTTTATCCTCCCAAAAAACTTTCAGAAGTTTCTAGATCAATGATCTTCCAGGTTCCTCTTGGTGTTAACCAGGTGTAATCTTACATTTAACCAGCACTGGAGGATCTTCAAAGTCACAAAACCAACAAAGGCCAACTGGACACTTCTCCACTTAGTATTCAAATGAAATTCACCAAGTATTGTTTCTTTTTGCATCCCTGCACAGGCCTGGGGCCACTTATAATGACACATAAAGGTGCATTAGGAGGAAAGGAGTGAGGCTAGTGGGAAGAAGGCCTTCTGGGCTTAGGCTTAGAGCGCTTGATTTTTGGGGAGCTAGGTTGGCCTTAAAGGCACAGAATTGCTTCACCTTTCTGAACGTCGACATTGCTATCTCAGCAATGGGAATAGCAATATTTACCAACTAAAGGCAAATCAGGGACTATAGTCAGCAATGGGGATAAAATGCTCCATAGAGTGGATTACATCATACAAACACACAATATTACCCCAACAAAGCAGCTGGCAAGGTGAGGATGGAAGTGTGAGTTCCACATCTAAGTGCAGAGCCTGGGGCCAAGGGCTTTGAATGTTGACTTTGCCACTTGTTAGCACTGTGAACTTCAGAAGCTTAACTTTTTTCTTCCTCAGTTTCTTCATATTTAGACTATGGTCATAATAGTACTTACCTCTTAAGGTCATTGTGTCTCAGGGACACGAGATTAATTCATATATGTAAACAGTTAGATCATGCCTGGACACAGTGGACACCGGGTGTTGGTGATCACCACTATTCACAATCTGCAGTGGAATAGAAAAGTACATGCACAAAAACCTGGGGCTAAACGTCATGTGTTACAGCAGTGACCACCTCTATTTTGTTCAATCCTCTCTCCCCTGTGCTTGTCTGATGTTAGAACATAGGAGATCAGCAAAAATCCTGAATAAATGCACATCAAATGTAACCATTGACTAAGTGAACATCAAATATAACTCAGAACTTCACAGCAGCCCAGCAGCCAGGGAAAAGAGGCAAACGTCTTGAGTCATATAGTTCTCAACAGTTGATAAAAAGAAAGACACACATCCCATCATCAAAAGATACAAAGTTTTTCCTAGTGCCAATTTATAAAAAGAATGTATCACTTGGGTCCCAGGTTGGTGCCAAATACTCTAATGGATCTAATGGATCATGTCTTCAATAGGAGTTAACTAGAAGATGCAGAAATTTCTTCATCTGACTTTGGGTGACAGCTGGACCATAATATTAACGAACATCTCAGAGCAGGACCTAAATAAATAAGGTCAGGACAGGTGGCTTCTTTGGCCACTTTCATAATTTAAGGACCAAACTCATCCATCCTCAGAGTTCAGGTTCTTAACCCATTTTAGAGTCAGAGACCTCTTTAGAGAATCTGATTTAAAAATAAATAAATAAATAAATAAATAAAAACCAATAACTAAAGCCTCTCTCCTAAGAAAAACATACCTGCACTCAACATTTTGCATACAGCTACAGAGGGGTTCATGGATCCCTAAATCTCATTTATTAATCTATTAACCCACTAGGCATCTATGAACTGAAAACTAAGAACCACTTAGAGGGGTGGCTGGAGAGACGGCCCTGAGATGCCATGTGTGGAAACAGCCTTTCAGTGTGCAGTGGTGCAGAAGCGCAGCCATTGTTCTCCACTGTCTCAGCTGGGCTTCCTGCCAGCAGTTGGCTCCAGGCTGAGCTCTCTGGCAAGAGCTTGGAGTACGGATACCTTCTTTTTCATTGAAGGACAGTCCACATAATTTGGATCTAAATGAGAAAGTGGTTTAGACAACCTCCCTTTTCACCAACTTCTCAGGGAGTCAGGTCATGGGCCTAACCACGTGATGCCACCAACATCCTCAAGAAGCAGTTTTGGAAGGTTCTCATGAGCTGCAGGCATGAGGTATCCCCTTCCAGAGCAGGAGTACCTCATCATCATTGGTCTCGGCTGTGGAGAGCCATGCCTCAGAGGGACCACGACCTTTCTAGCAGCAATGGCTTCTGGTATCCCTGTCAGAGAAGCGGGCAAAGCTGCTTCCAGGTCCCTGGAGAGATTTTCTTGATGAGAGAATTGCTAACTCTCCTCCTGGATGTGGGAACTGCAGCTGCCAAAAACAGACCAGTTTGGATGTGTACAAATTTTCTGCCACTCTTTCTGAGCAAAATTAGACAGTATAAGATGCTGCTTTTGGTCCTTTCTAGAACACTGGGTGATATTGGCAACAAAGCAGAAAAGTGCCTGCATAACGGCACAAAATACCTTTCTGGCCTCAGCAACATTCTTCTTGCCCGCCTCAACATATGCTCATCTCTTGCTCCAACTCAGGCACTCCCTACATGTCCACATCATCCCTTGGAATATGATGCAACTTCCATTGGTTTTAAGTACATTACATTCCTTTCACCTTTCAATACTCCTCTCAAATACGACCTGCTCTTGGAAGCCTTATGGGGTATTCCCTCCTAGGAGGCCCACAGCACATCCCATATCTGTTGGCCAAGGGCAACCGTGCTGGTCCATTAGAGCTGGTTCCTCATCCACGTCATGGGGACAAATGATGGCCCATGTAGAGGAGTTGTCATGAGGACTGTGTACCTTAGCACATGTACAGTGCTCAGAATAAGGCCTGCTGCAGGAAGTCCATGAGTGCCAGCAGCAATGCTAACAATGATTATAGCCAATTAACATCCTGCAAGCACTTTCACGTCCTTTATCTCAGTGAATCATCATCTCAGGTCTCTGAGAATGACATTTGTATGATGTTGAATCTGAGTTACCTAGGGGGGAACAACTTGTCCACAGATGCAGAGAGGAAGTGACAGGATCAAGGCTCCCCATGCAGCCATCCTCGTGGCTCCTACCTGTCATCACAGGGCCGTGTCTGGAACAAGTGGGCCTCTGAAGAAGCACTGAATGGAAAGGGGAAAAAGCTGCCATGAGGGGAAGTTTGCATGTTCAAACTGCCTGCATTTTAGCAGAGGGAGACTTTGTGACAGCCTCTTTAACACCCTTCCTTACCCAAATACATTACAAACAATGTTGCTGCAGCAAATATCAAATGAGTACACAATGATCAGCACTGACTACAAAGGTGTTACTGGGCCCACCAGCAAGTGACAATGTTATGAAAATCATCCCCTAAGAGAAGATGTCCCCATCCAACTTGCAGGACCAAAGAGTCACAGGGATTGAAGGACTCCAGGAATGTTCTCCCAGAAAGGAAAACTCTAAGTCACGCTGGGGACGCTGCTGCTGCCTTGCAGAATAAGTGGGGCCAGACACTGAAGGACCACTCAGATGTCTGTGCCCGTAAACAAATCCTAGCCTCATTTCTAAAATCCAGAGCCCACCTCTACAGCTGCTTACAGGGGTCTCAGCTCTGTGGAGAGGCTGCTGAGGATCTTTATAAACCTGAGATAGCTGATTTCGGCATCAGTGTCTGGGGGAGGTGGGAACTTGGCTTTGTCTGGATATCCAGTTAATATTTATCTTTCAATTCATATTGAATTTAACATGAAATTTTTTATTCCATACCGCCTTGATTGGTATTTAATTGAGGCATGAGTTGGATCTAAGAACCAAGTTAAATAACTTCTAGTCCTCTGGCCCAGGCCTATGTGTAGGGACTATGATGGGTTAGCCCTAAACCTACAAACACGTGTAAGGATATTTCAAGCCTATAAACCATTTTCATACCCATGCTCTCTTTTGATTCTTAAGGTAACCCCGCACATTAATCAGGGCATGGATCCTACACACTACGGTGCAGAAAGAGTAAATAGCTTTGTTGCAGGACTTTTCCTTAGTTCAGCGAAAGACAGAGTTCTTGTCCATCCCACGGCCACAAAAATTTAGGCTTGCAGATGGTTTAAAGGGTGAGTAAAGCAGGGCCTTATTGGATGAAAAGGGGAACAAAAAAGAGGAAATAGTGATCCTCGGCAAGGCCAGAGTCCCCTGCTGGAGCACTTCCCATCGGTTGTTTGAATTCCAGGTACCTCACAGGAAGAGAAGAGGCCAGGCTCCTCCCTGTTGCAAACATCCTGTAAACTTCCTAAGGCTCACCTCAGTGTACGGGCTGGTTGGAGTTTCACCAGGGACACCCTCCCACTTGGCTGTCTCAGCTTGTTACTGATCATGGAGTTACTGAAGGAACCAAGAGAATTTCTGCATCCAGGACTCTCTCATCCTCCCACCAAATATCTGTCCAAGTGATCAATGACTGAGAGAAGGGCAGGAGCAGAGGGCAGCCTTAGGGGAACTTAAGGGGGACAAGAAGTGATTGTGCCCAGCCCAGCCCCACCCTCAGTGCCCAGGGAGGCATGGAGGCTGGTGTGCGTGCAGGCTGTGTGTTTATGAGCATTCTCCAAGGCTCCTAGCACCGGAGAGGGGTCAGTTCCCTTCTCTCCTTGCCCAGGCTTCCAACTCAGCCTAAAGCCTGGGTTGGGCTCAGGGTGCTGACTGGTTTCTGTCCCTTGGGAAGTCTGCCTCTGAAAGGAAGTTTAGCAGGTCTTGTACAGTGATAAGTGTTTGCCAATGGCCTAATAACACACCACTTCTCTCTTACGTATGTACAGTGTGCATCACAGTTTTCCAAATATTCACACTGGCATTCATTCTGCATCCACACAATTGCCTTATGAAGACAACAGGATGGGGATTCTAATTCCTACTGGGGCAAATGACCTGCCTGAAGTCTCAAAGCAATCACAGATAGAGTCAGGGCTCGAGCAACCAGGTCTCATCCTGTGTCCACAGCCAGTCATACTTTAAATTTTGCCAGCTGCCTCCCTGACTGCCCCTCTATCTAGTAGTCATCTGTTTACCAACATCATTAGCAAGCTATGATCACCAGGAGAGAGCCCAGAAGCTGACCATGAGGTTTCTGCTTTGTTAATATGGTATGTGCTTTACATCCAAATCCTCTTGCCAGCTCCTCTTCCCCAGGAGCTCTGACAGGTTGTACCAGATGTGTATCCTTTATATGAAAAGCTTGGACCAGAAGTGTTTTGGATTTTAAGTGTTTTGGGATTTTGGAATACTTGCATATACATAAGATATCTTGGGGATGAGACCCAAGTCTAATCACAGAACTCATGTATGTTTTCGTATATACCGTGCACATACAGCCTGAAGGTAATTTATACAATACTTTTAGTAATATATGGGACTTGTCACATGAGGTCAGGTGTAGAATTTTCCACTTTTGGGGTCGTGTTGGTGCTCAAAAGGTTTAGATTTTGGGACATTGTGGATTTTGGATTTTTGGATTAGGGATGTTCAACCTGTATACATGCAAGGAGCCAGAGGGCCGGTGGCAGGTTTAGGAAATGCCTCCCTTATCAACAATGGAACAAGCACGCAGCTTCCTGCCCTTCCAACAGGCTCCCATGTGGCTCTTCTCTAACAGCCTGGCTGCAAATACTGCACAGGCCAGAAGGCCACAGCAAGGCCTCCTTCTTCCTTCCCCTTGAACTCGAGGTGGGTGCGTCTGCGACATGTCACCCCATCTGACTTCCCTGCATTGCTATGGACTGAAAAGCAGGAGCTTCTCTCTTTCCTGCTTTTCAGTCTTCTAGAAACTCTAAGGCTTTCTAGGGCAGGAGCAAGTATCTTCAGCTGAGTCCAAAAGGAATAACATGTACATGATTTAAGAAATCCTGGTCATTGCTCCTGGCAGGTGTAGCCTATGGACTTGTCTTTTTTTGTTTACCACGTCTGGCTTTGAAAAAAGACCAGCCAGATATTCACAAAGCAGTGTTCGCCATTCTTCGTAAAGTAAAACAGTGTACCATGGTCAAATGTGAATGCATGTGTAGGTTTAAAAGCTTATGCTCTTGGTTTGGTAAATGTTTAAAAGATGTTACATCCTACATGATTACACCAAGTTCTGTAAATAAAGCCCCAAGTGGTGCAGGTACAGGAAGATGAAACATCTGCCTGTCAGCCAACACTGTTTCTCCTTCTTGCTCTTCTTTCCTCCCTCCCTCCCTGTCTTCTATGTCTTGGTCCCACTTTTATTTCTAGCTCTCTTTTTAAGCTGCATCATGTTGGGATCTTTTTAATAAACAGAACACTTGAAATCCAATCTCAGCTCAGCCATTAAGCCTGTGGATGACCTTGGGCAAGTCACTCAACTGCCACCACATTGCCCCCCTTCACCTCCCAGGCAAAAAGCAAAACGCTGCCCATAGCACCGCTTTCCTGGGTCACTCAAATAGAAAATATGCTTGTGAGGTCTGCTCTGGGGGCATTTCAGACATTGACTCAGTGGTTCCGCTGACATTTATTAAGCACTTTTTTGTGCTGGACATTATTCCAAGAAGTAGGAGACAATACCCAAAGCATTGTGGTCATGAGAAAAGTTGTCGATTGCTTTTTTTAGAAATGAGAGCTCCCTAGGAATGTCATTCTCCTAACTAAGAACCTGAAGTGGCCTCCCACTGCCCATACAAAAAAAAGTCCCTGAGGGCTGGAGGAGTCTGCAGGAGCCACATCCCAGAAAGCCACCTGCTTTCTTTCTAGTCCCTCTTCTCACTTGGTTTCTTCTCACCCACTGCGCTCCAGCTATCAGATGTCCTTCCACCTCCTCCTGGCACCTGGCTTCCATATCTCTTACCGGGGGTGCTCTGAGCAGGCCATGGCCTCTACTCAGGACCCTCTCCCCTCTGCTCATGTTCAAATCCCACTGGGTGTGTCAGCTTATATGCCAGCCCCTCTGACCAGCCTTCCCCACTACTGGGTGAAGCCACTCAATCCCAGCTCTCTGATTGGAGGGCAGGAGCCTTGTCTGTCCTTGTTTCCACTTACCTACTGCACCTGGCACACAGTAGGTCCTTAATGAATCCTTTTGTGGCATAACACCCGGTGGTTGATCTAGAGGTCCCAGAGTATAACCTTTAGGCCTCTTTCATTTTGGAGAAAGGGTCATGGGTGCAGAGCCCCAGAGCGGGCTTGAGGCAGCTGGGGACCCTGCCTAGGGGAGAGACTCACCTCCTCCATGTAAAGGTCCTTGCAGCACCTGCTTGAGCACAATCCTTGAACTCGGGCTGAACCCTGCTCAGGAGCATCATCCTGGGAAAAGAAACTGCATTTGCATCGATTCCCTGCACAGCCATTCTCTTTAGGGCCATACATTGTTCCTTCTTGACATGGGGCCTGTGGAGCAGCGGCACCCGCCTTGCTCTCTATGTAAATACAGGCTCCTTGAAGGATATTTATTGGCCTGCAGAAAAGATGCGGGGGAATTTTGTTCTCTAGGTGAGCGATAAAAAAGAGCAGCCAGCGGATATGTTCGCCAGCTTATTTACCACAAATCTCTTATTTATGGCCTCATAACCTTCTGATGGCCTGGTGTTCCTCCCCTGCCCCCACCTGGTTTTCTTTCCAGACGGAGAAAGTGCTGAGCCGAGGACTATTTGTCCAAGGTTCCTCTTGGCTCCTAGTTTCGACAGCTGGAGCCGGACCGATTGATTTCCCTGCAACTGCGTGGATGTCGATGTGGTCTGTGGGATGAATCTCTTGCTGCAAAGTGTTGGCCTTATTATGGCCTGGCAGATGGTGTTTGAGGTCCAGCCCATATTTCAATTCTGTGGGCATTCATTGAGCACCTATTGTGCCCAGCACTGCAGATGGTGCCAGGCATGGAGAGGGAGACAAGTGTCTAGTCCCTCCCTCGGGCCTCTTTCTGCAGTCTCCTGATAAATATTGAGCACCACTGGCTGGCCACTGTGCTGGGCACTTTGCATATGTTATAGTCCATTGATCCTCTTAGCAAACGCATGAAGATGCAACATGTCCCCAAACCTAACTCATCGTGGACTCCTGAGGCCACTCTCTCTCCATAGTTCAGTAAATGGAATGACGCCATCACCCAGACCCCTAGTTGGGTGGCCTCCTAGAGTGCCCCATAATAGGCGGTCCAGGCTCTGCTGATGGTGCCTCCTCCCCCTGTGCCCTCCCATCCCCTGGACTCTGTGCCTGTCTCGCCTCTGCCTGCTCCAGCTCCCACCATTCCAGGCTGGCATTGCTGCCAAACAGACCTCCTGGTCTCGGACGGGTCAGTTCTGGATCCATTCTTCTCTTTGGGTTCCTATGAAACCTTTCCAAAGCACACCTGACTGGAGCACTCCCCCATTGAACACTTTTAATGAGCCCGTTACCCTCACAATGACATCCAGACTCTGGGTCAACAGAGTACCATCTTTAGAGTAGGCCTATCTTTGACGCTGTCTTCCGCAGGCTCCCAGGCTCAGGTCCTACTGGATCATTTGTGGTCCTCTGCGGGCTCCCAGGCTCCAGTCCTACTGCATCATTGTCCTCAGCCCCTGCAGTACTTGTTCTTGCCTCATGCCTGTGCATGCTCTGGTAAGGCCTCCTGAAGGCCTTCTGCCCACCTCCCTGCAATCTGATGACCTTCTACTCCAACTTCAGGACTCATTTCTAATGCTGCTGCTTCAGAAACCTCCCAAGACAACCTTCCTGGATGTGAGTTAGACACTCAGTTGCCCGTAGACTGCCACACCAGAGCACCACTGCCCAGGTGGCTTGAAATAGTGGCAATTCATTTTCTCACAGTTCTGGAGGCCAGGAGTCCCAAATCAAGGTGTTGGCCTGCTGGTTTTTCCTAAGGGGTGTGAGGCACAACCCATTGCAGGCCTCTCTGCTGGCTTCTGATGGTTGCCGGCAGTCCTTGGCTTGTAGATGCCTCACTCCAGTCTCTGCCTCTGCCTTCACATGGCTGTCTTATCCCTGTGTCTGCGTCTTCTCCCCTTCTATCTCTTATTAGAACATGTGTCATCAAATTTAGGACCCATCTGAATAATTCAGGGTGACTTCAGTAAGTTAATTACATCTGCAAAAACCCTCTATCCAAAGAAGGTCACATTCATGGTACCGGGAGTCCATGGATCTGGATCTATCTTTTAGGGGCCACCTTCCAACCTATCAAAAAACCCCTCCTCTGTGTTTCCACACACCTGGGCAAAGCTCCTCTTGGCCTTTCCCTCACTCAGAGTGGAGCTGATGGCCCCGTTCCCCAGAGCATTGAGACTGTGGGCTGAGACTTTCCTTTCTCTGTCTCCAGTACCTGGCACTGGGCCTGGCCCACAGACACTCATAAATAACGAATGGGGAAATTGATGAATTGGGTGTGTCTCCCAGCATGCTGATGTGGAAACAAAGTCTCATGAGGGAAACAAGATGTGCATAAGGCCGTGGAATGAATGAGGGCAAAGCCAGGAATCTGTTCCCAGGACTGTGGGCTGGGGCCTTTTTCTTGGCACCAGCCCCTCTACTCCCTCTGGGATCAGAGGCACCCCCTCAGAAAATCTCTTCTGCTGACTGATTAGGAAATAAAAAAGGTCTTCCATCTCCCCATTCTGTAAACAGGCTTCCTCCCAGCTCCCTGACACTTTGATATGCGCCCTCCCCAACCCTGGTGCCCAATCCCCCCAAATCAGAAACACAGGTATCACTTGACCTTCGTTGTTTATAGAGGAAAGTGACCCTACAGGGTGGATTTCCCAAAGGTCTTGGGGCCCCACTACTTGGGCATCCCATGGGAACAGTTCCTGGGGACTTCGCTGTGCTGAGGATGCCAAGCTGGGAGGCCAGCATTGTGTGAGGCCAGAGCCTCCACTGGACATAGCTCCTGGAAGAACAGGAAATCCCACAGGGGCTGAATCCCTGCCAGGCACTTCTAGATCCCAAATAGTGGGGCATTTATCCCTGCACACGAACTCTGAGGGCAGGCATGCTGAGCAAGGGGCCAGGTGCTGAAATCCAAGCAAGCATCCTGCCAACACAGCAAGCATAGGGCAGAGGCCAATTAGACCCTAAGGGGGCCCTGCTGGAAAGGCCCTGTCGGGTAAGCCCCACCTGCGCCCCACCACCCACTCCCGGCCCAGGAGTCCGTCTGATGGGGAAGAAGCAGCTTTGTGTGAGAGTCACCTGGCCAGGCTCTCAGCTCAGACATCACCCCAAGGAGTGGTGAGGTTCCCCTAAAGACACATAATCCAGCTTTCCTGTCTGAACCGTGATGGTCCAGAAACTCTCCCGTCAGCTCTGTGGGCACTGGAGAAGTTACCCAAAGGACAATGAGTGCCCTGTGTTCTCAGGTGACTGCCCACCGCAGGGTTTTCTCTGGCTTGCAGGAAATGGTCTCCTTCAGACTCTATGGAGGGTCTCTCTTTCCCTTGAAATTAGGTCAGCAGAGGAACAACCCCAAGGTGTTCTGAGCAGAGAGACAGAGCCGGTGACACTTTGCTCCATCTCTGCCTGCGTGGGAGACCTGGGAGACCACTCAGCCTCTGCCAACAGTTCCCCAACAGGGAAAGTCAGGATAACAATACCTATTTCACTAGAGCCTTATGAAAAGTGAGTGGAATAACATATGTCCGTGAGCAGGTCCCGCGGTGTGCCGGGAATAACAAGAGGAGCTGACTGTTCAAAGCGCTCAGCGGTGCACATCTCAGTGAATCCTCCTGCAACCTGCTGATGAGCTGCTTTGCTATCAGCTCATTTTACAGGTGATGGAACAGAGGCCCAGACAGGTTGAGGACCTACCAAGAGTACACAGCTCTTAAACAGAAAGGCAGGAACCATGATGCTCTCCTGCTTCCCTGCCAAGTGTACATTTCTTTCCCGTCTTTTAACCAGGTGCCTGGCACTGAACTAGTTGAGCAAATGACTTTTCAAGTGAACAATATAAGTTATGCATGGAGGGTAAAAGATGAATATGACATGGCTGTGTGCTCCCCTCACAATCTGGAGAAATGCCTGCAAACAGGGAATTACAGTATGGTGTGTGTGTGGTGGGGGGTGCACGGAACAGGGAGAGCAGTCTCCCCTGTGGGATCTGTTCAGGGATGGGTTGGCAGTGAGAGAAGTTTCTGGCAGCAGGGAATGCCTGAGCTGAGAGGTGCAGAGTCAGGAAGGGTGAGCCAGGTGGACTGGCTCAGGGAGAAAGTCGGGCTATTCCAGGCAGAGGACCCTGAGTAAGCACAGGATCTGAGCCATGAAACAGCCTGCTGAGTGCATGGAATGACAAGGAGCTGGGTGTGCCTGGAATACCGAGGGCCAGGCAGAGTGAGGACGGTGTGGTGAGAGGCAGGCAGGCAGACAGGCAGGCGCCAGGCCCCGGAGGGCCTGCGGGACGGGCCTGGGAGTGTGGGCATCCACTGTGGGCTACAGGGAGCCACAGGATGGGTCTATGCAGGGAGGGGTGTGGGCAAATTTCTGTTTCTGAAGGATTATTCTGGAGGTTTTATGTGAATCACAGGCCAGCCTGGGTCAGAGAAATCTGTTAGGAGGTGAGAGGAAGTGAGGCCCTGAATAAAAAATATGGGGACAGTGGCAGAAATGGAGAAATAAACTTGGAAATAAGTTAGGGTATAAAAACAGCAGGAATTGCTGAATTATTGAGGCAAGTATGGGAGAAAGAGGAGTCTGGGGTGGCACCCACGTTCTTTGCTGGGGTCCTGGCTGACCAGTGGACCCATTCACAAGCAGGGACCTGAGGAGAGTGGCTGATTTGAGCGACGATCACACCCACTGATGTCCAAGGCCTGTGGGCCCCTCAAGGCGGGAGATGGCCATGAAGGGGCTGGTTATGTAGCCCATTGCTCAGGAGAGAGGCGTTGACTGTAGGTGTGGGCTGGGGGTGCACCTGCTTATAGATGGAGGTGGAGGTTGATGTCCTGGGAGTGAAGTAGAGGAGTCAGAAGAAAGACCCTGGGGGAGCAAAGGCAAGTCCAGGGATAGGGAGAGTCTCCGCAGGAGGCGATGCTCAGTGGGTCCAACCCCACAGAGGCCTTGCAAGGGAAGGACTGAGAAGTGCCTGGATGGGGCTTCGGGGTCACTGACTATGGTTGGGACTGGATTTTGTGGCAGTTAGGAGTGGATGTCAGAGCAAAGGAGCAGCAGGAAAGCTGTGGAGACAAGATGAGAGCGAGAGTGCATCATCTCAAGAGAGAGCTAAGGTCAAGGACGGGGCCATTCTCAGGATGAAACAGACTGAAGCACGCTTCTTCAGGGGAAGAAGCCTCATAAGGGATGTTCTGACTATGTAAGGTGAATGAAAGAATCCACAAGATAGGCCTGGAGGAGGCATAAGGGGCCAGATTCCATGGGGGAGACAAAGACATGATGCTTCCCCTCACAGAGCTCCTCAAGACGCCTACCCTGCTGTTCTTATCAAACCGGAGCCTGTGCGACACCCTCTCTGCTCCAGCTTTCTCCTGTGCCCTTCAGCTTCGGGGCATTGCTGCTGTTCTTTTGATCATCGATCTTCCCCATGTGTCAGCTCCAGGAGGGCAAGGATGTCATCTGTCTCATCCATAGCTGTTTCCCCAGCACATGCCAGGAGCTGCTTCTGGCATGTAGGGGAAGCTCGACTCATGTTTGCTGTGGAATGGATGGATTGGCAGTGGAGAAGACATCCTCATGCACAGCTGATGCTAGAGCCAGGAGACATGGGTTTGGAGTTCGATGGTGGAGGAAGTGGTAGGAGGGGCACACTGGGCAGAGGGTGGGCAAGAGCCAAGAGCCATGGAGGAACTGGTGAGCACAGGCCCTGTAGGGAAGGGCCAGTGGTCCAGCATTAACCAATATTACTCAGGGCCTTCCCTCCCCTCCTTCCTGCAACATCTGGGGAGCACATACAACTTGTGAGGAGCTGGAGATGCAAAAAAGAAGAACACAGACTGTCTGCCCATGAGGAACTTATAATCCAGTGGAGTGAGAACAGGAGAGCAATCATCAGAGTCCAAATATGGTGCATATTACATGGGTCATGTATCTGGATGAAAAAAAAAAATAGAATGAGGCCAAATTAAAAAGGCCTTGAATGCTGGGCTAAGAACCTTGGGTTTTATCTCATAGACAATAGGGAGCCACTGAGGGTTTATAACCCTGGAAGCATCACGAACATTCTCACGTTTTAGAAGAACTCATGGGCAACAGGATGAGCCCTGTATTGAAGAAAGTTATGAGCAGGGGAAGGAGCCCTGAGAAAATGGTTCCAAGCATTGGTGTGCTGGGGCCACTTCCTCCCAGAACAGCAAGAGCTGAATATCTTCTTCTCTTTCCAGATCCTCCTTCTGTGATGTCACCACTTACCGATTGAAATTGGCTGTAGTGGGAGTATTTACACCATGGAAATTGGCGAATGCTACAAATCAGAGCTGCTTTTCTCTTGGAGTTCTAGTTTACCACAAACCAGGGGATAGCTCAAGTGCTAACCATGCCCAGTGGGCTCACAGCCTCACACGGAAGCTGACAAACAAGCCAGGGTTCTCTTTCAAGCCCCTATAGGGACCTTATCAATGCTAATTGTTATCTCAGCCTCAGCTTTTTTGCTTCAGAAACAGACAACATTTTATCTTCCCAACTTGGACCACAGTGTCTAGTCCTGTCCTCTAGGTAGAACTAACAAAATCGAGGCAAACCAAGAAGGCAAAAGGGCCTGAGCTGTCCTGAGATGGGCTTTGTTTTGTTTTCACAGCTCAGAGACTCCAAGGACTTAGGAGAATAGTTACCGAGCAGTGAGGGAACAAAATATTTCATCTTTGTGTGGTGTTTGAGGCCAAATCACCTGACCCAGAAGCAAGAGAACAGGAAGGGGCACAGCCACTGACCCAGGTTCCCTCCTCAGCCTCCCAGAGCTCCTGTCCTCTTGCAAATGAGCAAGAGGACCCCAAGCTGGCTAAATCAGAGGGCTGCAGACTGCATGCCAGCTGCAACATGGGTCATGAGGAAAATGGGCTGGGTAGGCAATGAGATCATCACTGTCTCTTCACCTGCCTGCCCTAGGGGTGCAGCTGGTTTATTTCCAGGTGAAACACACAACTGTGTCTCTCCAGGGTGGCAGCAAGAGAGAAGGGATTTGCAAGGATTCCATAAAGCTATTGACTTAAGATGTTAGTTACATTCTGAGAGCAGAGAGAGGCATGATGGTTAAATGACTGCCATTTTGAGGAAATATTGACTCTGACCAGTGGATTCCGTGGCGTGTTTCACAATGCCTGGACACAATGAACTGTTACTTGCAAGTGTGTGTGTGCACATGCACGCACATACACAAGCAATCAGTTAATAATTAAAGCCTTGCTTATGTGTCCACATTGAAAAATGCTTCCAGCTTTCATTTCATGTCATACTGTCTCCCACTTCACCCTCAAATGCATGCTTTGAAAGAGGATTATTTCTATTTTGTATGCTCTAGAAATCAACTGATAGATGCGTGCATTTCTATCCCCCACTTCTCCATTTGTGTCCCTCCTTACCTTTTATTCTTGTCTGCTCTCTGCTCCTCCAGCCTGATTTTCACCAACTTGTTTCTTTGCTTTAAATCTCTCCCTCATCTGAGGCTGCTTGTCTTCCCTGCTCCACTGCCCCCTCCACCTCCCTTTCTCCTTTTTCTGTATTCCTTTCTGACTCCTTTTTCTCCTTGCCTCTCTCTTTTCTCTTCTTTCTCTCTCTCTGTCACTCAGCAATCCCTACCTCTCAAGGTCAACAAGCAACTCTGCCGAGATCTTCACTCGAAAGAGCTCACTTGGCTTTAATTAGGATCCTTTCAGAAACCCTGACCCCAGAGAAAGCCCTGCACTCAAGAGCTGCCAATTTCCTTTGCTCTGTCTTATCACCTCCCTCCTCCATGCTTTTAAGAGCAAAAATCCAATAAAAGAGATTTAGAATAGACATGTGGAAGAGGAAAGGACTGAGGACATTCCATTTTGCTTCTTCAGTTGTGTAGATGAGAAAACTGAGACTCCAGGGAGGGACCATGACACTCCACAACCACGCAGCCAGTGAGAGACAGAGCTGGTGTCAGAGCCCTGGCCCCACTAACCCCTCCTTACCAGCTGCCCCTTGGACCTGACCACAGAGGGACTCCATGGAGCATTTAGAGAATACCTCCCAGGCCCAGACAAGTGCTGATATTTTTCCAGACATGCCTGGAGGCATCTTGGGAAGAAGCTACAAAGTTAAACAAAAACAAACGGTGAACTTGGTAATTGTACACACTCCTATTTTCTTAACTAACCAACTGGATCTTGTTAAGGGAGGCTTCTGAATGCAGACAGAGAGAACCTTGTCGTCACCCGTTAAATATGTCTAATTTTACACACTGTCATGTAGTTCTCCATCCAGCTGCCTCTCCCTGGAAAGGAGTGAATGATTGCATCTTGGCCCATTTCTTAGCACGTAGGTATTTTTCACAGGCAAGATTGCAGACCCTGCTGAAATGGTCTGGTGTGGGTAATCTTACATACTTGGCATCTTCAGCAGACTTTTAATTCATCTAAAACAGAGAGCTGGTTGTTTCAGATAGTGCCGTCTGCCTGATGCTGACATGGCATGTTTTCTCACCAGAGTCCTGCCTCCTGTCTAGTCCTCAGTTTCCCCAACCGTAACATAAGAATGGACCAGACTTTCTCAGGGCCCTTCCAGGGCTCAGCTCTGCTGTTCAGACTCACTCTACATTTGCCAAGACCTTAATTGCATCAAAACGCTGAGCAAAGTCTGGTTTTTGTTAGGGCTTTTGCTTACAGAGCTGTCTTCCAAATCAGGAACCTTCCTGATGCATTTAAATAAGCCTATACTTTAAAGAAAAATGAAAATTAAAATATCGAACCTCTGGGTGCACTCTGTGCCCCATAATGAAATGTACATAGGAGACATACATCCGGTTCAAGGACTTTATACAAAGTTATAATAACTTAACAGTAATAAGCTAATAGTCAACTGGAATTAATAACAAGAATGTGGCCATTTAAGCAGTGAGATGGCCCCGTGTCGTGGAATTTTTGCAGCTAAACCCTCTTGAGTTTCTGTAAGCTAATAGCAATTAGCGCCTGAGTTAATGGCAGCTGCGGTCATAATGAGATTGGAATTGATCATTTAGAAGCAGGCTCCCATAAGCTGGTCTTATGAGGCATTTCAGCTGCAAAGCACTGCCTTGACCTCTTCTCCTCATATCTTTCATCATGACCCCATCTTTTTTCAGGCTTTCTGGACTCATCATACTTTTTCCCTGCACAGCATGCAGCTCTGCAGGGCACCAAGAGTGAAGCCTCAGGGTGGGTTGTATAGCCTACAGACCAAGAATTCTGAGCCTGCAAAGCACAGAGTCTACTCAGACTTGGCTGCACAAACCCTTCCCTTGGCAGGTACCTCCTTGGCACGTTATGCCCATCTTAGCTTTGAGTTCTAATTCTGGCTCTCTACTGCTTTGGTCTGACTAGTGGGTTGACCTCTCTCAGCTTTGGTTTTCTCAACTGTAAAGTGAGGTGCATATTATCTACCTCATCAGGGTTATAGTAAAGATGTAATAAGGAAATCTGTGTAAAGGGCCTTTATCTACCGTGAAAAGATGCTCAATGGATGTCTTCCTTTTTGTGTCAGTTAGCTTTTGCCCTGTAACAAATCACCCCCAAAATTAATGGCTTAAAATAACAATCATTTTATCTTGCTCACAATTATGTGGGTCAGCTGCGTGTGTTTTTTCTGGTGTAGCCGATTGTTTCTGAGCACCATCATGCATTTGTGGTCAGTCGATGGGTAGGCTGGTGGCTGGACAGTCTAGGTATGCTGTGCATGCATGCCAGTGGTTGGCAGGCTGTCAGCATGAGACATAGGAAGAATTGGGACACATGACTCTCATCCTGCAGCAGACTAGCTTGGGCTTATTTTCATGGTGGTCTCAGGGATACAAGCACAGGAAAGAAGGAAGTCCCAATATGCAGGGCTTTATAAGTCTCTGCTATGTTACATTTACTATCATCCTGTTGGCCAAAGAAATTCACATGGCCAAGAAAGACCCATGGCCAAGTCTACCTACACTCTACGTCTCGATGAAAAAATGGCATAGAGATGGGAAGAATCGGTGGTCACTTTTCCAACATACCACACCTCATTTTACTTTCATTAGTTTTTGTCATCTATATGCTGTGTCTGGTAGATAGCAGGTGTTTGGAAAGTGATTATTAAGTGAATGATTGAGTAAATGAACGACAGAAACCAGCCTTCTGTTAGTAACGCTGAGACTCCAAGACATGATGGCTTGCCAAGGTGTTGCTGCAACTGCGGGGGAGAAAGCAGGAGTCAGATGCCAGCCTCCTGACCTCCACTCAGACAATCGTTTTCTCTTCCATAGATGAGGAAAACTGTTACATAACACATCCCAGCACCTCAGATTTTTTGGTGTGTGCTTTTTCTGAGCATCAGTTTCCTTTCTGTATTTGAAGGCATGGGTGTGGTCTCAGTGGCCCTCCCACTCCTCTGTCTGGGTGCTTTGGAAGGTAGTATGGTCCAAAGCAGTTCTCTGCACAGTGCTTCTCCCAAGAGACAGAGGGGTGGAGAAGGGGTGGCAGTGAAGCTCCCCAGGTCCCTCTGCATGTGGATATCGCTGGAAATTCAGTACATGCATCAATATGTGGCTAATCCTTGAGCCAGCTCTGAGTTGTCTGGACAAAAGATGATTAAATTACTCAGGAATCAATTCCAGGAGCTGTTTTCCTTCCTTATTTAAAGATCACAAACTATTTTCTCCTGAGGATAAAAATCAATAATTGAGTAAAAATTGGGCATCACACCATTCCTATCAGAGGCCCCAAATAAGCTTTCTGGCTGGGGAAGTGTGGGGAGATGGAGGCAAATGCAAACTCTGCCTTTTACATTCTGAGTCAGTGAAGTCTGCAGAGGGTAGTTGGGGGAATAAAGCTCCCTCACCTCTGGGTCTACCTGCAGGCATTTTCTCTCTCTTCCCACATGGGGAGGTTGTTTTTGTCATGGGAGATTTGCTCTGGAGGAACCCTAGGGCCCATCTGTCTTGACAACACACTACCTCCTGCCATGTCTGGTGTATCAGTCAGGCTTGTCTAAGTTATGCTGCAGTAACTAATAACTCTCAACTCTCAGTGACCTACAGCAGCAAAGGCTTAGTTCTCACTTGAGTTCTATATCCTTTCTGACCATATGCAGCTCTGTTCTATGCCATTGTCATTCCAGTACTGGGCAGGGAGAGCAGCCTCTATCTGGAGCATAGCTCGTCTCGTGGCTGAGGAAAAACAGAGTAGAACTCCATAGCTCTTAATACTTCTGTTCAGAAGTAGCACACTTCACTTCTGCTCACATTTCGTTGGCTAAATCGAATCAAATAGCCAAGCCTAATGGGGTAGGGAGGAATAATCTTCCGTGGAAAAGACCAGCAAATATTTTAAACAATAATATAATCTAACACATATGGTCTCTGCTTGGGTCGGCTTGGTGCTGGTGTTTAGACAAGGGTGTGGGTTTTCCAGGGCTGGGCTGGAGTGAAAGAGGAATGAGACCCAGGGGTACCATGAGGGAGGTGGGAGGCCCACTGGCTTTGGCTCTGTCTACTTTAGTCTCCAGCAGAGGAAATTTTAACAGGCACTTCCATGAAGCCGTTTACTCACGAACTCCACAAGTTTCCAGACATTTCTGCTTGAAGCAGCCCCAGGAATTGCTGGAGGAAAGCCAGCAGCCTGGGCTGTCTGGCCCTATTCTAAGAAATAAAATGTCCCCTGCTCCTAAGGTCATACAGGGCAGGGGGCTCTGTGCTGGTCAGAAAAGGTGTGATGAGGCCAAGTTCCCTGAAGGACAGTGGGACACCCCAGAACCCCCTGCAATTCAGACCCTGAACCTCACACAATACATCCTAGATAGCCTCAGGCTTAGAGGATGATGACCTGAATCTCAGGTCCACTTCTTTAATTTATCAACACGTGGCCTTTGATCTTTAGTTACCTGCTCTGTGCTTCATTGTTTTCATCAATAAAATAGGAATAACAGCATCAGACCTGCCTTCATTTGCTAAGAGATGGGAAAGTTCTACAGAAAAGAGAGTGAAAACAAAATTGCCTAATGCTCCCTAGGGGTTTGATACAGATGGTGCATCTCATCTCTCTGGTCACTCCCTGTTTCGTGAGGATGCAGACAGGGGCAAGACTTCACCTCCAAGATCTCTAAAGGGTGGTCAGGGGACAGGGAGAGCGGGTAGGTCCCCAGAGAGACAGACAGACAGACATATTAGCTCCCACTAGAAACAATTTTCTAACAAGGCCAGAGCCATTGGGAGATGAAATGGCTGGCAAGGGAAAGAATGATTCCCTGTGATGAGAGGTGTGCAATTAGGGTTTGAAGTCTGCTTCCCAAGGATACTCTGAATGCCAGTAAGCAGTGGATGGATGGTGGAACTGAATGCCGGAGGGTCATAGACTCTTAGAATTAAATGATTGCTATCAAACTCAGAGGTACAGTAATATGACCTCATGGATGAAGCCCTGGCAAACCATGTGGCAGTAGGGGAAGCATATGCCCTGGCCTGATCTCACGTTGATCTTTTTGAGGCTCCTTCCTCCTGACAGTTCCAGGAGACTTAGATGGTGATTCACTCCTCAGCGGCCTTGGTATTTCCAGCATGTCTCCTAGAAATGAGGCATCAGTCCTAGTCTGGTGGCCGTCCACCCCCAAAAGTAGGGACATCCCTCTTGAGCTCTGTCTGGTCCCAGTGAGAAATTCTCAGCATGCACTGCGGTCCTCAATGGCTGAGGAGCAGTGGTGCACAGGTGCCCAAGACACTGGACTGTCCTCAGGGGGAAGGGCAGACAGCACTGTGTGTTTGCTGAGGGGAATGGGATATTGTTGGTGAATGGATCATGTCCCAGCCCTGGACATGCTGGGTACATGGAAGAGCTCAAACTGGGCTTTTGATAATGATTATTTTCTTGGACTTGGAGCAGTGCATTTCTCTCTGCCCACTCCTTCTGTATCCTTAGCATCTTCTTCTTCACATTGAAAATTGCTTTGTGTTCCTCAGGGGCTGTCAAGTTCTCACTCTCCTGAGGCCCTCTCACTGGTTCTATGAGGCAGCCAGGCCTGGAGCAGCATCTTTTTCTGGTCATGAACACATCTGGGGCTCAAGGGTGTGAGAGGTGTGAGACTTGCCTACTCAAACCCTGGCCCAGTGCCGAGCCTTGAGCTCCTGTGTCCCTGAATCTGCAGCCCAAAAGGCTGGCGGCCACCTTGGGGAACATCTCCCCAGTGTCCCAGAAGCCCTTTCCTCCATAGCTGGAGGCGGGAGCCACCAGGGCTAGAGGGACCAGGCATTATGCCCCTGTGAGACTGTGGGCATGGTCCTTAGGTATCTGTCCTCCACTGTCAAATGGGGCTACCTCCTGTGTCCCAGGTAAAGGAGAAATGACTGACTGTCCAGCGTGCCTGGTGCATGTGTGGCTCACGGTAAGCACACATAACTGCCCTATTGTTGCTGTCATTTTTCTGCATGTCTGTCATGCCTTATGTCCCACATCCTGAGACTCAGTACCTTGGCCAGCCCTGCTGGAGGCCCAGTCCAGGCCTAGATCTGCACTGAAAACCTGCCTCTGGTCACCACAGAAGATGGGGTGATGACCCTCCATGAGACATGCTGGTCTGGGTGCTGTGCTGGGCACTCCTGGACTTGCCTGAGCAAGCATTTCATGTATCTACCCCAGCCAGGTGTTGGGGTAGACACACTGCCACATGTTTTTCTGTTTGGCTCCCACAATCCCTGAGAAAAGGAGCATTTGCCTTGCATGGCACAGATGAGGAAACTGAGTCTAAGGTAACTTGCTCAGGGTCACCCAAGAATCAGGAGCAATGCCCCTCCCGGTGGTGGGGGATGAGGACCTCCCAGGCCAGGAGGCCTCCCACCTGTTCCTCACAGAGCTCTCAGGGGAGCACTGTGGACACAGATTCCTGGGACCCAGCCTACACCACTCCCCTCAGTTACTATAGGGGCTGGACTGGAGACCCATTTCTGAACAGCTCACCAGGTGACCCCCATGCAGACAAGGTCTGGGAAGATCTACATCATATGCCCCCTCTGCCAGTCTGGCCTGGTCTGGTCTGCTAGACATAGACCTGCAGTGACAAATATGGCCCTTTCTAAGTGCAGGGCTTCAGGGAAAGAGAGAAAGGCCTCAAGTAGTAAGGCTCCTTTGGAGAATGTATCTTATATGTGGAGAAAGACAGGAAAAAACAAGGCTTTGTTCCACTCTAGCATCTAATTTGCTATGTGAGCTTGAGCAAGTCACTCTCTGGGTCTCAGATTCTGAACCTATAAAATTAGATTTAAAGGACTTTAGGCTGGAGTTTCCCTAAGTTTGAAACATCTGGACACACTCCGCATGATCCAGCACAAGAAGCAGGGCCCTCAGCAGCCAGTGAGCAGGTTCACTGCAGGGAATGAATGTCACCAGCCCTGCTCAGGACACTTGGCTAGCTCTGTTTGCTCTGAGCTGCCACCTTTGTGATAACGGCACCTACCTTCACCTACCAGCAGGCATTGTGCTAAGTACCTGGCTGCATTTAATCCTCAGCCACCCTTTAGGGAAAACGTTACCCTCTCCCATTTTACAGTCAAGAAAACTGAGGCTCAACAAGGTTGAGAGATCCAGCCAAGGTCACATAGCTGGGAAATGGCAGAGCTAGGATTCAAGCACAATGTGGTGAGGCTCCAAAGCTGATGGGTTGTACAGACGGCAGCTTTAGTGTCCTGGGTAACTGCCGACTGTCTTCCTCCCTGACGATGTGTGCAGCTGAGCTCTCTCTCTCCTTTTTTGTGAGCCTGCCATGAATCAGGAGAGACAGAGGAACAAAATAAACAGAGATGGATGGGAGCAGAGGGTTTCGAGTGGAATCATTCTGCAAAGCTGCCTTTTTCCTTCGCCTTCTTTTGCAAGCTGGCCCTCTTAGGAGCTTCAAAAAGAAACCTGCTCCAAAGCAGGATCTTTTGCCTGAGCCAAAAGCCATTTATCTGGAATATTAATATGCCAGCAGCTGCCTGTGATGGTGCCTGCGCTGATCACACACTCCCAGCAATGATCTCTCCTGGGAATGCTCCGTGAGGCTCCAGGAAGCTAATGGGACCCCTGTGGCCCATTCTAGTTACCTTTTGTTTGGCTTTCCCAGAGCTTCCTGCAGATTTTCAACCAAGCATGTCCCAGAGAGGGACATCTGCGGTAAGACAAGGCCATTGGCAGCAAATCCACACCCACCCCACCTCAGGTGACTAGTCCTTCTCACTCATGGCATGATGATTGGAAAAGAATAGAAAAATCCACAAGAGCCAGCCTGCACACTATGTCTAACTGCAGGAGTCAGGCTGGGGACTCACCACGTCTTGAAGTGAAAGGCACTGAGTTTAGAAGAGCAGAGCTCAGCTTTTGCTATAGCCCATCCACCCCAGTGCTGTACAGCCTTAAGCCAGCTACAGGTTCCCTTTCACTTCAACCTTCTCTCTGCAAATTGAGCTGGTTGAACTTGATGCTGTCTCTCTAAGGGTCCTCCAGATGGAACATACCCTAATGTTGTGGTGGGAGCACTAGGCAGAGAGTTGGAGGCTTTGGGTTCGAATCCCAGCTCTGCCACAGAGCAATCTTGGTCAAATTGCAGAGGTTACGATGTCATTGTGTTTATTGTAACACAAACTGAAAGGAGATTCTCTGTGCAAGTGCCTAGAGGAGGGCCTTCTCTGTGGAGTCAAAAGCCATTTGCTGAAGCTGAAGCTGGGATTCCAATCACTACCAGAAGCTGATGCAGAAAATACAGCTGGAAGTGATCCTACTCCCTCTGAGTTCCTCATCTCACAAAATCAGTAGTTTATAATGAAGCATCATGGCTTGTAATGAAAAGATATTTCCTACAATGTCACAGTGCAAAACATTTCCTGGCACAGGAATGTCTTGTGTTCTGTAAGGTCAGTAATCAGATATCAGAATTTAAAATGCCAACTTGCAACCCTCCCTTACCAACCCATACCTTAGTTCCTATCACATAGTAGGTCTCAATAACACTCTACTTTTCCTTTTAGTGGAAATTCAGAGGAACTATTCAATAATGGCAATAATCATGAACACAATGGCAATTAACACATTGCAGATACTGTTCCAAGTGCTTTCTATATTTTAATTCACTGAATGCTTATGACCACCCCATGAGATGGATACTATTTCACACAGGAATTTAGAAAGCTCACCCAAGGTCACAAAGGTACTAAGTAGCAGGGGTAGAAATTAAACCCAGACAATGGGGCTTGAGCTTGTTTCTCAATCCAGTGGGAGTGGTTCTCAGACTGAAATTACCTGGTGGGACTTAAAAATGCAGCCTGTAGGACCCCACCCCCAGAGCTTCTGATTCACTAGGCCTGAGTGGTGCCTGAGAATTTGAATTTTCAAAAGGCTCCCAGGTGACATTGGTCTGAGGACCACACTTTGAGAGCTACTGCTTTAGACCACACTGCCTCTGAGTTAAAGGGAAAAACTGGACTCCATGTGAACTCCAAGGTCCCTTGGAGCTTCAGGATTCCTGTGTTTCCCAAAGTATTATCCACAGAAAATACTTCCACAGGTTGCTGGTGGGCAATATATGCTGAAAAGGGGAATGAAATCACTGGTCATGTATGTTTGGGACATTTTGGTTTAATACATTTAAATAGGTTTTTTACTGGTTGCCTGCTTTGTGTTTGTTTATGTAATATCCACATGTACTCTATGACATAGTTCGCAAGTTTTCTAAACATATTTGACATCAATTGCCTTCTAATGAGTAGAATGGAGAAGTAGTGTGACTTCTCAGAGTAGGCCATGAAAAGCATTGTGGTTTCCTCTTTGCTGTCTCTTTTGGATCCATAACTATGGAGGAAGCCAGTCCCCATATTTTGAAGACATTCAGGCAGCCCTATGGAAACATCCACACTGTAGCCCAGGGAGAACAATGCTCCCAGAACACTGCTGGAGAACCACGTGCCGGGTCAATGCTCACCATGCCCAGTATGGGAAGGCCTTGAAGGCCTCCAGATAGACTCTTAGAAGTGGGTTAGAACCAATATGGATTGCACAAAACAGAGACTCAGCCCCTCTTCTCCAGCCCAACGGATCATACTTTATACCTTTTGTAAACTCCTGAAGCAAATACGCTATTGCAGGAGAATCCAGGCAAGATAATATGGATGATTGAGTGCAACCTCCTCCCAAATTCCAACTACCCTAAGAGCATATGTCTTTGGGACCCCAGGTAGGCACACCAGTACCCTTCTCTATGAAAGGGGAGGAACAGTGTTTTGCTCAAGCCACCAGAGAAAACAATAAGCTCTATTTCACAAGTCTCTGTTGGCACTAGGTAGGTGCTGGGAGAACAAGGGAGAGTGAAATGAGTGAAATATGATCCTTGGCATCCACCAGCCTACATAGTCTATGTCAAGGTCGGCTGCATCCAAGACAATGAATTGAGTATTTTGAGGACAGGGGAGTCAGTCTCACGAAGGAGCAATGGGTTATGCCAGTGGAGAGATGGCACTCTGGGAAGGAAATGGCTTCCCTCCCCATTGAATTCAACCACAACTCCTCCAGAGTTAGTCAGCGCTGGGGTCAGTGAGCAACAGGATCTGAAAATTGTGGGCAAATTTCCAAAATCTGACAGAAAGCATGGAATTTCATTTCCCCTCTGGTCTAGGCAAGAGTTTGGGTTTCAGCAGCTGAGAGTACCAAGGAGAAGAACAGAACAATAGAAGATCCTGGAGTAACCTCAGCCCCTGGAGATTCCAGCAGAAGGACCTCATAGACCAGCCTGAACATTCCTGAGGGTACCTGCTGGTCTTCCTGGCCTCTGAGAAGTTGCAGGGGGAACTGAACAGGTGTGCTGTGTTGAGGAGATAATGAGAAGACAAAGAGGCTTCTTCTGGGTGTCTCAACAGGGGTTCTGATGATTTGCCAGCTGCAGTTATGTGGAGACTTGAGTGAGACTGGGAGATCTGCTTCCAAGATGACTGATTCCCATGGCCGATAGAAGAAGGCCTCAGTCCTTGCTGGCTGATTGTAGGGGGCCTACATTTCTCCCTATGTGGATGTCTCCATAGGGCTGCCTGAGTGTCTTCAAAATATGGTGACTGGATTCCTCCATAGCTCATGATCCAAAAGAGACAGCAAAGAGGAAACCACAATGCTTTTTATGGCCTACTCTGAGAAGTCACACTACTTCTCCATTCTACACATTAGAAGCTAGTCCAACCTACATGCAAGAGGAGGGAACTAAGCTCTACCTCATGAAGGAAGGAGTATCAAAAAAGTTCTGGACTTATTTTAAAACTACTATACCATCTAAGGACAGAAATAAAGGAAGGATTCTGACCAGAAATAAAAGGGGGATCAGAACAGAGACTGTGAGAGATTGGGGCGAGGGGAAGAGAATTCCTTAAACAGTTTAAGGAAGAGAGAGAAAGAGCAGTGAATAATTAATGTATATATGGTTAAATTTAAATGGATAATTATAGAGTTTCTTGGAATGTGTAAGGAAAGTACTAAATAAAGATCTTGAAATAGAAATGACAAAGTATTGGGAAAATCTAATAACAGTCTGGAACTAATTATAATAAAACTCTTTTGGGAAAAACTAGAACTTTGTGGGGCATGGGAAAAGAAGGTACAGGTAAATGAGTTTTAAAGTTCTCATCTGTAGAAACAAAGAGTGAGGAATTAAAAATATGTTAAAGGCCATATGATCTTGGAGTGAAGAAGAAAACAGTAGGGGAAATAATGGCATTTTGTTTTTATATAATGGAAAAGCATGTGTTCAATTATAAGTGTAAAAAAGTAGAAGGAAACTATCAATGGAATAGAAAAGTGGAGTAAAAATCAAGAAAATAAAATAGAGGAAACAAAATAAAATAAATAGTAAACATAAATCCAACTGTCAGGAAAAAAAAGCGTAAAAATGTTACACTAAAAGTGAGTGGACTAAATGTTCCTATTAAAAGATAGAGGCTTTTCAACTGGTTTTAAAAAAAATCAACAGAAGGAGATGAAAATGTTTCCTATTTGATAAGAAGATTCTGAATAAAGGTAAAGATGAAGAAAAACAGGGCAAAGATGGGGGGATTCTGTATGGTATGTTTGAAGATCTAAGTTCTGCCACTACCATTGTCAGTACTCTTCCTTAAACTGTTCCTTAAGCAGTTCCTTGCTCCATTACTGCCATTAGTGCCAAAATTGAAGAGGCAAACAAAAAAGGATTCTAACTGCTTAAACTGAATGCTCCTTATTATTTAAAAAAACTTCTCAAAAATTAAAGCAGAAGAGTTGCTTATTTTGTTTCTTTTGACCCCAGCTTCTGAGAGTTTGTTGAATATTCTCCTTGAACTTCCCTGCTGGGTAACTTGCAAGGATTGAGTGCTTGATTTACCTTTTTAAGTAGGAGACAGTCCCACCTGGGAGTCTCCTTTGGACCAAGTAGTTGCCATAAAATGTATCTTGCATTATTTCTTTTTCTCTATCCCAACAATGTAGGGAATGGTGGTTATTTGCAGAAATGCAATATCCTGGCATTTGAGTATCAAGAGGGAATACAGGTCAGATTTCAAACACTATAGGTTTGAGGTGCAAACTCCTGTGGTGGAGCATTGCTTCATTTCCAATTTTTCTAGCCCATCAGAAAGAATTAGAAGCTCAATATCCTGAAATGTAGTTATTCATTCACAGATGTTTGTTTTGCAACTCCTAAGTGCCAAGCACTTCAGTAGGCTCTGCGTATATAGAAGTCTACAAATCATAAAAAGCCACTGCCCTCATGAAGCATGCATTCTAGCAGAAGCAACAGGCAATAAATAAATGCTGGCTGTGGTTAAGTGCTATAAGGAATAATAAAGCAGGGCAGGAGGCCAGGCAGTGTGTATTATTTTAACCCATCAAATCGTGGGCTCATTGAGTATAGAGTCCATGCTTTGTCCATCTCTGTGCCTATAGGACCTCAGCCCAGGCACAGACAGTGTGTAATAATTTTTCAGAAAAGCATGGAGATGAAGAGCAAAGGTAGTTGTGGATTTGTGCTTCCTCTTAATGTGGCAGATAACAGGTAACAAGATCAATAAAGGTTTTGGACTGGTGAGTGATATGATAAAATTTATGTTTTCAGGATGTCTGATATATCCATGGTGTACAGAATGAGTGATAGTTGGTGTGAGGGAGTTGGGGTGGGAGAAGCCATACCAGAAGACAGAATGCCAACCTTCTAGAGCAATGCTGTTCAATAGAACTTTCTATGATGGAAATGCTTCTTATCTGTACTATCCAACATGGTAGCCACCTATAGTTCTTAAGCACTTGAAATATGGTCAAAGAGACAGAGGAGCTAATTTTTTAAATTGTGTTTTATTTTAGTAAATATAAATGTAAATAGCCATATGTGGCTAGTGGCTACCACAATGGCAAGGTGGTTCTGGGGTAATCCAAGCTAGAGCCTGTGAAGGTCTGCCCCTGGGTGCTGATGGTGTGACCGGAACGGGGAAACCAGTAGAGAAGACCACTTAGTTCCATTTCAGATGTTGGCCAAGTCACTTAACCTCTCTGGGCCTCAGTTTCTTCCTTTGAAAAAATGGAGATAATTATACTTACCTCCCACCTACCTCAACTTACCTTACAAGCTGCAGAGGACTGTCATTAACTAGCAAATCCTCTGTCATCAGCACTTGGGTCTAAAATGCACTAGAAGTTTAATTGTACATTATTCCTGGGGGCCAATTTGAAGATGTGTGTGTGTGTGTGTGTGCGTGCGTGTGTGTGTGTATTAGTTCATTCTCACATTGCTATAAAGAAATACCTGAGACTGGGAAATTTATAAAGAAAAAAGGTTTGATTGACTCATGGTTCTGCAGGCTGTACAGGAAGCACAGCACCAATAGCTTCTGGTGAGGCCTCAGGAAACTTACAATCATGTTGGAAAAGGAAGGGGAAGCAGGCACGTCTTACGTGGCCCAAGCAGGAGGAAGTGAGAGAGGAAGAAGGTGCCACACACTTTAAAACAACCAGATCTCACAAGAACTCACTCACTATCTTGAGGATAGTACCAAAAGGGAAATCTGCCTCATAATCCAATTACCTCCCACCGGTCCCCACCTCCAACATTGGGGATTACAATTTGACATGAGATTTGGGTGGAGACTTAGATCCAAACCATATCAGTGTGTATATGTGTGTGTGTGTGTGTATTCATATGTGTGTGTACGTATGCTCTAAAAATGTTCATAGTTTTGACACAGTAAGTCTCCTTTAAATATATTCTGAAGAAATATTCAGAAACTCAGGCAGAGATGTAGGCAGAAAGATATTTATTAAAGCATTGTTCATAGCAGCAAAGTTACATGCAACCTAAATATTCAACCATAGGTTACCTCAATAAAGAAAGCCTTGTCCATATATTAGAATATATACACTAATAAAAGTGGTAGTGTCAAATAATATTTAGTAAAATGCTTATGGCATATTACTGCTAATTATATAGCTCTATGCATTGACAAAAGACTGAAAGGAAAACCATCAAATTCCTAGCAGTGGCTATCATTAGGTGATGTGACTACAATTTATGTTTTATTTTTTTCCTGTATCTTTTCATATTTTCCAAGTTCTCCATGATGAGTTTGCATTGTTTTCTTTTGTAATGAGGTAGCAGGGGTGGGAAAAGGTTATTTTTAAATGGGAGAAAGCAACATTTTGTTTTTAAAAAGATACTATTTTTGAGAGAAATAGCACCACTCCAAGTTCCCAAATCTTGATATCAGGGAGAAAGCTGTTTCCTACAGAGCTGCACACCTAGGAATCCTAGGTCCTGAACCCCTCCGTAAGCCCCAGAGGTCCAGACATTTTTGTTGCTGGTGGGCTGGCCTGAGGCACCTTCTCACCTTTCTTCTTAGCTGGGCCAGCTGCTAGGCTTCCAAATAGGGAGTGTGTCTGCAGGATTCAGGGAGGCCTTCAGGGAGTATGGGGGTGGTAGCCAGCCCAGGGCCGAATCTCTGCAGTTCCTTCTCTGCCTGTCTCCGTCTTTAGCACTATTTCTGCTTCCTACTCTCTGCCTTCCCAGGCGCCTATACCTCCCTGATCTGATCTCTTCTTGCCTCAATTTCTGTTTGTCTCTCTCATGCCCCTGTCTCTGTTCTCTCAGTCTCCCTCTAGCTCTGTCTCTCCCGGTGTCTACCTCTAGCCCCCATCCCCAGGCAGACGCTGCCTCCAGCTCTCCGCCCCCTCCTGCCACGCTGCTGCTGAGCTTGGCAGGACTCTGAAGGTGATGGGCTGCGGCCTGTCGAGGGCCCGGAAGCTGCTACTATTACCGGGAGCTGCTTCTGTCAGGAGAATGTTCTCACATGTCACAAATCAGAAGAGGGTGTCTTCACTTCCTTCTGCCTGATCTCAACAAATTCCACATATAGTCCCCGCATGACTGCCACCCCCCTCCCCCTACATCCCCAAGTGCAAGTAGCAGGCAGGAGGCTTTCTGAAAGCTGTCCTGAGAACATGTAAAGTCACCAAGGGGACAGAGTGGAGGAGTCATACTCTGAATTCTGATCAGTAGAGAGGTCTGCCTTCACCCTCCCACCCCCACCCCTGCAGAGCAGTCTACAGTGAGCATTCTGTGCTGAAAAACGTCTCCCGGAGCCAAGAACAGCAGGCCTTGGTCTGGAAGCTGACATACTTGCTAAGCACTCCTTAGAAGACCTGACTCTGGGAAGGAAGCCACCAGGGCAGGCTGAGCTCGGAGGGGGAGGGCCCTCACATCTGGGTTTGGCTGCCTCCTCTTCTGCTGGAAAAACTCAAAGCCATCCATCTAGAGACTCCCAGGAACATGTTCCCAGCTCCCAGCTCCCCGTTGAAGCTCAGGCTGCTGTGTTTGGTAATTCAGAAAAAGACAATTGCTAAGGAAGTACGTGGAGTTGTGGTAGGGGGATAAGAAGAAAACGGCGTGGCCCAGTAAGCAGAGACCTTGTCTGGGGAGATTGGTCCCTGAGGCTAATAGGAGAGGCCTGGCTGGAGCCGGCTTCTTAGGTACGAGGGATGCATCAAAGGGCTACCCCCAGGAAGAACACTGCACTGGGCTCTGTTTTGTTGGGTTTTGATTTGTTTTTCCTTTACTGACTCCCTGCTTCCCCCACTTTCCCTCCTGCCCATGCACATGCTCTGACCCTGGACAAAGAACTTCCCTTTAGTTTCCCAACCTGCAGGATGAGTTAGGAGTTTCATAGTAATCTGCCCCCAAAGTCCAGGAAAATGCCCTAGGAGCTGCCGGCAAGAGTGAGAGGCCCTTCCCCACCACAGCCCCTGGGGCCCTGCATTGTAAATTTCGAGCTTCAGTGCTTGGAAGGAAGTCAGCCTTTAGGATAGTGGGCTAGAGAAGAACAAACCCTCGTTCACCAACACTACCAAGCTCCCAGGGTTCTCCAGCCTTGTGATGTGGCCTCCTCGGCGTCTCACCACGGTGCGTAGTTGGGGGGGGGGCAAAAAACCCAGCTCTCTAGAAATAGTTGTCATCTGTTTTAACCTTTGTTACTTCAACTGTGAAATGAAAGCAGCCTGGGCTACAGGATCAAAGTAGGACTGAAGGTGGAGGATTTGCTCCAGGGCAGAAAGCCAGTGAATGGCAGCTGATTTGAATTAGAAAGTGCTGTGGGGGTGGGGGCAGGGATCCACTTGTAGGTTTCCCTTCAAACAATGGGAGGTGGTTTTGTGGGCAAGTGTGCTGGTGCAAGAGGGGGTGCACACTAACATGTTAATCCTTTGGGAGGCCTTACAGTGAAATGAAATTGGTAAAATCAGCTTTTAAGTTATTAAGTGGGTACTTTAGACATTTACTTCTCTGAGAATTGAGTGCAAATAGTAGTAGACACAGAGAAGCTATTTGCTGAATGAATTGAATGAACGAAACAATAATTGATTCAATGAATCCACAAACAGCATTAGGCATGGGGCTCTCATATCAAATCATCCGGGACTTGGGACAAATATTTAACTGGAAGGGGACCTGGTGATAGCCCACCCCAATTTCCCATTCACAGATCAGTTGTGCAGGGGCTACATGATGTGAAACCTCCGGTACAAGGATCACATGCCTGAGAGGTAACCAACAGCAAAATATGAGGCCAGTGTCTGTTCTACTTCCCACCCTCTCCAAGGCAGAGCACATGAGCAAAACTTATGAACTTGAGTTTTTCCACATTTACATTGGAAGTATCAGGACAGACGCCTAGGAGAGGATGGCAGTCCCATGCCCCAGGGAGCTGGTAGCATCCTGGCACTGAATGGATTTTCCTTGAAGCCCTCTGTTCATCTGGACTCACGGAAAGTATCAGTGAGGGTTTTAGAATCAGGTCTCTGAAAGTAGGTTCCGACAACACCCATTTAGAAGCTGTGTGACCTTGGGTAAGTTCTGGAGCCTCTCTGTGTCTCCAGCCTCTTATCTGAAAAATGGAGAATAATGTTTCACTGAGCTTGTGACGATTGACTAATGTTATATCCTAGAACAATCCCTGGACAGGAGAAAGTCCTCAGTTAGTATTGGCTGCTAGTAGTCATCGGGCTCTGAACTTTCATAATAGGCTGTAGAAGGAGCTTTCCAAGTCACCTGGGGAGCACGTTCAAAGTGCTGGGTTCCAGCTGCCAGAGAAGTTAGTTCAATGGGGGAAGGTTGAGTCCGAGCATCTGGATTAACAAACACCTGTGTCCAGGTGTCTAGATACCTTGTGTCTAGCACAAGCTTTATGTAAGCAGCTCTCTGATCATGCCTAAAAAGCTCAGGTTCACACCCCTGTACCTTGGATTGTTAGATCTGATGCCTTCCCAGCAAGTTGGAAGGCCTGGAGGGCAGGCGTCAGATATGTGGCTCCTTGGTTTCCACAGAGCTGCACCAGGGCCTGGCACACTGAAGAGGCTGCATTTCATGGCCTTTATCAATTAAAATGGAAAATTCCATTCCAGGGACTATAACAATTTCCGAGGACCAAAACTCCTGGAAATAAAGTTTTCAGTTCTCAGAATTACTAAGCATAAGATCCTGAGCTGTTCCTGTGTCTTCTGCAAACTGGCTCTTAATGACATTGTTTTAGTTAGTGTGCAATGATTGTCTGTAAGAGATCCCACATGGGCTGGGCGCGGTGGCTCACGCCTGTAATCCCAGCACTTTGGGAGGCCGAGGCGGGCGGATCACGAGGTCAGGAGACTGAGACCATCCTGGCTAACATGGTGAAACCCCGTCTCTACTAAAAATACAAAAAATTAGCCGGGAGTGGTGGTGGGTGCCTGTAGTCCCAGCTACTCAGAAGGCTGAGGCAGGAGAATGGCGTGAACCCGAGAGGCAGAGCTTGCAGTGAGCCAAGATCACGCCACTGCACTCCAGCCTGGGTGACAGAGTGAGACTCCATCTCAAAAAAAAAAAAAAAAAAAAAAAAAGAAAGAAAAAGGAAAAAAGAGATCCCACATAATTCATCTTATAGGCTCAATGCTAGAAAAAATGTCATTCCTCCTGACAAATATGTATGCTTCCTTTTATTCTGTTGTGGCAGTTTATTTTTCCAAAGATGGTCACAGCAGTATCTACTATCCCATATGCTCTTCTACAATATGACCTTGTCTTCCACCCCAGTCAGAAGGAGGAATCTATTTCTCCAGTCCCTTGAATCTGAGTGGGTCTTCTGACTTCTTTGACCAAGAGAATCTGGTGGAAGTGATGCTACAAGAGTTCTGGGGATGGCCCTTCACTGGTCTTGTTCCCACTTCCTGCTCTGAGAAACCAGTTGTCAAGTTGGAAGTACAAATACCCTTAGACCATTGCATAGCAAGAAGTCCAGATTCCAGAGACAGGCCTTGAAGGATGAAATATTGCATAGAGAGAGAGAAGCCAAGGAGCAGTGATGCACCAGACACGTGACTAAATAATCTGTCTTGGAAGTCGATCCTTCAGTTTCAGCAATCCCAGCTGATGCCATGCATATCAGAAAGGAACTTCCCAGGCAAACCCTCCACAAATTCTGAATCCATAAAATCATGATCAAAGTAAAATAATTATTTTAAGTTACTTTGTTTTGGGTCAGTTTGTTATGCAACAATAGATACCCCAAATACATGCTATCAGAACACACAACCATTATGTTTCCCTTTTGTCCTTGGCTGCCAGGAAGCTCAAAACTAGGTTTCTGACTCAACTGTGGCAACTTCCCTTAACTTACTCTTACTCCTTGCTTAATGTATATAAACTTGATCTTTTAACCCTATGTTAACTATATTAGATTTGTGTCTTTTAATCATAAAAACTCTCCCAAATACTTTTGAGAGAAAAATTAAGAAAGGAGGGAATGTTAGAAATTTTCTTGCTTTATCCACTCTCTTTATGTATCTTAAATTTTTCATTTGTCAAAGTTCTATTTAACTTCCAGAGCTGGACCTGGGTGCAGAACCAGGGATGTCATCTTTTCCTACCATGATTCCATGCCTTGTCCCCAACCTTCTCTTTGGTTGTGGTTCATGAGTACCTCTCATTTTCAACTCTCACCTAACCAACTTTCATTTTTACAAAATGGTCTCTCAATGACCAAAGAGCCTGAACAATTCAAAGAAATACATTTCTAATGGAGAAAGTTTAAGTTAGATAGTCGGAGAGAAATTTCTGGTTGAGGGCATGATTGTGCAATAAATACTACCTGAGGGCAGTCTCATATGCAAACAAATCTCTGTGTGCCCTTGGGCAAATCCCAGAAACAGAAGGGATGGTGGTTCTTAAATCCTGAGCAGTCACCATGGCCAGGTATTCTACAGGTCCACACCCCTTGTATAAAATCTCTGGAACCATCTGTAGTTTGAAACTCAAATCATTCTAGATTTTAGAAAGGTGGTATGATACCTACAGCTCATGTTACCTAACTCCCCAGGAAGTACTGAGGTATCACCCTATAATCAAACACATCAATATTTCTACAGCAAAACATATGAGTAGTCACAATAAGAACTCCAAATAGTTTACATCAGTTCAGGTCAGATTTTGTTGCCAAGTGAGTTTACATGATGTCAGATTTTACTGCCAAATGAGTTATTTTAAATGCCTTAAGGGTTTAGAACATTCTAATTTTGGAGTGGTGGCTAGGGATTGTGATTCCATACTAAATACCTTGCTTGTATTTATCTCACTATTTCATAAAATCCCCAGGTGATTAATGCTATTATTGTTACCAATGCACAGATGAGAAAATGAAGACTCAGAGACGTGAAGCTACTTGGCAGAGATCAAATGGCTCATAAATGGTAATGCTGGCTTTAAGCCCAGGGGTGTCTGACGTCCAAACCTGCATGCTTGACTTTCACCCTATCCTGCCTCCTCTGTTCTGTGCCACTGGTCACAGGAGAACACAGCTCCTTCCAGCACAGCTCCTTGGAAGCTACCTGGGTAGAGTAATGGGTTGTTAGAGAAGAAAAAAGAAGAAAGGGAGGGAGGGAAGGAGGGAACATTTCTCTTCCTCTTTCCATCCTTTTACGAAAGTAAAAAAATATAACCCTTCCTCTCCAACTCCTGACCCTGAGGAAATAGCCGAGAAACTGGAACCAAAATGGCTTAGAGAAAGAGGAAGGTCTTCCAGAAGTGCTCCAATTCTTTTCCCCCTGATATCTACTTATTGACATTTGACTATTATCCCACTGCTGCCACCACATGTAAAGAAACAGATATTTTAAAATGGGCTTTGCTTTAAAAATATAAAACTCCCAAGCTTGTTACACAGCATCGTGCTTAGAAAGAGCCATGGGCTTGAGGCCCATTTGGAGGTGGCTTCCAATCTCAGCTCTGCCGTTTACTGGTTATGGGAACTGAGAAAGTGTTCTCCTCTCTGAAGACCCTGCCTAGAGAAACTCCTTCTTCCCTTCTACCTCTCAGTCCAGATGAAAGCCTGGACCTGGAACTGGCCTTCTAGATCTTCAGACAGACAGCCCACAGGAGAGAGGTGATGTGTGCTCTGGGTGGAGCGACAGGGGTCCTCACACTTCCCCCTGGTAATTCACTCAAAGGCACCCTCTCTTGGAAGTCCCCACTCTGTACCTCTCATCCCACGTCCCACAGTCAGGGGACAAGTCTTATCTCCTCATCTGGTGTCAGACCTCTGCAGAGCTGATGGGCCTTGTGAACACTTTTCTGCCTCAGCCTGTCAAGCAATCCCTCCTAATGAGCTCTCACTCTCCAGACTTTATGCCAGAAGCAGAAAGTCCTCCATTCATGCATGCAGTCACTCCCAAACCAACTATCGAGTACTCATCGTACACGAGGCATGCTAAACGTAAGTGTTCTTCCCCTTCTTCCTTCCTTTCTTCCCTCCCTCTTTCCTTCCCTTCCTTCCCTCCCTCCCTCCCCCCTCTCTCTCTTTCTTTCCCTTTCTTTCTTTCTCTTTTTTTCCGCCTGCCTTTCTTTCCTCCTTCCTTCTTTTGTTCCCTCCTTTCTTCCTTTCTTCCCTTCCTTCATTTTTTCCTTTCCTTCCTTTCTTTCTTCCTTCCCTTCCTCTTTCCATCCATTCCTCCTTCCCTTCTTCCCTCCTCCCTTCCTTAGGCATTTACTGAGCATCTTATATGTCCCAGGCAATGTACTGCTCACTCTGGATACAGTTGTCAATGACACAAAAAACAATCTCTGTCCTCATGAGGCTTAGATGTTACGTAAGTCGGGTATGAACACTGCCAGCCCACAGCTCACTACTGCTGGAGGAAGCTGTCTTAAAATGCAATGTGATGTCTAGTATGAATGATGTAGCATAGGACTCTATAGAAAGATAGGCACTCAACCTGGTCACGAGGGTCATGAAAACTTCCTGGGGGAAGTGATATAGATATTAAAATCTGAAAGATGGGTAAGGATCATGGTCAAGAGCAGAGAAGGGTGCTTTGAGCAGAAGCAACATGTGCAACAGAAGAAAGCACATGACTCATGCGGAGACCCAGGAGTAGCCCTCTGGGGCCAGGGCAAAAGGTTTGAGGTAGGGATTAATGGAGATGTGGGTGGAGAATTAGGAGAGGCACATCCTGCATGGCTTTTTCTTGACAGCAGTGGAGCACCACAGGCAGGCTCCAAGCAGGGGCATGAGAGAGAAACAGAGATGGCTATTATGCTTACCAGGCTTCACTATGGCACATTGGGAAAATGACTTCACACCGTGTTGGAATGGGAAAGGGGACCTCCTCATGCCTCCCTAGACCCCGATGCCCTTGGAAATGTTCTGCTTGAACTTGTGGTTCCAAAACCAGGCTGTAGGCTGCAAAGGGGGAGGTTGTGCCTGAAGCTGTGGCGTGTGTGTTCCTATAATCATTAAGATGAGTTCCTGAGCTGCTGGATAGCTAACTCTAGTCAGTGTCAGGGTAATTAACCAAACTGCCTGAACTTTATTCACAGCCTGACAAGGTACACTCTTGAGACTTGTCACTGTGGTTAGTCGGGGGGCGGGGGACTTGACATAAGGCTGATTAGGGAGTGTTTTACACAGCAAGAAGCTCTCTGATCTTCAGCTGAGCAGGACTCCCCCCTTTCAGCTTACAGGAGAAATGCCTGCGAGGGTAGAGAATAAAGATCATCCAGTCCAACATCCTCATTTTCAGATGAGAAAGCAGCCATTCTGAGTATGGCCGTGGTTTTCCCAAGGCCAAGTGAAGAGTTTGTTCTGGAGGTGAGGTGGTATTACCACCAGCTCCTCATGGCTCCACTCCATCTTTTTTTTATTGTCCAAAAAATGCTATTTCCTAACCAGCATTTCTTAAATTTAATGCACACAGGAATTACCGGGGAGCTTGCAAAAATGCAGATTCTGATTCAGGGGGTCTGGGTAGGGCTGAGGTTCTATATCTCTAGCAAGCTCCCAGCTGATGCCAATGCTGCTGGTCTATGGACCATCTTATGCACAGCAAGGAGCCCAAAAGACCCTTTCCCAGAGGCCACCTTTAACTCCAGTGGAATTGGCACGAGTTGTCTTAGCTTGGGTCTCACTAACTGTAATTGGCCCTGAAACCTAAGACTCCTGAGATCAGAGCTGCTCTGATTAAAGGGTTCTCAGAGGTCGTACACTCCAGCTCCTGTGCATACCTGAATCCCCTTGTTCTGGTTGGGGTTCTTTTAGATTTCAATGAACTAACTTAGTTCCCTTGAATAAAACAGGGTCTAAAGCATCGCAGGAAAGCCAGGGAAGAAATGCCATCTGCTCACTTGCTCCACTCCCCACTCTCTGAGGACCAACTTACTTATCAGGTTATTCATCCTCGCAAAAAAATTAAAGATAAAATAAAATAACTGCCACCCAGCTCCCCAAGGCTTTGTGAACTTCAAACCCCAATGCCCATCATGGCTAGAAACTTCTCTTTTTCCCCCTTATTTCAGCTTTCTGAAAGGGACAATTAGATGGATACAGTTGATCTGTTTGAGCCGCTTTTCTTCTCTGGGCCTCAGAAAGCCCTGAAACAAAATGGAAAGACTTGCCTAGGTGGTCTTTCAGGTATTCCAAAGTACTGATTCTCTATGCCTCTAAGGTGCTTTGCAGCCAAGTGCTTTAGAAAAAAAATACCTTTACCCTGGTCCCTGGGAAAGATGTTTATATAAAGAGGTTGCATTTGGGGCTCTCCTCTGGTGAAATAATAACAAAATCTAGCCAAGAAAATGGGAAGTTTTAATATTTCATTTATGGGATTGATTCCATGATGCCATTCCCAGAGAGTGATTATCCCAACAAGAATATGAGTAGTTACAATTCTCAAGGCCCAATTCTCAGGGAGGCTTCGCAGGCATTTGACTTGGAGTCAAAAGGATTGGGTTTCCACATCACCTCTGTGGGCAAGTCCTAAAGTCTCATTTCATATGGAGAAAACTGAAGTTTTTTCTTAGATCTGGTATTCAATGATTCCAATCTAATCATTATTTTATTTTAAAATTCGAAGTCCTTTCTTGACTGAGACTTGGAGTGAGGACAAAATGTTGCTACTCCTACAAACTCCCAGGCATATCTGTAGCTTGTATCTTATCAGGTTCCCCAGCTCCCAGTTGTCAAGGGACGTTTGAGTGAGTTACACAGGAAGTGTCATGGCACTCTCCAATGGGGGCTTATTTTTCAGGTTGCACTTCAATAAGAAAAGCTTTAAAAAAAAAAAAAGCCAAGAGAATTTATACCTCTTTTCTGTAACCCCTGCCCTCACGGTTCCACTGCAGCCCTTCATCTCCATTGCTGTAGCACAAAACAGAATGACATCCTATGGAAAGTACACAGTTCCTAGAAAACAATGATACTGAGTTTTTAGCAGCCAAGGTCACCTAGGCATGACAAAAACTCTTAACACTTATGTTTTTGAAGTCAGAAGAGGACGTTCGAGCTCAGACTAGGCTATGTGGGACCAGGTCACTGTGGGACACCTAAGGAGGATGCAGAGAGGGCACCCTTCCTAGACAAATGCCAGGGACGCCCTTCCTAGACAAATGCCTATGCATGAATATGGGTAAAGTCTTCCCTGCAATTCCAGCAGCTTCCTGCCAACCCTTAGCCAACTCAAGCCTACCTGTGGACCACCTGTTATGGACTGAATGCTGGTGTCTTTCCAAAATTCATATGTTGAAACCTTACCACTCAGTGTAATGGGATTAAGAGGCAGGGCCTTTGGGTGGTAATTTGGTCATGAAGGTGGAGCCTGCATGAATAAAATCAGTGCCCTTATAAAAGGGACCCCATGTGAGGATACGACTAGAAATTGGTTGTCTGCAACCAGGAAGAGGGCCCTCACCATAACCTGATGATGGCAGCATGCTGATCTCAGACTTCTAGCTCCAGGACTGTGAGAAATACATTTCTGCTATTTATAAGCCATCCAATGTACAGCATATTTGTTAAAATACCACCATGCTTCATGGTTGCATCTCTTTGTGTCTATCTCAGCCCTGTTGGATCTAAGCTGCATTTTGCACCTGAGATGCTGGAGCCCAGGTCAGCAGCTGCCCTGCCCCGGGGTTATCTCCAGTAATGCACAGGTGACACCTACATTGGATGTCCTTGGTCTTCACAATTCAACCAGGCATTGACTAGCAGTGGGAATGTGCTAAGGGAGCCATGCCAGGCAGGGTGTGCTTTTGCACAAACTGACTTAGCTTTTAAACAAAACTGCTTTGGCCAGACATTTGTGTGCAAGCATCAGCTTACAGCAGGGAACAGCACTCTGTGGGCTCACAAAAAAAGATATGAAGGAGGCCAAATGGAGGTGTGCTGTGGCTGTGGCCTGCTGCATGGTGACAAAGGGCTGGAGGCTTTGAGTTTTGTTTGTTTTCCAAGTCCAGACCAGCAGTGGACGGGGAATCTGGAGGCCTGCTTTCTAGTCCCATGTCTGACACTCTGTTACCCAAGAACAAGGCTCCTGATGCCACAGGATCTCAATTTTCCTGTCTATGACACAGAGGGAGGTAGTGGATTACATGCTTTCTTGCCTCTGACCTGAGCATGTTCCGATTATATCCAGAAGGAGGAGGCAAGACAAGATAAGAGGTCTTGCTTCAGCCATTTCCTCCTTCAGGGTCTGGTCTGGGTCTCCTGATACCCAATACCAAGTGGTCCCCATCTACCCCTCCCCTGGTCCTGAAAGCTGGGGCTTTGTGGCAGGTAACACAACTTGCCTTGTGTTCTGCACTTGAGTGCTCTTGAGTTTCTGCTCCCCAGAAAGATCAGTTTCTTGCCAATGTCATCACTTTTAGCCAGCAGGGACCTATCAGCGGCTCCATCAGGCACTAGGGGCCCCGGCCCCCCTTGGCTTAAAGTCTGAGCCCTGGGAACACTGGGGAAACTCAATTCTCGAACACCTTCCACTCAAAGAGCCACTGTTCTGCAGAACCAGTGCTGGCCCCTGTATTTCAACAGCTTTCGGGTGGGTTTCCCACCCCAGACGTCGATAGGGCCTGAAATGCCTGTGAATGTATTGACCTGACTTCACCCGCAGGCTCAGTTTCAAAGGGTTGGCTGAGCTCTGAGCCCGCCCTCATTCCGTCTGAGGCTCAGCTCCTGGAAACCTCAGGCTGGATCTCAGTTACTGGGAAGCCTTGCTCTGAATGTGGGTTTTCACTCAGTGTTTCCCGAAGAGCCATTTCTTGTGGCAGGACGCCCACCTCTTAGGGGAAACAGCCTTCATTCTGGGAACTTCTTGCTTCATCTCTCCTTCTTTCTATGCCAGAGGTTGCTATGAAGGGGCATGCACTTAGCTGGCAGGAGAAACGGGGTGCAGCTGTGCCTGCGCTTCTTTCTCACTGCCACTGTGCCACCTTGGATGAGTCATTTCTCCTCTGTGGATGTCGGGTTCCCCCTGGGCTTATAGCAGTAGGTCTGCCTTCCTCATTGAGAGAAATAAAAGTGCTTTGTAAATAGGAAGCACTACATAATGCTATTAGGGAATCCACTCAACAAGGAGTATTGGGGACTTTTTGCTATTTTCCTTACTGTGACTGAGAAATTAGCAGGCACAGATTGTGAAAAACCAGCCAGCTCTTTGGAATTACAAATGTGCACACACCATCCCACTGAGCATCATTTTCAAAAGGCATATTAAGCAGCAGAGACCACAGGGGGGACCCATGTAAACAGGCCTCAGATCCTGGTGAAAAAGGCTCCCAGAAACTGTCGTCTACTGCGCTGTTAGGGGCTGCTCCTGCTTTCTGCCCCTGTCCCCGCAGCCCTGGCTGGTGAGAACTCATCTCCCGGGGAGAGGGTTCCGGTTCATGGTGAGGGGCAGGGTCCTGGTGCCATGCAGGGCTAGTGCTGCTCCAGGTCCACAGTGTGCCTTCAAGACCCAAATCCCCCAGGGCTTGAAGCTCTCCAGAACCTCACCCCCAGATACATCTCCCAATGTCACGGGCGGCACCCCATGTTTTTTCCTGTTACCCCACAGCAGGCCAGGGGGAATGTTGCCTGTACTGGACCAGTGAGGACGCTGAAGCCCCCTGAGTTGAATGAAATGGCTGAAGACCAGGCTTCCTGTTGTGGTGCTGGAATTTGACTTGGTACCCACTCCCAGCCCTTGCTGTTCCCTCCATGCTCCCTGCTCCCTGCAGATGCACAAATGAAGACCAAAGTCTTGAAAGAAGCTAGGGTCAAGCATCATTAAATCCAGGAGTCCTGTGCTGATACAAGGCAGGGTCTCTCTGGATGTTGAGGCATCATGGCTGTATTGGGCGGAACCCCTGTTTGTCAGCAAAGGTTGTGGAAGCTCGTGCTCACTCCTAGGGGCCATGGTGATGCAGACAAGTAAGGTACACTGTGTTTGCCTGAGCTGCTGCGGGCTGTGCTGAGCAGGCCACTCCTCTCTCCTGAGGTGACATCCCACATGACCAGCTTCACAAGGCAGCTTTCGTGAACATGGGTGAGGGGGTTCCGTGGGGGTGGGGACGCTGTCGAGGACTTCTAGGAAGCAGCCAGGGTTCAGGGCTCAGTACCACCATCTCACTGCTGTGGAAGCAAGAAAAGGAGACTATAATTCAGCTCAGGGTGGCTAATGGACAGCTTCCCAGATGACAGACAGGAGGGGGAAGATTAATTCTGAAGCAGGAATAGATGTTATTTAGGAAGGGAAGGGTATTCAAGGCAGAGACGAGGTGAAAAACAGCATCGATCATCTACCGGCTACGAGTAGTTGAATCTGACTGCAGTAGAAAATAAAGGAAGCAGGGCCGGGGAGTTGGGGTGGGGGTGTGGATGAAGCTGAGGAGCAGGCAGAGGCTAGATTGTGGCAGTCCCTGTAAGCCAGGCTGAGAGTTTGAACTTGGTCCTTAAGGCGGGGAGTGGTAAGAAGAACTTTAAACAAGAAGTAGTGTGGCTAGAGGTGGGTTCTAGAAAGATCACTCTGTGGGCAGGCAGGAGATGTTCATCCCTATGCAGGCTCTGGGAGCCAGTCTTGGTCCTCTGAACCAGAGGTGTCCCTCTAATGAAGTGCTAATTGCAAACCAGTCAGTCACACTCTGGGATGCTCTGGCCCCAACACCCAGAGTTCAGTCCTGTTCCTGTGAGTGCGGGTGTCTACCAGGAAGTGGGGCTGGCCTGTCTTCTCGGAAGAAGCAGCAATTAAAATGCAACCCTGAGACATCAAGGAGTCAGCCAACTCTGTTTATTTTTATATACTGATAAAATCCTCAGAAAGGGAAGCCAAGCTTTTCAGAGCAGCCTGCTCATGCCCACCCAGCATGCTGTGGATCTGCAGGGAGCCCCTGCTCAGAAGGGCAGTCAGTGGCTGTGTCAGTGACCATCTCAGAGGGTAAATATGAGCTGGTCTGAGGAAGTGGGCACATGGGTCTGAGGGAGTTCTGAACATGAGTGCAAAGCCCAGGGTCCCCAGAGCTGCAGCTGCAGCCGGATTCAACTCAGCCAGCACAATATAGAGCACCTAGTGTGTGCAGAGATCTTTTGGCAGACTTGCTGCACAGTCGAGCAGCCGTCAGGGAGGGGAAGGGCCATTCTGCTGCACATCCTGTTTGGATGGAAAGAGCAGCTGAACTTCTCACTGTGGGTCAAGCTGGGCCTCTCTACATGCATTTTATAATAAATTCTGCCCCTGGAATTCCCACCGGAGGAACCGAAAATTCAGATCCCAATACCCCCTTACTCATTTCTTGTAGGATTAGAAAGTCTAAATAGTTTAGGATGCCCAGGCATGGGAGGCAGCCTCTTAGTGGCCCCCAGGACCCCTGCCTTTTAGCATTCAGCCCCGGATCTGTACCACAGTTGGTTTGTGTGACTGATTGCGTCCAGCAGAAGTGTGGCATGTCACTCCAAGGGTGGGGTATAAAAGACATTGGTGTCTTGGTCATGCTTGCTGTCTTGGGCCATTTGTTCTGGAGAAGCACACTGCCAGGTCAGAAGCATGATGGAGAGCCCACGTCATGCAGAACAGGCGCCTTCTGCCAATAGCCACCAAGTGAACTAGGATGTATGGTGCCCCAGCCCCATTAAGCTTTGGATGCCTGCAGCCTCAGCCAACATCTTGACTGCAACTTCATGAGAGAGCCTGACCCAGAACCACCCAGTAAGACCCCTCCCAGATTCCGGACTCTGACCTTAAACTGTTTTCTGACCTTAAAACTGTTGTTTTAAGCTGCTAAGTTTTGGAGTAATTTGTTACACAGCCATGGGTGACTGATACACCATGGGAGACATTTTACTATCTAGAACATGGGTTTACAGAGATGGACATGGGCCTGGGTCCACACCAACCTTGTGATCTTGGGCAAGTTACCTCACCTTAGTGACTTAATTTTCTCATTCCTAAAATGGGGGTAGTAACAGTGGCAACCTCATTTGTTGTCGTGATGATGAGGCCAGTGAATGGTGCATTAGTTCAGGTCCCAGCTCATACTAAGTGTTCAATAAACAGGACTGAGCATCAACACCATTTTTTCAGCCTTTCCTTCCAGCTATAACAAACTTCTTACAGATCTGCAAACGTATGACTCATACCTTTTCCTAGGTCTGGGCTTTGCTGCCTGCCCCTGTGCAGCTGCTTCTCCTGGAGATCTTTCTCCCACCTCTCCACCTGTCACCCTCACCCATCTGGGTTGCTCAGGTGCCTGTTTGCTCTGGGAACAAGTTCCTGTAGACAGAGATGATCATTCCTTCTGGGCTCCCACTCTGCAGTGAAGATTGTCCTGATGTTTCTTAATTATGTTTTATTGTCATTTTTCTGGGGTCCTTTGTGTCTTCAGGGGCATGCAGATAGTAGGCATTCAGAAGAATTGAGTTGCACCAAGGCTCTGCTAGATTTATACAAGAACATCCTCCAGGGAGGAAGAAGGCCAGCCATGCTGCTGACCAGCCATTCACTGGCAGCCTCTGGCAGCTGTATATAGTCAAATCCTCATTCGAGTTGTATATTTCTTTCACTCTTTTGTGTTTCCTTTTGCCACCACAGGCAGCTCTTACTATTTTATTTAGTTCCTCCTTGAAGCATGTCTTTTGACTTTTATTTTATCCCCTTTCATAATTTCATCTTATTTTTTAAATAGAAAGTGTCTGTATACTTGAGACTATAAAAGAACACATTAATTAAAGGAGTTGACATAACTTTATTCCTTTAACTGTATTTCCTTTAATCTGGTCCTGGTTGATCTCTTCACTCTGAAGTCCGTAAGCATTGATAAAGCAGAGACTCTTATCCTGTACTTCCCCTCCAATACAGAGAATACTGGGCAGTGGGGCCACATCACATGGTTTTTTAACTTCAAGACAACTCTGCTTCTAAGAGGGGAAGGAAGCCCCAGCACCAAGAGGCATAACCTCAAATACACCCCAGTCTCTGTGTTCCATGAGGCACCCAATGTTCCATAGCAAACAGGAATGCCAGGAATTACCCAACTTGCACTTTAGCCTAGGCACCACCTCTAACTCACTGGGGACACAAAACATATCACCCAGCCCTCAGGGCCCTCAGCTTCTTGGTGGATGTAATAGGGACAATGACACCCTCAGGAGATTCATTTGCCCAGTAATTCTTGGGCACAGACTCTAAGCCATGCTCTTTGCTGGGTCCAGTGTCCGCCTAGGAAGAGGCTGTTCCCTGCTCTACAGGAGACACTCAGCCAAGAGAGGAGCAAAGTCAACATTCAAATCCTGGTGACTGCATGGACTGAGAGATACAGAGGGCATGGGAGAACAGGGAAGAAGGATGGCCAGGCAAGGCTGGGAGCACTCAGGGAAGGCTGCAGGAGGCAGCACCAGAGGTGATGGAAGTCTTAAAGGTGAGGAAGGCATGACGGAGGCAACCCAGGCATGGGGCTGAGAAGCAGCAGTGCAGATTCCTGTGTAGGTAGGCGCCTGTGCACATGGCACAGCTAGGGGATGAGACATCTGGCAGTTTGGCATTCCAAGTACAGAAAGCATGGAGCAGGAACAGGGAGGGTGGGTTGAAAGGGGAGCTGGAGATCCTGGCATGAGCCAGGACATGGAGGAGAAATACAACACATCTGAAAGTGCTTTGTAAACTCTGAAGACCTTGCACACAAATGTGAGGGCCATCCATTGTTTCAGGACACTTAGCTTTCCAGCTGCCATAGCCCATCCTTACAAAAAAACATGCTGAAACCAGCGTCTTTTTTTTTCTTTTTCCTTAAATGATCCTCCTTTCTACAGACTTGCAGAGTACAATCAAGTATGTGAGTGTTCACGTGTTGTCATATAATCAAATGATTGGTGATTTTCTTTTTAATTTCTCTTTCTTTACTCAGTTGTGTTTCTACTGATTTCTCATTTCAGGAACATAAACGCGGTGTCTCTGTGTTTTTAGGAATAAATTGGGAAGTGCTCACTTAATTTCACTATCCAAGAAACAAAATCACTTCTCCCTCCATGCAATCCTGCAATCCAATCACCTGCGGCAGGAGATGAGGAAGGAAATTACTCTGCTTTTCTTTTGCTTTTTTCCTAACTAGTGATATTTGGGAAAATTAAGTATGTTTTATTTTATATTCAGGACCCAGATCCTCAGACACACTTGGGGACTGAAATAGGAGAATGCCAGTTGGTTACAGAAGCAAATATTTCATTGCATCCCTCCCCAGACCCTGTGAATGTCTTCGTAAATGAAATAATAGATTTTGTTTTGACACTATCTTAACTATTTCCACTAAGGCAAGACTCAGAGCATTGTAAATAGTCCCCATTTATCACAACTGTGGAAATTTCACTTTTCTGGGTAGGACTGTGGAGCTGGTGTTCTGGGCTTAGGATTCCAGTACCCTTGGCCTGAGCCCTGTCTTTGCCCATGATATGACCTTGGTCATAGACTCCCACCTTGAATGGGGGCAGCTGTAGGGTGATAGAAAGGGCATTGGGCATGGAAGCAAATAGAACAGATTTGAACTATAATTCTGTTGTTTACTAGCTATGTGACTTCAGGCAATTTACTTAAATTTTCTGAGCTTTGGTTTTCTCATTTTGTTAAATGAGGATAATAGTGCCCATCTTGCTGGACTATGGTAGAAAGTTTAAAAATGAAATGGCATATATAAGGTGCTGAGATGGTGCCCAGTATCTGGTGCTGCTATGTACAGTTGCATGGTTTCTGCACTGAACAAAGATGCCAGCCAAGGGACATATGGAGCTGATACCCGGCCTTGCTTTTCTAACTTGCTGGTGTGCCATACAGGACACTTAAAAAAAAAAACCATCTGCCCAGGGAAGAATATTTGGAAGGACCATCCTGCAGAGATGGAGTCTCTTTGGAATTCACATGCATGTGATTTGCTGGGAGAGGGGTCCCTGAGCACGGGGAGATAAATCTTCACTCCACTCCATTGGATTTGACTCCACCATCCTCCTGCAAAAAGCCATACGGCCTCAGCTACAAATCTGTTCAAAAGCAGAGATGGCACCATGTCCTGAAGCAGCACATTCATCTCCACATGACTCTGTGAAAAGTATTGTTTTATGTTTGAGCTGAAATCTTCCTTTATTCAACTTCTCCTTGGTTATCTATGGACTCTTTGGGGCCTTCATGAACAAGTGAGTCAGTAAATACCAAGTGCTCATTGGCTAATTTATTAAATAGCATATTGCTTAGGTTAGGCTAGGTTGCTCCGCTGCAAGAAAAAAAGCTCTGTGACTTAGCACAGCAAAAATATGTAATGTGAGTTCACTACAAGTAGTGGAGAGGGGCACTTATGCAGGCCCCAAACCCAGGAAGACTTCACTGTGTGGAACACTGTCATCATCGGTCCTGGCAGTGAGAGAGAGAGGCTGGAGAATCCAATATCTGCTTTTCCCTGCAGCGGAAGAAGGGATGCATTTCACTCTGGTTGACATTTCGCTGGCCAGTCACATGACCCTGCCTATGTATAAGAGGTGTGGGGAATGTGGAGGAACAAATGGATAATCCAGTGAACATCGCTATCTCTGCAACTTTCATAACAGTGGACTGATTCAGTTAGGACCATGAGCAGGGTGCTGGCCTTCAGTATACTGGGTAGCTGTGGGCAAGCCCCTTTCCATTGCCAGGGCTCATTTTGCCCACGGGGAAAATGAAAATATGAATTACCACGCTGACTACAGATATGGAATGGGACTTGGGTGTTCCACAAGCCCTAGCTCTCTAACACTTGCCTCTGTGGGCTTGAGGTATTTGAAAACACAGCTGGGAAAGACCCCAAAGCATACAGGGACATGTGAGAATGAGAAATCTGTCCAAGAAGCCAGAACCCCTTTTCAAATGTTTGGCTCTAGAGCCCTCCAAAGCAAATTATGAGTATGGAGAAAGAAGAGGGTCTTTCCGCTCCTATTTCACCAGACCCTGTTATGCCCACAGCGTGGCCCCACTTTTAATAGTGCCTGGGGTGGGTGGAAGGGCCTGGTCTGTGGCCACAGAGAGAACTTTTGTCTCCAGGGGTGTCCAACCGGCCTCTATCCTGAGGATTACCGTAACTTTTTAATTAAGGCAAAGTTTGCAGGGAGTTTGGCCTTTTGATGTGGCAGCTGTAGCTGGAAAACAGGCCTGCACTGCAGACTTTACTGCCTGCCGATGGCCCAGGAGCTGCCACCCACATCTCAGAGCCCACACCCCATAAACAGCCCAGATCATGTGTCTTTAGGGCAGGGTGCATGACAGGGGTCGGGACCACCATGATGTGAGAAGACTGCCTTTGCTGATAGTCTCACAGGGCCTGGACCACCCCAGGTCCCCCACAAAATGGGGGTAGGGGTTTGAGATAGCAGAAGAGTGAATAAGGTGATCTTCGATACACATGGCAAAGTTGTCAGTCTCGGCCTCAGTGTCCTACAACACTCAGGCAAGAATGGAGTGGGGAGAGGCATGGAGCCAGGAAGTTCCTGCAGCGTCTTCACACCAGAGTGCATGTGTCTGCTTCCTCTGGACAGGGGGAAGGACAGGGACCTGCCTCACTCACCTTGGTATCCCAGAGTCCTACATAGAGTAGGCCAGCCCTTTAGATGCTGACAGAACTGAAAACTGTCCCTTTGGGGACAGTTACAAAGTGCACTTTGAGCATGTCGCTTTATTTGTATTCGACATCTATTTATTGAGCCTCTGCTATGTACCAGGTATGTGTCCCAGGCACTGAGGATTCAGCAGTAAATAGTAACCCCTACCCACAGACCGGCTATTCTGGCTTAGGATGTTTATGACACCACTGAAGTTTATGACATTTATGGCACCCACCATGATTCATACAAGTCACACAGCTAATTTAGGGCAAAACTGAGATAAGAACTTGGGCTTACTTGTTCCCATGAGGGCAGCACTTTTCAAACTTTCTCACTGAAAAACTCCTAAAAGAGTGTCTGGGGGCAGGGCCCAAAGCAGTCAGATGCAGGTGTGACATTTCTTTGACATTTCAATGCTTTAATCAAAAAATTTATACAAATGTTGAATTCCATACTGTATTATATCCATAGTTGTTTTACTATAAATAGTGTAAGTTAATTAATAAATATATCTGTAAAAAAGTTTTCACCTCATTTATCCTGCATCTCTGTATTTCTCTTGGCACACAGACACATACTCAGCGCGAGAAGCACATTGTGAGCTCACACGGACTCTCCTAAATTTCCACCAGGTCTTATGGGCTGGCTTCTCTTTGCTGATGTTCTCAAACGAGTTACAGCATACATAAAGTTAAAAACAAATGACAAACTAGGAAAGAATATTTGCAAATGATATGTCCTTGATCCCTCAAATACGTATCCTACAGATCAATGAGGAAGAAACAAGACCAACAGTGCAATACAGTTGACAGCCATTTATATGAAAGGATATACCAGTGGCTGTTAAATATATGAAACTCTGCTTCACCTAATTCATAATAAGATAAATGCACATTTAAATCATGCTGAGATGCTCATTTTTACCTATAGGGTTGGCAAAAATCTCAGTGTTGGTTATCACATGGTGTCAGGGAAGTGTACAGAAACAGTAGAGCTCATTGATTGCCACTGCTCCAGGTACAAAGTGGCACAGGCCCTATGGAGGGCAATTTGGCAATATTATAGAGAAAGCACATTTATAAACAAGGTGCTTTTATTAGGTCAACCCCTTTGTTTTGAGTGTCATTTATATATTCAGCACTGGCCAGAAGCTCTGTGGGAATAATGAGGCACTTGCACAGAGCCTGCCCCCAAGGAGCCTGTGACCCTGCCTAGTGGCACTGGAGACAGGACATAGTAAAAATAATGATATTTTATATCTCTCATTTATCAAGAACTTTCAAGTGTAATAGGTCATTGAGCATCACAGGCAACCCTACAAGGTAAGTATTTTTATTTCCATTTTCCAGTCCAGAAAGCTGAAGCAGAGCATAATTTGCCCAAGGTCATACATAAAGTAACCCCAGAGCCAGATGAAGAAACAGGGATTTCCATGCACTTTCTGCTGAGGCCAAGCAGCCTGCTCAGGGGAGAGCATGGCCGCTAGCAGCACCAGACTGCATGCAAGACATCCAGAGAGAGTTCTAGGGAGTGGGAACCAGTGCAGGTGCAGGTCACTGGAGTCTAGTCTGGAGGCCGAGATGGCCTGTGCATCACTCTTACCTGGGTTCAAGGGTTGGTGCTATTACTTGCTACCTGTGTGACCCTGGATGAGCCGCAAAACCTCTCTGAGCCTTATGCTGTTTATGTATAAAGTACAGGCAATAATAAGGTTTTTGTGGGGATTAATGAAGATATTAATAGTATCTTTAAAGTACTTAGCCTATTGCCTGCTACATGGTTTGCACTCAGTAAATAGTGGTGATGAAGGAAGAAGAGGAGGAGGAGACAGAGGAGGAGGAGTGGGAACAGAGGGAGAAGGAGCAGAAGCTGGGGGTGGTGATTGTCAGCTTCATGGGAAAGGGGAAGCCTGAGCCTTGAAGGATGGGTGGCATTCACGCTAGCATGCACATGTGTGTGTTTGTGTATTAGGAAAAAGGCTCTTCTCTGAATTGGGTCCTTGATGTAGCTCAAACCCAATGCAAAAGTGAAACACGTCAGATGGCAGTGTTTCTGGGAAGGTGGCGGTGGGTTCATAGTCTGGCCGAGGAGCCACCATGTTTCAGACCTGCAGGACTGAGGCACTCAGAGCTGGTCGAGCCAGACCTTTGCTTTCCACCAAGTGGGACCGTGACACGCTGGAGGTAGCCCAAGCCACCAAGGGTGCAGTGGAGGGGGAGGGAGTGGCTCACACAGAGGGAGCAGCGTCCTTGCCCCAGCCAGATCACAGTGCACCCCTTTTCTCTCAGAGCCCAACAGTTGAGCTATTTAGAGGGAAAATCTGATTCATGTTGGGAGAAAAGGGAAAATACCTTTCCTCGTAACTTCTCATAGAGGGTTAAGCACTAATGGAATTCGAGGTTTCTGGTCAAGCCCCTAGAATCTCACTTAGCCCCTGAACCTCCATCTAGAGGTGAACTTTTAACTCCCAGAATGATCCCAGAAAGCTCTTTTCCCTCCTCCTCTCAGCCGCCAAAATGACTCCCCAAGTCTGCCCTCCATATAAAAACACAATAAAACCTTATACAATCAGGAAAGTATTCAAGGCTCATAATAAATAATTGCCCTGTGACTGGTGGATTGGATCTCCTGCACACCCTCAATGGGCCTTTTTCTTTAACAGAACAAATAAAAGGAACAGATGCAGGGACTCTCCTGCCAACACTGCCGTGGCCTCTCCTTGGGGCCTGGAGGGTCACGGGGGAGCAGCCTCCCCACACTGGACACATGGGAACAGCAGGACAACACCCACCCCAGAATGCTGCTCTAGAGACACTGAAACATCTCTGGCAATAGCAGCACTTTGTTCCCGGGTCCTTGTGGCTGTCTTCCTCTTTTGCTGCTAAGGGAGTGAGTCCGCAGTAAGAAGAATCACCACGCTCCAAGTGGAATCCCGGCATTCCATGACCAGCTGACCAGTCTCATCAGCTCTCCCATGCCCCCAGCACACATTCTCTGATGGCACTACCCCCTTTGCTATCTTTCATCTCACTCCCATTTCTCCCGCTCCTTTTTTTTTCTGCTTTTCTCTCTCTATCTCTCTCTCCTCCCTCATTAGACTGTAAGCTCTTCACAGGCAAGGTCAGCCCCTGATGAGGCTCGGTGTTCTGGCACAACTCCTTGATACCGGAGGAAGACATTAAATGTCTGTCGGATTAAAACACGAACTGGAAAACACAGTTTGTCGAAAAACAGGAAATGAAAGGCCACCCTACCAAGTGCCTGTATGTTCTCTTCAAGATTGATCCTAGCACATTTTGCTGCTTCGGGTGTCTCTGCTTCAATTTTCCAAGTGTTTCCTGACAATCTCTGCCCTGCCTGGCTCCTCTGAGTACAGTCACGTGACACAGAGCCCAAGGCCTTTCCTGTGCCATGCTAATAGCACATGATAGCTGCGACGGCCTGTGTTGGTTCTGCACAGCCAGCACCCAGCACCCTTCAGATCTGAGCACCTCCGGCTCCTCTCTGGGGCCAGCCCCCTACCCCTGGTATGCAGATCTGAAGGTTCCCTGACTTCTCCAGCACCCAAGCCTCAACCTAGCCAATCCCAGCATTCTCCCAAGAAATTCGCATCCCTTTGCTAATGGCAAATAGGCAGAAACTGGCTGACCTGGCAGTGGCACTTGGAGGAGATTGCCCTTAGGTCTCTGCACACCCCACACTGGAGCTGCCCCTCTCCTGCTCTCTGAGAGATCAGCCACATCAGTTCTTCCCTCTATTCTCTCCTTCTAATAAGTTCCCTTTGATACTTAAGTTGACTGGAGCTGGGTGCTTAGAATCCAAACATCCTAAGTTCAGATTTCACCTTGGGATTTCACCCTAAGTTCAGTTCACCTTGACACTACCGGCATTTTAACTGGATAGTCCTTTGCTGTAGGTATCTCATTGGTAACCAGCGTGGCAGATGGCCAGTGGATGCTGGGTTTCCTTGATGCCTTGATGCAGCCAGCGCTCCTATGCCAAGGTTTCTCAGCCTTGGCACTATCAATATTTTGGACTAGGTAATTCTTTGCTGTGGGCACTGTTCTGTGCATTGTAGGATGTTTATCAGTATCCCTGCCCTCTATCTGCTAGATCAAGGGTCCTCAACCCCTGGGGTTGCAGACTGGTACTGATCCGTGGCCTGTTAGGAACCGGGCTGCACAGCAGGAGGTGAGCAGCAGGAGAGCACTGCCGCCTGAGCTCCGCCTCCCGTCAGATCAGTGGTGGCATTAGATTCTCATAGGAACGCAAATCCTATTATGATCTGTGCATATGAGGGATCCACGTTGCAAGTGCCGTATGAGAATCTAATGCCTGATGATCTGAGGTGGAACAGTTTCATCCTGAAACCATCCCTCCAACCCCGACCCCATGGAAAAATTGTCTTCCACAAAACCTGGCCCTGGTACCAAAAAGATTGGGGACTGCTGCACTAGATGACAGCTGCACCCCCTACTTGTGAAAATGTCTCCACACACAGCAAAACTGTCCCCAGGGAGGTAAAACCACTACCATAGACTGATTTAATGGTTGAAAACCAGTGTCCCTAAATGGACTTGGTGGCTGAGTGGACATCACTTGGTATAAGGTGTTGAGTCAGCAGTTGGGGAACCTGGGGTCACCTTGCCTAGAGCTTTCCTTCACTTTGCCCTCCTCACTTGCTCCACCTTCCTCCCAGGACCAAACCTGAGCCAGAGTGGGAACAAGCTGGGAGAAATCCAAAGGACTGCACAACGATGACACTGGAAGATCCATTACCATGTCCCAGCAAGTCCTTACTTGTCAAAGAAGTTAAAACCTGCTTCTTGGCCAGCTGGCTGAACTTGCTGATAACTAAGGCAAGTGAATAAATACCCAGACCAGTGGAGTCTGTCTGAAGTATCGACATTTCACTTACCATATTGGGTGGCATTCAACAGACAACAGAGAAATTGTTCTTGCAAAGACAAACCTGTCTTTCTTCCATCAAGTGCTCTTTCTGCCATAATGACCAGCATGGCAGAGTGGGAGGAGAAACAAGCTGAAATTATAAACCTCGGAGATACGGAGCTCAGAGGCTGCCCTTTCAGACAAAGCAAAGCTCCGACCCTTTCTCACACTTCAAATGGAAGCCCCTTTGAGCCTGGATAAGATGCCAGTGGATGCTTTGTTCTTCCTTTCTCAGGCCCCGGTTGCTCACCTTGGAACTTTCTGAGGCCACTTAGGTGCAGGTCCACCAAGGACATCCGGCCAGTCCAGTTCCAAATAGGTAACTCTTAAAATCCTGACCTTTGCCCTCTGTGCTTTACCAGCTCTCAGATAGGGGGAGGGAGGGCACTGAGTGTAGCCTGGGAGTCAGGAAACTGAAGATGGGGTCCCAGATCTGTCACTAACAGCCACAGCTTGGCAACACCTTTCCCCTCCCTGGGCACCTGTTTCTCCATTTACAAACCAGTGTTGGAATAAATCAGTGAGTCTCAAAATTTATTTTGATTTCTTATGATTACTCTGAACCCTCCCATGGAGTATGTGCACTTGGGCACACTCCCATGGATGCATAATTTCATAAAGCATATGAAGATGCCCGGAGCCTCTCACATCCACGCAGTCCAGGGTAAGGCCATTGGACTAAATGTCCTTGAAGAGCCGCCGCTTTCTTGACCCAACTTTGGTAGCTCAAGCCCATCAGTTTAGCTTGTGTGATGGCAGACAGGACAAGAATTTTGAAATCAAACACATCTGGTTTGGGATCCCAGCTCCCTCTCTTATTATCTCTGTGATACTAAGTTTTCTAACCTTCCCAATCCTCATTTGCTTTGCTTATAAAACAGTGAAATAATACTCCTGCAGTTCGCTCTAAGCATTAAATTACGTAAAGTGTGTGACCACCACACCCCTAGAGAATTCTTCATTCATTTCTGCTTTCCTACCCTTTCCTCCTCCACCTTGTCCTTTCACTGATGTTAGGCTCATATTAAAACAGGAACAGAAAAGCAGTGAGTACATCAATTATTTTGATGTTTGGGCAGGTCCTGGGGAAGGTATGATTATGTATCTACTGTTCACAGCAATACACACACACACACACACACATACACATATATACAAAACGTGACTCTCTCTATATATACATATGGAAGGTATGATTATGTATCTACTGTTCACAGCAATACACACACATATATATATACAAAACGTGATATATACATATACACACATACACTAAATGTGACATCCCAAGAGATAAATTTACAGTTTAGGAAATGGCTCTTTACAAGCTGTGTGGCTGTGTTTAATGGGCCTACCCTCTCTGAGCCACATCTATAAATGGGGATGATAATGCCTCCCTAACAACCACCCACTCAGAATTCTCTCTGGATACCAGACACTGGGCTGAGCATTTACATATCACTTTACATCATTAATGGCAAGTCTATTGTGAGGATGGCATGAAATAACCTACTTGGAAGGGTTTTATAAACAGTGAAGCATGAGGCAGATATTTCATTTTCCCTATTATTAGTAGGTCTCAAGTGCTTGTTTTCCATTGTGAAAATGGGGACTTTTCCAGTCAGAAGGGCAAGTGTGTGTGAATGAGATGTGCCAATGAATGATGGTGAGTCAAGGGCTGTTTCAAAATTAAAAGGTGAGTGCTGGCTGGCAGCTTCTTTCCTGGAGCTTCGGTGAGACATACAAGGAGGACAGAACACAATATAATTTCTCTTCCTGTATGTTTCACAGAACATACAACTCTCCTTGCTGAAAGTCTAATTTACCCAATTCTCATTTAGCACTCAACCGACTGGATGCTGCAGCACAATAGCCCAAATCCTGGATGAAATGATAAATCTAGTAATAAAATATCTAAATGATGGATAAACATGGTTTAGGGAGGCTTTGGTAGGTAAGGCCGCACTTAGCTAGTCTAAAAAATCCTCGTGCTTTGGAAACTCTCCCTAAGACACCTACGTCCAGCACGTAGACCTTTTTGTCTTTATTGAGCTGAACTGCCAACTCCAACGTGTGCAAATACAGATTTAACAGGCAAACGTGGAGCCAACTCCAGGACTGTAAGTGTTTGAAACTGCAGATCTGTTTGATGAGCAAATAATGCGCGATCAATAAAGACTTGGCGAAATGAAACGAAAGGAGAGCAGCTGTTTGCTGAATCTACTCTGGTATAGATAGTTACGCAGACCGAACAACAAGGAAATGCAGTGCAGGGGTGTCAGGTCCAAGCAGCGTGTGTTAGAAAGAGAATGCTGGAATTCTTGACTAACGTGGACCTACCTGGGCTGAGAGGGGGGCAGGCTCAATGCAAAGGGGGCCCTGCTTGGAGTCACCCTGTGACTTCCTGCCAAGGAAAGAAAGAATAATCAGGAGCTGACTGGAGGACTAAGCCAGGTTTGCAAAAATTAACATCTTGATTCATAATAGCCAAAAGGTGGAAACAACCCAAATATTCATAAATGAATGAATAACATGTGGTATATTCATTCAATTTGACTACTGTGGGTACCTCACATACGTAGAATCATATAAGATATGGCTTTCTGTGACTGGTTTATTTCACTTAGCCTGATGTCTTCAAGGTTCATCCATGAGGAATTTCCTTCCGTTTTCCTTTTCTTTTCTTTCTTTCTTTCTTTTTTTTTTTTTTTTTTTGAGATAGGGCCTTGCTCTGTTGCCCAGGCCTTAAAAGGAAGGACATTCTGCCTAGAGTGGCTCAGGCCTGTAATCTCAGCACTTTGTGAGGCTAAGGCAGGAGGTTCACTTGAGGCACAAGATATAAGACTAGCCTGGGCAACATAGTGAGACCTTGTCTCAAAAAATTAAATAAAAAAGTAGCTGGGAGTGGTGTTGTGTACCTGTAGTCCCAGCTACTTGGGAGGCTGAAGAGAGAGGATCTCTTGAGCCCAGGACTTTGAGGCTGCAGTGAGCCATGATTATGCCACTGTACTTCAGTCTGGGCAACAGAGCAAGACCCCATCTCAAAAAAAAAAAAAAAAAGAAAGAAAGAAAAGAAGAGAAAGAAAAGGAAAGAAAGGGAAAACAGAAGAAAATTCCTCATGGATGAACCTTGAAGACATCAGGCTAAGTGAAATAAACCAGTCATAGAAAGCCATATCTTATATGATTCTACGTATGTGAGGTACCCAGAGTAGTCAAATTCATAAAGATAGCAAATAGAATGGTGGTTACCAGGGGCTGGGGAGAGGGAAGAAGGAAGAGTTATTCTTTAATGGGTTCAGAGTTTCTGATTAGGAACACAAAAAAATATTCTGGAGACAGACAGTGGTGATGTTTACATAGCAATGTGAATTTACTTAATGCCACTGAATTGTACACTCAAAACTGGTTAAAATGGTAAGTTTCATGTTATACATATCCTACCACAATAAAAAATAATGTCCTATAGTATTTTTCCATTCCGACTTAGATTTGAGTTGTCAAGTGTCAACCTGCACCATCAGATGGTGAATAAGTCGGTGCCAAGGATTGAATCTGATTTACCTAGTATCCCCCACTGTGTCCAACACAGTGCTTCTCAAAGCGTGGTCCGTGCACTTCCGAGGGTCCCCCAGACCCTTTCAATAAGTCCACAAGGTGAAAGACTCTCCACAGTGTTACTGAGATGCGATTTGCTGCTGGCTCTGGTGGTGGTGCTGCAATGCATTGACGATGCAAGGACAGTGGCCTCAGTAAATTGCTGGTGCCTCAGCAAGAATCAAAGCAGCGGGCCTAGACTGGACTGGTAGTCATACTGTTTTGCACTCAGTCTTTAAGAAGGTACTTAACAATGTCCTTGATGAAGCAGAGCAACATATTAAATTAATTAAGTCTCAACCCATGGGTAGACAGCTTTTTAATATTTTGTGTAAAAAAATAGGGAGTCTGTGTCTAGCACTTCTGCTCCTCCTGCAGTACAATGATTACCTCAAAAAAAGGTCTCTGTGAGTGTCATGCTAAAATAGCCACTTTTTTCCATGGGACATCATTTATTTATTTATTTAGAGACAGGGTCTTACTCACTCTATCACCCAGGTTAGAGTGTGAGTGCAGTAGTGCGATCTTGGCTCACTGCAATCTCCGCCTCCCAGATTCAAGCGATTCTCCTGCCTCAGCCTCCCAAGTAGCTGGGATTACAGGCATGTACCACCATGCCCGGCTACTTTTTGTATCTTTAGTAGAGACAGGGTTTCACTATGTTGGCCAGGCTGGTCTCCAACTCCTGACCTCAAGTGATCTGCCCACCTTGGCCTCTCAAAGTGCTGGGATTACAGGTGTGATCCACCATGCCCAGGTGGGACATCATTTTTACTTGAAAACATCACTGATAGGCAAATTAAGATTACTCTGATTATTCAGTATCTGGTCGATGACCCTTTCTCAAAATCGAATGTAGGGAGTTTCTCGCTTCAAAAAAAATGACTGATGGTATGGTTGCCAAAGCTAAAATTTAAGTGTCCCAAAGAAACTTAACGTTTTGGACAACTCATATTCAACAACATGAGCTTGAGTGTTTCCCAATACTTACAGGATTTTCTGATGAGATCAGGGGTAATATAAATTAATTTGATTTCTTGGATGTTGTATAATTAAATGGGCCAACATTTCAAAACATCTCTGGCTAGTGAACCAATATTTTCTAAATGACCAATGCATCATACTCCAAAACTGTGCATAGGTAAAAGGTCCATTTAAAGTACAAGATAGAAACATGGAATTTAATGTAAATCAGATGCCAAAAGTTCGTTGATATAGTTTCAGATTTCTTATCACAACTAAACTAAGAGACTACCACATGCTGAGTTTTGGTGTAGTATCAAAAGAGAATAGCCACAGTCATCTGAAAAGGCAATACTCCTCTCTTTTCCAACTACAAATCTGAATGAGTCAGGATTCTTTCCACAAACTTCAACCAAAACAACATTTTGCAACAGATTGGATGCAGAAGAAGATATAAAAATTTAGCTGTCTTTTATTAAGCTAGATGCTAAAGAGATTTGCAAAAGGATCAATACCATCTTTCTCATTTTTTTGTTTTGAAAAATAGTTATTTTGAATAAAAAAAATTATGCTAATGTATAGTAGGTTTTTATTGCTATTGCTAACAGCATTATTAAATAAATCTTTTTAACATTTCTCAGTATTAGTTTTTCATATTGATAGATATAACCCACATAAGCAAAAGCTCTTTGGGTTGTCAGTAATTTTTAGGAATAAAATGGGTCCTGAGATCAGAAAATGTGAGATCCTCTGACACAGTCTTTAGCCCTTATCTTGCTAGGTAAATATATGAATGAATATACAAATGAATGAATGAACGCATAAATGAAGATGCTGCTGGCAAAAGTATGGTGACAAGTAGTGAAATGGAAAAGGGTTGAATGGAAGGCTTCCAAAGGACCATTCAAGGTAGACTATTAGTGGTTCCTGATCTGGGGATTACACAGATGGATAACATTTTCAAATTATTTTGGGGCTCTGCATAGAGTGGCCAACTTTTTAACTGGTGGAGTAAGGACATTAAAAATAAAACTACAAGTCTACTACCCCCTTTATTTCATAAAAGTCAAGATATTTTAATGGGAAAGGAAGGATGGATCTAACCTTGGTACAAAGGGTAGTCTGGATATTGAATAGATTTGGCTTTGTTGAAAGCTGGACTCCTGGTCCTCGTTTTTCTGGCTTTGCCATGTCCCTGTAACTGTATCCTGTGTCAGACTTTGTAGTCATCAATCTACAGCAGAAGTTGGCAAACTTTTTCTGTAAAGGACCAGATAGTAAGCATTTTAGGCTTTGCAGGCCATTCAGACTCTCTTGCGACTACTCAACAGTGCCGTTGTAGCACAAAAGGAGCCCTAGACATTGCATAAACAAATATGCAGGTTTGTGCCAATACACTTTTATTTGCAAAAACAGGTGGTGGCTGGATTTGGCCCATGGCCAAACTCTGATGTAGAGAGCTGTATAGGGACATCTGGGTGACTGGAGAGACACCATTCCTGCCCGGCCATCAAGGACTCTGGAATTGCTGAAGCTGCTGGGTATACCGTTTTCCTGGCAAACAGATCAGGAAAATCTGCTCAAGAATCTGGCTGGTCCACAGGGGTACATAGAGCCTGTCGTTTCCAGCATCTGAGGAGTACAGGAGTAGACAAAGTCATCAAACCTCCCCTGGAAAAGCAATATTTAAGCACAGTAAGCACAACTCTATTGGTATCCAAGTGGCCAGCTAAAGAAATGGAAGACAGGCAGGTGAGACGGCCTGTCCATGGTGACAGGAGAGGTAAGTGACAGACCATCACCTGAACCTGAGCTCTCTGCTGCTGTTCGATTTAGAGATGCCTTTAAATGCCCCAATTTCAAGAAAACACCAAATCCATTATTTTCTTTGAGAACAAAGGAATGCATTCTTAGAAAGTGAATCTCCATCGCCATCTTCTCTCTTCCAGGGTGTCAAGATTTGCCAGGCAGCTTTCTGCCAGCCGTGGGCATGTCGTCCCCCCAGTGGCTGATCTGCTGGTCAGATTAGGGGCACATGCGTACGGTGGCAGAGGCAGGGAAGAATGAGCCACATCGTTTCTGACATGTGAGCACCAGAGCTGCGAGCATATGGCCTGGAAGCCTCTCCAGGAATTTCACGGGACATTTCATGCAAGTTGAGACTGAGGCATTCAGGAACCTGGATCCGGAGAGAGAAAAAGAGAAATTACAGAAAATATTTCCCTTTGAAATATTCTCATCAAATGTGATGGAGAAGAGTTAATATCTGTAAAGAGCTCACTGGAATCATTAAGAAAAAGGTGAAAACTCCGAAAGAAAACTGGAAAATAACATGAACTTATGATTCATAAAAGAAGCACAAATAACGAGTATACTTAAAATGAAATTTATCCTTGCTGTTAATAAACAAATGCAAATTAAAATATGACTTTATTTTTTTACTTACATTTTAAAAGAATAGCATTTAATGTTGGTGTGAATGCAGTGAAAGGAACATTCTTTGTATATTGCTGGTGAGCAGGAAAATGGGTACATACCAGCTGGAAGTCAATCTGGCAATACATACTAATAGTTATAAAAAATAACCATAATCTTTAACTCAGTAATCCCACTTCCACGAATATGCACAAAACAAACTAAGATCACCACCTCCCTCTGACAAAATATCTACCTCTATGAATACAGTTCATACTGCTGATAGCTTTTTCTGACAGTTCCACAGGTCATTTCTTGTATACTAGAAACTGAAACTTAAATGCCTCCTTTTTTCCTCCACAAATGATGCTGGGAATTCATATGTGCATAGCTCCCCTCCTATTCAAGTATAGGTTTGGGGGATCCTCAAGCAGAACCTTGTATTTATTCTTGGTTGAGTCACCCCATCATGTGATCATTTGAATCCTACACTTGTCATTCCAAACAGCCTCAGCTTTGCCCAGCTTAGTGTCAACTTCAAATGACCTTTGTCAGCCTGCCATGTGCACCATCATCCGCCTTCCCAGGAGGTGGTATAGTGACACAGCTGAGGATGGGCCCAGTGGTAGGCTACTAGACACCTCCTTTCCTATTGACTCCTATCCACTAAACAGCAAGTGGAATTGTTCAACCTACCATGAATCTACTTTATTTAACTAGGATTTAGACACATTCCTCTGTTTTGTCCACCTGGTAACCATGAAAAGTAATATCAAGCTGGGTGCGATGGCCCACGCCTGTAATACCAGCACTTTGGGAGGCTGATGTGGGTGGATCACCTGAGGTCAGGAGTTCGAGACAAGCCTGGCCGACATGGAGAAACCCTGTCTCTACTAAAAACACAAAAATTAGCCAGGCGTGGTGGCAGGTGCCTGTAATCCAGCTACTTGGGAGGCTGAGGCAGAAGAATCACTTGAGCCCGGGAGGCGGAGGTTACAGTGAGCTGAGACCATGCCACTGTACTCCAGCCTAGGCAACAAGAGTGAGACTCAGAAAAAAGAAAGAACGAAAGAAAGAGAGAAGAGAGAAAGAGAGAAAGAAAGAAAGAAAGAAAGAAAGAAAGAAAGAAAGAAAGAAAGAAAAAGAGAAAGAAAGAAAAGTAACGTCAGATGTCTTGCAGAAGTTCCGCAGAAGCACAGTTACAAAGGGCAGGAGGAAAGAGCATGCCCCCAAGGGAAATGCCCCATACTCTGCCTGGCACTGTGGCACTGGCTTTTCTAGATCTCCACCCGCCCAGGACTCCCACTTCCTCTCTCCTCAACTCCTACCTCCTGCCCTTCCCCACAGGGCTTTGCTTACCTCCCTTTGACCTAATATTGGGTATGTGTTATCTGCCTCTGGCTGCAAGGTGAGCAGAAGGGGGTCCAGAGTCAGGGACTGGATGACTCACTCTACCATTTACTCCTACTTGGACATGTTCTTAACCTTTCTGATCCTAAAATCCCTCACCTACAAAATGGACAGAATATGCCCTGTTCTTCCCTCCTTCAAGGGTATTTGTAAAACTCAAAGGAGACAGTGGATGGCAACATGCCTTGTAAATCCAAGGACAGTGCAAAGGGAAGGTTAATTGGTCAGTGTCACCACCACTACTACTAAAATATTTTCTCCTTGCTATTTGGTGTAGGGGAAAGGGCAAAGTCTTCTAGAGTGTTCACTAAGTGTGTAAAGGATGAGGGATCAACACCAATGGCTCAGCAGCCCAAAGCTTCTCTGTAGACTTTATAAACAAAAGGGATTTGACACCGGAAATGACTGGACCAAAACCCTAGAATCCTTGAGTGTAGGCCCCTTGAGAGCCAGCCTGACTGGCAGCCCTTGCAGATGAGAAAGTTTCAGTCCCAAAGTGGAGGAGGATGTGCTGAGGTCACACCACAAGTCAATGGAAGATGGGGTCCTAGTGCTTTACAGCCCCCCAAACTCTTCTCCTGTCATCAGCCTTCAACAACACTCATTTGAGGGGCCCCAGGGAGATTCCAGGAGGTGAGATTAGAAGCTACAAAAATATTGATCTTCAGGCCGGGCGTGGTGGCTCACACCTGTAATCCCAGCACTTTGGGAGGCCGAGGTGGGAGGATCACGAGGTCAGGAGATTGAGACCATCCTGGCTAACATGGTGAAACCCTGTCTCTACTAAAAATACAAAAAAAGTAGCCAGGCATGGTGGCGGGCACCTGTAGTCCCAGCTACTTGGGAGGCTGAGGCAGGAGAATGGCATGAACCCGGGAGGTGGAGCTTGCAGTGAGCTGAGATTGCGCCACTGCACTCCAGCCGAGATGACAGAGCGAGACTCCGTCACACACACACACACACAAAATTGATCTTCAAAAACACGTATGAATATAAAATCTAAGGGAACAAAGCCACCCTTAAAGGCTCCACCTGTAGTTCATTAATATTCACTCAAGTGGTTTGTCATAGTAGGTCGGCATTTTGAGGGGCGGTGGGGAGGGGAAGTCTGTTCCACACCTTCATTTCCAGGGAAGCTTCCCCAGTCTTGAATCTGCCTGGGAAACCTTGAGTCCACAGTCCTGTTTCTAGGTGAGGAACCTTGGAGTCATCTGTAATTCTCCCCTCTTCATTCCACAAGGCAAGAATCCTTGACTGCTGGTCCCTGGTGACCCTATAGATTTGTTACCTGTGCCTGACTCACTGCAGCACTCAATGAATCATGCTGCTGCATGAATGCATTTGTTGACTGAGTCCCCAAAGGGTGAACTGACTTTCCCAAGCACTAGGTGGCAGGGGCTGAGGAGAAAACTGCTTCCTCCCTCCTTCCTCTTATATGCAATTCATAGAATCACAGGATGTTCAAGACAAACAGACCTGTGTAGATCACATTCTTCCCCAACATCAAAGCCCTTTGATTTCCTCGGGTACCTTTCTTAGCAGCCACACTGAGCATTTTCAGTCACTCATCATTCAACAAATATTTGAGGAGTTCTTATTTTATACAAAGAGGAAAGTTAAGTAATGCAACATCTCTGACCTCCAAATCCCTTTCCACCTCTAACATCCTCCGGGCCTGGATGAAAATCCCAATGGGGTTGGTAACCTGCCCGAAGCTGCAGCCAGGCACAACATGGGAATCCCAGCAGCCGCTGGTTGTTCTGTCGCATGTCAAGCTCTGGCTTTTCTGGGGAAGATATTTTCATCAGGAAACTACATTTGGCCTAAAATTCTGAACCTTACATAGGGTTGAGGGTGAGTACTAGCAGTTCTGCCCACAGAGTTGCATTACAATTTGCAGAGTTTCTGAGAAGAGGCTGGGATCTGAGTGCCAGGGTAGTGATAAGCCCTTCGTCTTGGGGACACAGCATCCCCCAGGGCTTGGGAGCATCAAGATAGGTCTGTGTAATTCCTCACAATGACACAACTCAAACCTCAGAGCTACTGGTTTCCTATAGCCTGGTTGGTGAACCAAGGTTTAGCTATCAGCATCCATCAAACAGAAGAAACTCCAGCAAGCCTTCTTATGCTAAACAGGAGGAAACCCAGGTCCAATAAGGTTAAACAGCATGCCCTGGCCACAGCTCAAGCAGTGAAACAGACAAGACCTCTGCACCATTGGTTCATTGCAGGACACATGGACACCCCCTTTTTCAGGGGTAACATGGAGCTGCATAGTTTCACTTCAAGCTATGTGTGAGTAGCCTCTCTTATTGGTATGTGGTTGAGAAATTGTTTTTAAGTGAGGAAAGGATTAAGTCCATTTTGGGACATCCTATGATAGAATATATATAGCCAGTAAAAATAACATCTTTAGAAAATATTTCAAGGCATGTGACAATATTCATGATCGAATGTTAAATGCAAGTAGCAGGAGGCCAAATTATATATGCACAAGGAACCCTGATATTGTGGCTATATACCACACTTCCTCCATTTTAACAGCATTGATATCAAGAGGCATCACTGACTTAATAATAGTTCAGAAAAAAGGAAAACATTAAATCAACTACAAGAAGCATCCTGATTTCAAAAACATTAAAATACAAAGAATGTACAACCAAGAAGAAAGGAAATGTAGCATAAATACATCACACAAATGTATGTACGTGTGTGCACGTGTGTGAGTTCATAAGATTCACGAGAAATATGTAAAACATGGAATGATGGTTATCTCCGGGGGAGAGATTTTTATTTTATTTATTCTTTTCAGCATTTTTCAATTTTGCTTCTGATGTGTGTTTATATACTAATTTTTTGAATCAGAAAAAAATAAACTTTGTCTGTAGAACAGTCAAAGCAAATATAGGGAAAATACACATGATTTTTCGACTTACGCAGGGCAATTTGCACTTTCCAGTCTCTATACTTTTTCAGCGTTTCATTTCGTTATGTTTCTATCCTCTGGTTTTTAAGCACAGTTTAGCATTCCCTCTTCCATGAACCATAATAAGGTTCCCATAATGCCTTTCCCCACTCTGCTGCATTTTAGCGGTACCAACATCTCTTAGGAAAATCAGGTACAATGTCATAACGCAGGTGCCACCAGCATGTTTAAGATCCCACTCTGCACTGCAAGCAGAGTTCTTTGTCAAATGTCCACCTGGGAAAAATTACCCAGACTCCAGTGCTAAGAGACTCTGCTCTTTTTTGAGAAAATAGTATGCTTTGGATTTTTACTCTGAAAAATCACAAATATTATCTTGACTATATAATCTTTCCTTTTTTCCCCACCTGCTAAGAAACTCGGAGTCAAATTTGAAACTCACTATGGTAACTCTATTGGTCCCCAGGGTGGGGCTATTAGTGTGCTGTTTTCCTTTGGTTCTGATTCTTGAGATAAAAGATTTGATTTGACTCTCTGTGTTCTTTTGTAAGAAGCTGCAAATCATTAATGGAAAAGGCAGAAAATAAATAAATACATAGAATTATTTTCTGTGAAATCTTATTCCTCTGTGAAACCTTTCACTTCTCCCTTTTTAGTACTCACTATATCCCATCTACCAATCGATCTTGTTAGTTACTCTTCTAAACTATGTTCCATATATGTCCACTTTCCTCATCTCCTCTGCCACCCTCCTGGTCCAAGCCACCAGCATCCCCACTGGCCAGTAACAACAGTCTCCTCACTCGCCTTTCTGCATCTTCTCTTGTCCCTCCTCTGTTCCATGTATCTCCTCAGAGAATACCTTTGGCCACCCAAAAAAAGCCGGACCCCCACTCATCCTCTCTCTCAGATGTCACCCTATTTTACTACCCTTGTAGTGCTTACAATGCTTGAAATAATCTTCATGTGTTTGTTTACTTGTTTGTTTTCTTTTCTCTCTCTTCTTCCCATCCCCAAAATGAGAGCTCTATCCTGCCAGATGCTACCTTCTCAGTGCCCAGGACCACCTGGCACATTGCAAGTTCTCAGTATTTGCTGATATCAATGAAAGGCCCTCTTATCTCCAGCATCCCCCTAACCATGGGCAGTAATTCCCCAAGCATGTGTTTGCATTTTCAAACCATGAGCAAATCTCCCTTCTGCTAGCCCCTCCGACCTCTCAGCAAGGGGTTCGCCTAACCTGTCTGTGGTGGGACAGTTTCCACAATCTGTGCCTCATGGGAGACTGGACTAAAGGCTAGTGAGGGAAGCAGACGACAGTGGTGATGAGGACCCACTCAGGACCCCCATCAGCAGGATCGGGATCTCTGGAAAGGTCCAGAGAGGCCTGCGGCCCCACACATTATCCCAAGGATCATCCCCTATCCTTTCTTATTAATTTATTTGCCAGACATTCAAAAACCATATTAAAATTATTTGCCCTAAAGGAGCAAAACTTCTCAAAGAGACCTCACACACTCTAAGAGACTTGTTCCTGGAGATGAATTTTCTCCAAGGCAATAAATAGCCATGTCCTTCTTTTCTCTGGCTGTCTCCTCCTTCCAGGAACTGGATGTGTAGGTTCCACTAAGACCAGAGCTCTTGCCCTGACATTCCCTTTTTGCTAAGAAGCCTTCCTGGTTCATCAGCTTGCAGGAGCCCCTCTCTGCTCTTCTCTGTCTGGGCCCCAGGAAGACATTTATAGGGGTTCAGGGAGAAGCCTCCCAACCTCCTCTCAGAAGACATTTTACCCAGTTATTCCAGGGACTAGAGACGATCCCTAATTCCTCTTTATATCCTCTTCTTTTGGGCCCATCAGTGCAAACACAGGCCAAGGTATCATCCCAGGTGACCTGTGGTTTCCAAGCTCAATATGCAAGCCACTGTGGTCTCCCCACATTAAGTAACTTCCCTGGGAGATGGTTGGGGCAGTGACTGGCCTGGGGGTTACAGGCCCTGGAAAAATCCCCTTTGTGTCTCAGGAATATTGGTAATTGGAGAAGGATCGGAGCAGCCGAGAGAAGTGTGCTAAGGGTCGGCCCCATCTGTGAGTGTGTGAATAGGGTGGGGCAGGAGAGAGGGCCAACGCTTTGTCTTGGGGATTTGGAGATTTTGGATCTCAGAGGATTTGGTATATGAACCCCAGGTAGCTTCAGTACCCTCCTGGGCGCCCCCGAAAACCCATCCCTCCGACCCTAGGCACTACCCAGAACTCCAGGAAACCCTTGAAAGAGGCTTTAGTTCAGGCTCACCAATTTGGGGGACTTCAAAAACATAGTAGGAGGTTAATGCTAAACATCCACTGTCCCCAGGTATAGCTAAGGCAGCTGAGGCAGAGAGAGTTATGCAGCAGACTAGGAGACCAGCCTGAGTCCAAGGCTGCACTGAATCTTGGTATGAGATTTTCATTTCCCTCTCTCTTCCTGTAGGGCCCAGCTGAAATCTGTGTCATACACATGTATGAAATATTTAAGCCTCTCCCAAGGAGCATCATGTCACTTCTAAATCAATTTATTCTAATCTAATCCTCATCTGCCATGGTTTTCTGGGCCAGCGCCATCAAGAAAACCTCTTGGCAGGTGAGAGAGACTGAAAACACAGGGCATTTGTTTTTAATAGGTCCTCTACAGCCAGCAGTTTCCAATACAGCAAAGTCCACACACGCACGAAATACGACTGCTCCTTGGAGATGACCCCTGACGTGCTCTGAGACCCATGCAGAGTGGTGCTTGCCAAACTGTGAGCATAAAGTCGTCAGAAGCACCTTAAAACTGCAACAAACACCAAGATGAAGTGATGCAGGCGAGGATGCCCGGCCAACAGCAGGGGGAAGGCTGGAGGAGGCCTGTTGTCATGTTACCAACTGGCCTTTTAATATCTTCAGCCGTAAAAGGCACTGTTTACTCCATCTCTGCCTGGGCTTCAATAGGATTCGCTTTTTCCCAGCTCCTTTTGTTTTGACAGCAATGCTCCAAAATGCAGAAAGAGGCTTCACCTTGCTTTTCCATCAGGCGCAACTGTGGAACTCTAGACGCTGTTGGGCTCAAGGCACAGGGAGCTTCAGGAATTCTCATGGTGGCTGCAGTGCCCTGTGTGCCAGGGGAGGGGCTATGGGAGCCGCTCCCACTGGACCCAAAATTCTCTGACCAAAGCTTCCTTCTTTATAGAGCTGTCTGCTCCTGCTGTGCCATCACCAGCCCTTCCCAGCCAAAATTCCCACCAGGCCCCCATGCCTGCATCAGCTGCGCACAGGGCGGGAGGTATATCCACAGCTCTGCTCAAGGGGTGGGGCTGTGAGGGACTCTCAACATCAAACCTGACAGCCTGGCAGAAATGAGTCTGGGACTTCCAAGTCCAACTCACCCATGCTGGGCCAGCCCTGCTCAAAAGGTAGGGCTTCCTCCATATAGGATCTCCTTGACTACAGAAACCCTCAAATTCTGTTTTCTGGGGTGGAGAGGATTGAGGTCCTACCTGGAAACCAAACTGAGTGAGTGGCTGTGTCTCTTGCATGACCAGGGACTCTCCCAAACTGTCAGGAACCTGACACTTCCCTTGAGTGGGAATTTAATGTTGGAGAACCTAGGCATTACCAGAGTAAGGTAGAATGGAGTTCAAATCTCATCTCTGGCACATCCTGGCTGTATGATGTCAGGAAATCACATTTCAGGGCCTTAGTCTGTCTATCAGGAAAATGGTTATAATGACATGAATCTCTAGCTGAGAAGTAAATGAGATCATTCACAGAGGATGCTGTACACGCTGCCTGGCAGTGGAAAGTCTCTCTACATGGCAGGGATTATGGGTGTCCCTTTGTGGCACAAAATCCAGTTGTCCTCTCCTTTAGAGGCATGCGGAAGACATTCCTGCCCCTGGTAGTCAGTGACTATTGGCCATTTTATGGTGATCTGTGTCACCCGAGTGTAGGGTGTGTAAGGACAGGCATGCTTTTAACACAGTCTCTCCCCCTTCCTTGGTGAGCCACCTTTTGCAATGGCAGCATCACTAGATGATGAGTGGTCTCACCAGGCTGGATCTCTGAGACAGTACGTGGAGCAGAGCCCTTTACCAGCTCCCGCAGGGACTGGCATGTAAGCCAGAAATTAACCTTTATTGTATTAAGCTATAGAGTCTGGTTACTTGAGCGTGACTCAGTGCATCCTGCAAATACAGCATCCGATTCCCTAGCCACCAAGTCAGCACCAAGCCTTTGCTCTTCATTCTGCATGTTGGACATAGGGCTTGGAGGCCCTGTGCCCTCCCTCTCCCCTTCCTCCCCGACAGTGAGCTGTAGCTCTCAGCCGCTCCCTACCCACATTGCCTCCCCTCCCTGCTGGCCCTCATTGCTGAGGTCTGAGCAGGCTTGGGCCTGGACCAGAGGAAAGAGTGGCAGGAGAAGCCAGGAAGAGCACTGTCTGGAGCTCCAGATGGACCTGCCCTCGGGGGCTAAAGTGCTCTGCTTGACTCAAAGCCTGGGGCAGCAGAAGTGCCCAGCACAGGCTGGCTGCATCTGCAGCCTCCTGCCCCTGGCACCGTGGTTATAAACTCCTTCCCATAGAGAAGCAGAGAAAGGTCACACTGACCTCTTGTTTCCTCTGAATCAGCCAAATTTTCACTCCTCTGTTGAGGTCTGAACGCTAAACAGTGCCTTTTACGGCTGAAGATATTTTCCATAGGGCCGTAGAAAGTGAGCTAGAGGGACTGTCCACACCAATTCCATGGTACAGAGTAGGAAACTGAGGACTGAAGAAGGACGGAACTTGCCCAGTAGCAATGATTGTCGTGAGACCAGAATCTTGCTACCAGCATAAGCACTGAGCACAAATGTCAATTAATTTTATTTTTCTAGAATCTGGAATTTGCTTGTCCACAGCTAAGTGGTTTAGCCAAGGAGATAGCTTCTGCTGACCAGGGATGTGATGTCCATTCTGAAAAGACCACAGCTCGTCCTAGCCAGAGAGCGAACCCAGAGAGTCAACCTGTATGGCTGAGCCTGCCTGGCTGCCCAGCAGGGCATGAGGTTTCTGTGTGTTCAGGAGAGAGACCTTGTGGTGGGTCCTCTGCATCACCACCCCCAGTGTTCTCCACTTATTCTGAATCATTTGTTTCAGATGTAAAAATGCCCAAAAATTAATCACTCTGAGGCAAGAAGAGCCCTTGAAGACTGCATAGATGGCTGCCACTTGGGGCCTCTCCATGGCCCTGTCACCAAGCAGTCATCGAGCCTCTGGCTAAAGCCCTGCTGTGACGGGCAGTTCACTACCTCCCATGGTGGTTATTCCACCATGGGCTTTGTCTCAACATCTAAGTAGGTTGTCCCCTCTCTGCTCCAGATCTGCCCTTTGGACCATGTTAAACCCCTCTATGCCTTGATAGCCCTTCTAGAATGGGAGGCCCCTTGTGAATCTTCTCTATCTGGGCATGAACAGTCCAAGGCTATCAGCTTTCTTCACAGAACTCAGTGTCCCATCTCCTCACCTCCAGCCCCCTTGCTGCTCTGGCAGCATGGATATCACCTGCGATCATGTAGAAATGCAGAGTATCAGGCCTACCCCAGACCTCCTGAATCATTATCTACATCTTAAGATCCCCAGGGCCCAGTGTGGTGCTCATGCCTGTAATCCCAGGGCTTTGGGAGGCTGAGGCAGGAGGATTGCTTAAAAGGCCAAGAATTCAAGACTAGCCTGGGCAACACAGCAAGATGTAGTCACCACAAAAAAAATTTAAAAATTAGCAGAGTATGATGGCATGTACTTGTAGTCCCAGCTACTCGAGAGGCTGAGGAGGTTAAGGTTGTAATGTAAACCGTGATTGTGCCACTGTACTCCAGCCTGGGCTACAGAGTGAGACCCTATCTCTAAAACAAACAAAAGCAAACAACAACAACAACAACAACAAAAACAAGATCCCCAAATGTTTCCTGGCCACATGAAGTGTGGGAAGCACTGGCCCAGACACCTCCCACTGTCCATGTAGCTCTTAGAGTAGAGGTTCCAGAATGCAGCTCTCTCTCAGGTACGCAGGGGAGGACTCTCACCTCTCTCTCCTAAGCATTCTTTAGAGCTGCAGAACCCTGACCACACAAAGGATCCCGGGTCCAACCAGATCTCAGAGTCGTCTTCACAGGAACTGTTCCCACGCTGCATCTGCCATCCTGGGTCGGGGGGGTTGGTATGTGTTGGGTCAGGTGTTGACACTTACATTTGCCAAATTAAACATCACTGTTCTTTCAGCTGTGTCTCACCTACTATTAACCCATCAGCTTTCAAATCTGCCTGCACATTAGGATCATCTAGTGGACTTTTGATACAATCTCTGATTCCAAGACCCCTTTCCAGAAGACTTGAATAGACTCTCTGGGGAGGCTATTTTGTGGGTGTCAGGTCTTTTTTTTATGCTTCCCAGGCAATTCTAATATGCCATTAGGATTGAGAGCCACTGGTTTACTACATCTATTAAGAAGTGAATTTTATTTATTTATTTTTCAACCACGCTCTGGGATCCATCGGTGTAGTCAGCTCACTTCTGACAGTGACTCTGGGCTCATGGGCAAGGTACCTATTGGCTACTGCCACAACATTGCTGTGTAACAAACAACCACAAAATCTGAGCGAATACAATAGTAAACACTGTGCTGGCCAACCTAGGCTGTGATGGCTTGGTGGCCCTCCCAGATTATGGAGCTGGGTTAGCCATGCTTCTAACTGCAGGTGTGTGGGTAGGGTGACCCGCTTTTCCCAGTTTTCCCAGGACTTTCTTAGTTTGAGTACTGAAAGTCCCAAGTCTCAGTATATGCCTTGGTCCTGGGAAAACCAGGATGGTTGAATACCCATCCATGGTGGGCCTGGGTAGCTCTGCTCCCTGTGTCTCATCCTCCTTGGACCAGCAGGCTAGCCAGGCATGTGCCTTTCAAGACGTTGGCAGAGACTCGAGAGAGCAAGTGGGCCCAAGAGAGACCCAGCCTCGAATGGGCTCACTGCCACCGCCCAGCACAGCTTTGTCCACCATGTTGGCCAGAAGTATCCAGTCCCAATTAGACTTCATCCTTACAGATTTAGCCTGGCTCCAGGCTCTGGCCATCTTTCTGGATCTTTCTTCAGGCATCTGGCATGTTGTCCAAAGCCAGTTACACAGCTGAGCCCAAAGTGAAGGGGCATGGAAAAATATTCCGCCCACGATGAGGCCATGGCAGGCATGTCGATGCAGAGAGGGCTAAATAATTGGAGCCAATCATTCCATCTCCCACAGGCAGAGAGGCTCTGGCTTCCGAATGCGGATGACCTTAAGTCCTCCCTTGGCTGCCAACTCTCTCTGGGGAGCCCAGTTGCAGGGCCAGAGATCTTCCCAACTCCCACTCCCGCCCAGCTCCTAAGACACATACTGCTCTGGTGCCTCATTACCTGTGTGGCTTCAACCCTCTCTCCCTCTTCCTTTCCTCCTTCCCTTGCTTTTTCTTCATCAGGTGTTTAGAAGCGCCTGGAAAGGGAGGGATGATCTTGTGTCAGCCTCATGAGCCATCTTGACCTGCGCCAAGTAAATTTCAACATAACACACTTAGCCCTACTTCAGCCTGGCAGGCTCTCTTGGATCCTGATTCATTCACCCTCCAGTACATTCCCAGTTGCCTCCAGCTCTGCATCCTGCCCATGTTTTTCATGTATCAATAAGCCAGATGTCAGCCAGGGCTTTTGGGCCCTGAGTATTCAGGCACACTTGGCTGTAACCCCCAACTCCAAGACATGTAATCCTCCAGAGATCCCTGGCCTTGACTTTTTCCCACTCCCAGAAGAATCATGCAAACACCCCAGACCAACCTGTTGCCCCCAGAAGCTCACATGTCATAAATGTAACTGTGCTGAGGCCACTGTGGGAAGGACAGGGTCACGTCACTAACCTCACAATCCAACAAACACACCAAGCTCTGGTTCCTCCATCCCCTCCTTCTTCTCCTTCCTGCTCCCATCCTGCAAATCCCCTCCCTGTTCCTCCTGTTGGGTCATTCCACCTCCACTCAGACGCATGGAGAGCTCAGCTTTTGTCCTGAGAGGAACTTAGGGAAATGTTTCCCTGATCTCATTACATGTCGATTATTTCTGACCATGTTTTAGATCCCTGGGCTCTATCTTTCCCCAGCCACCCAGCAAGCTTCTGGGCTCTGATCCCAATCAAATGCAGTAAAGCACGAAGAATGGCTAGGCCTTCAGGGGAAAAAATTTGAAAAGACCTTCATTGCTTTAAACATTATGTGGGCTGACTCACCCTGCATCCCTAAATTTATGACTGTGGTCTCCACAAAATAGGAGCAAAAGGAGGCTGACCTTATACCCCAGCCGGACACCTTCCACCCTCATTCCTGCAGCCCACCTACAGTTTGCCCCCAACTAACCAGCCAGGCCTGGACCACAGAGTCAGGGTGGCAGTGTATGTGAAGCTCAGCACTTCCAAGTCTGGATTCAAGTCCTGGCTCTGCCACTTAGAGGCTGACTGTGCCTGGATAAGTCGCTTACCCTCCCAGGATCCCACTCATTGCTGGGGTGATACCCACTGGGTGGAGATGTTATGGAAAGTGCATCTAAGAAATAGCATCAGCGGAGGTGCCTCAAAACCTGAAAAGCACCACACCAATGCGAGGCACTGTTCTTCCTATATGCTGAGTTCAAGAAATGAGGCTGATTTCAAAACTTACTCGCAGTAAGTTTCTGACTAGAAAGGAGATCCACTGTCCCAGAAAACACATGTCTCATCCCCAAGCCAAATAAAATGGGTTTCTGGCTGGGCCCCGCTGGTGGCATGTGATGGGGCTCTTGCCTCTCTGGCAAAGCTGACCAAGAGGGCGGGCTCCACTCTCCACTCCCCAGCCTCTGGGTCTTGGGAGTGCAGGGGGCCAGGCAGCTGCAGGCAGGAGGGCAGGAGGATTTGAGCAGCTGGGCTAAGGTCAAGCACAGAGGCTTGGGCTCAGCAGAGACAGCCAAATGCTCGGCCCAGCTGCTACTGCCTCTTTCTGGGCCCTGTGCAGGAGGCAGAACCTGGCTGCCAGGCTGGCGGGCTCCCCTCCACAGCTGCAAGGCCACCCGGGCCCAGGGGTCTGCTCTTCCCTCTCCTCCTACTCAATGGCATTCTTTCCTTTTCTGTCTCTGTCTCCTCACTCTCCCTTTCCTTCTATTCCTTTTCTCCCTCGTTGCTTTGTGTCTTCATTTCTGTCTTTGTCTTATCCTATGTCTCTCTTCTTTGTATTTTTTCCCTCCCTCTCTCAGTTTCTTGGCCTCTCTTCATCTCTCTGTCTCTGGGTTAAAAGTTGTAGGAAAAGGATAGGAGGTGGGGCCCAAGAGGAATCCCAGATGAAACTGAGCTGAGCTCCTACTACGATTTGAATGTTGGTGTTTCCCCAAAATTTATATGCCGATCCCTAATCTCCAGTGCAATAGTATTAGGAGGTGGGGCCTTTGGAAAGTGACTAGGTCATGAGAGTGGAGCCCTCATGAATGCAACCATAAGAGAGGCCTGAGGGAACTGTTTGCCCCTTCTGCCATGTGAGGTCATGCTACAAGGCGCCGTCTATTAAGGTATGAACAAGAAAGTGGGCTGTCATCAGACATAGCACCTGCCAACACCTCGATCTTGAACTTCCAGCCTCCAGAACTGTGAGTAATAACTTTCTGTTGTCTATAAGCCACCCAGTCTATAGTACTTTGTTATAGTAACCTGAACAGACTAGGACAGATCCCATCCTGTCCCAATCAAGAGAGATTCAGGAGGGTGTCTGGGAATAGGTTCAACTTTGGAGTTGGGGGCAACATAGATCTATGGACTCTTTAAAGACATCCTCAAAGAATGAAGCCAGGCCCCTGCACTTGCTCCTGGGACACAGGAAGCCCCACAGTATTCAGTTCTTACTGATACCATAAGGACTCTCTCATCAACAAACATTCTTTGGGGCTTTTCTAAGTCCAGAGTGTGTGCTGGGGCTGGGGGATGAGGAGGGATGAGGCAGGGGCCCTGCTCTGACGGAGCTCCCAAATGCAGGGCAGGAGAGAGTTAAATGAACAACTACATAGTTATATGTGCCCTGTAAATGGTATCCAAGGCGTAGGGCCAGGAAAGAGGTTAAGCCACTTATGCACACTGGAGAGGCAATGTTGAAGCCGAGCCTAGAATTAGTTAGAGGAGTTTTCTAGGCCATAAAGAAGAATCTGCCTGGGAAGCATGGACATTTTCTCCCACCTAGGTGCAGAGGAGCAAGGGGGTATGGCAGAGGATGACACAGGAAAAGGGCCTGAAGTCCCATCATGCAGTAAGGACTTTGTAAAGCAGAGGTAATGGGTAGCCCTCAAATGCTGGGAGCCATAGGGCTGTGGCAGGGAGGCCCTTGTCCATCTGCAAAATGGGAAAATGATCATTTTCCTCTCCCCCTCCCTTCCACAGAGCAGGAGAAATGAATAAGGAAGCTGTGCCACCATTGCCGTTGGCCAAGCAGAAGAGGGAGGGTGTGGGCTTGGCTCTCGATTCTGGGAAAGGGCCTCATTATGAGCTGGTTTCATTCATAAAGGAGGTTGTCATGGACCACACAATGGGGCTTAGTTTCTAAGTTGAGAGGAAAACCTAATTTTAAAGTGGCTTCTTCTGTGACTGGGAGGAGGAGGTGGTGGCTGTGAGGCCAAAGAACAGAATATTAGCGAAGGATGAAATAAAAGTGGTGTCTTTGGCAATCTGACTTTGTCCCAGCTTTGGGGCCATTCCCCTGTCCACTGAGCCTGCCCTGCTATGTCTATCCTTGCCCAGGCATGCACCCAGAGCTTTACCTCCCTCCCTGCTCCAAAAGGGCTCTAAGATATGAAGAATGAAGAGGAGCCAAAGCTATCATTGTACAAGTGGGGAAACTGAGGACAAGATAGGGGAAGATTGTTGCCCAAAGTCACAGAATATGCTAGAGCTAGCTCTGTGATGCACAGGTGCATCTGTCACCTTCAGGGGTAATGCCACTCCTGGCTCCCTTTGGGGGTTGGAGTTGTGTGATTTGCAAGTGGACCTTGAGCGTGAGCTGAGACCTGAATGTGATACATGCTGGGACATCCAACTGTGGAAGCAGAAACTGCTTCTGAAGATCACTGTGGGTGCCTATAGCAGGTCCCTTCACTGTCACACTCACTGACACTTTGGTCTGTACAGCCTTCCAGTGAGGACAGTCACCATGTCTGCATTCCAGATGAGGAAACTGAGGCTCATGGAGAGTAGGGGTCCTGAGTGAATGCTGGGACTCAAACTGGAGACTTCCAGCTCTAAAGCTCTTAAAGCCTTTTCTCCATCTTTTCAGATACATGTGGATATTTTCACTTGAACATTGTACATGTGATGTGGGCATAGATAGTATATATGTATTTATAATATACACACATGTATGCACGTACATGCATGTGCACACATAGAGTTTTTAAATCTCCACTGGCTGCCCTTGCCCTGTGTTGCATAGAAAATTAGTATATTGGTGCAGCCACTAATCCCTTTCATTTGGATGCAAGCAAATGACAGGATCAGTCTCCATCGCTGCCACGACTAAACCCCAGGGCTCCCCTGGTGCCTTGAATAAGAGTCAAGATGACCCACTTTCTCCAGCTATTCCCTGTCTCTGGGCTGCTTTGGCTGGGAAACTGTCAGTCTGGTAAATATCAGAGGCTTAGCAGAGCGGATTCCTGCTTCCAAGACTGCCCCTTTTTGGCTGTGCAGTCTGGCTTATAGGACTAAGCCCCAGGATCCTGCCCCAGGGCTAGGGTTCAGCTGCCCACATGCAGACAGGGCCTGTCTGCCTAGCACACTGGTGTCCACAGAGATGCCCACATAAGATGGAGGGCACTCATTGCTTCCCCAGGCATTGCCTCGGTGTCCAGTCTGTACAAGTGCTCAGGATAAGAACTTAAAAAGACACAGGATCTGCCCTCGTGAAAGGAGGTTGTCATGAAAACAAACCCAGAAATAAATGGCAGAGCAAGCCAAGTGTTCTCTGAGCACAGAGGAGGGAACAATTAATTCTGCCGGGAGGATCGGGGAAGGCTTCTCAGAAGTCTCTGGAGTGGAGACTGGAATGTAAATTAGAATTGCCACATGGAGAAATGAGGGAAGGGTATTCCAGTTGGAAGGGACAGCATGGGCTGAGGCATGGAGGCAGGAAAGAGCAAAGGCAATGTGAACAAAAGTAGCAGAGGGCAGCTGCAGCTAGATCCTGACAAGCCTTAGACCCTGGAGGAGGGGAGACACTTCTGTCCTCCAAGCACAGGTCAAAGGATGCAGAGCAGTTTTAAGCAGAGGAGCTGCAAGATCCAGGCAGCCTACCAAAAGGCCCTGGCCTCACCTCAAACCTCAGTGCCAGCCCATACCTGAGCCTTTTTCTACCCCAGTGACCTCCCTCCCCACCAGTGGGTGCTCTGATGCTCTCTCCTTTCTTCCTGGAACTTTGCTTCCCATTGAGTATGGAGCATTTTCTTTCAGATACCAAGCACTTCTAAGTGTGAATGTTGGTAACTGCAACTTTCCTTGCAAGGGCATTTACTTGAGGCAGGAGAGAGGGAAGGGTGCCCAGAATTCCCAAAGGCTGGTGCCTCAGGGTACACTTTCTGAGTTTTACAAGGAAAACAGACTTCAGGGCTGACTTTGGACCTCTGGCCTCAAGCCTTCAGGAGCCAAGGTTAATGGAAGCAGTGGTCTATGTTGCCTGTTTCTGTGTTGATGGGGCCTTCCTGGAGCAAAGGCCAGCCACCCCTAATACCACCAGGTTATTTCGGGGATAGGTGGCCATCTCCGAGCCTGGAGCCAGAGTGCTGTCTCTGAGTAGATGGCACAGCTCTTCCATTCTGCAAGGCCTCCTCACCAAGGTGGACATGTGGATGTGGAGGTGTAAAGAGGAACAGGCTAAGGAAGTAGACTTGATGCCCTCTGGCTCAGCAGTTCTCACCCTCAGGGAGAGCCCTGCAGGTGCTCTGGGTCAGGCTCTCTGGCCCTGATTAGGTGAGTGGCCATGGGCCTTGTACATTTTCCTGGTTCTGAGGGAACCAGGATAAGCCACAAAGGCCCTGGAGGAGGAGTCAGCTGCTTTCTTAAGTCAACTTTTATAATTTTAATATAACGAACCACTAAAAGCATACTTTGACAAGCTCGGATAAATGTAAACACCTATGCACCTCCCATTACAATTAGAATTCAGAACATTTCCTGCACCTCTCTCCCCGAAGCTCTCTCCTTCCCCCTTGCATTCAATCTCTCTCTCCACCTCTGGCCCAGACAACCACACTCTGCTTTCTGTCACTATGGATTAGATTGGACTTTTCTAGTTTCACGTACATGGAATCATAAGATATTGCTTCTAGTCTTTGGGGCCTGGTTTCTTAGGCTCAGAATTCTGTTTCTGAGATTCCTCCCTGTGGACTGTATCAGTTATGCACTCTTTTTCATTGCTGAGTAACATTCTGTTGTGCAGCCATACTACAATTTGTTTATTCATTCACCTGTTGATAGACAATCTGGTTGTTTATAGCTTTTTGGATTTTTAAAAATAAAGTGGCTACATGAACATTTACAAACAAGGCTTTGTGTGAACACACAGTTTAATTTTTCTTGAGTAAATAGACAGAGTGGAATTTCTGGATCACATGGTACATGGATGTTTAAACCTATAAGAAACTGCCAGTCTGTTTTCCAAAGTGGTTGTACCATTCTACATCCCCACAAGCAGTGTATGAGAGCTCCAGTTCCTACACATTCTTGCCAATATGTGACATAGTCAGTATTTTTAATTTGAGTCATTCTATGGGGAGTGTTTCATTGTGGTTTTGACTTGCATTTCCCTGGTGACTAGTGATGTTCAGTGTCTTCTCACACCCCAGTCTGAGTCTTGAGTCTGCCACTTTTCAGCTTCATGCTTGCACAAGGCACTCTACGACTCTGGATCTTAATTTCCGTGTCTGGAAAAGCCAAGTGCCAATCCCTGCCCTGTCTCCTTCTCCAGGACTTTGTAAAGATGGCATCAGGTAATGTGTGTGTATGTGCCAAAGTATGCAAAAGTATTTGCAAGGTGTAAACTCTAGCCTGCAAATCCTATAGCACTCAGCTGACTGTCTCCTTTTAAATAGATCTTCCTGCAAGAGCTTCCTTACTAGTTGTCCTGGTTCTAGTCATCTCAATCTCATCCTCCACATGGTAGCCACAGTGGTTTATCTAAAGCAACTGCCAGAACTTGGCCTTCCTTTGTGCTTAAAATCATCCCCCTGTCTTTCCATTGCTGCAGATTCCATTTCACTCTTTCCACTAATAACACTGATTGAAGACTTGCTGTGTGCCAGGCACTCTTCCAGGTGCTGGGAATAAAGGGTTAAACAAAGCAGATAGGCCCTGCCCTTTACCCACTTTCCTTACTTTATAAAGGTAACACAGACCCATAGAGATGAATGGGCTGCCCCAGATCACACAGCAAGCCAGTGGCAGAGCAAAGACTAGAACCAGGTCCCTGCCCCAGTCCAGAGATCTTTCTACACTTCCAGCAGCCACTCTTTCCACTGGTCATTCTCTCAGAGCCACAGTGGGCCAGAGATAAGGGGAGGTGGCCTGCAGGGGCCACCCCTTCTCCTGGGGAGCCAGCAGCAAGCTTCACTAGGGCCCCCCAGCTCAAGTGCCACTTTCTTCAGAAGTGTTGGCGTGAATAATTGCCTCCTGTCGAGTGCAGACGTGGGACTAGTTGGTAAACGGTGCCGCTTGCTCCTGCCTCCTTTCCCCAAGGCACCTCTTGCTTTCCAGCCTGCGAGACTCTCTATCTGCTAAGAGAAGGGGCAGAGTGGCAATCTCATTAGGTTGCTTGTGGCTGTCAATCTCCCTTTAAACAAGAAAGCACTGCACAGTGACATTTAAAGAGGGCTCTACTCTAAATCTCAGCCTGCTTCTCCACTACCGACAAGCTCCCTTGGTTACTGGAGACTGGATGCCACAGAATGTCAGAGATGAGAGTGGGACTGTTGGGGATGCCTGAGTCTAAGGAAGGGGCACAGGATGGCCAATGTGCATGCATCACGCGATGAGGAGAGTTGCGATTAGAAACCCCAATCACCCATGCCTATCTCCACATCCTTTCCTATATACCATTGTGGCTCTCAAGAGAAAAAAACTGATGGGATCCCATGCTTCTCCCAGGATCCCAGGTTCCTGCCTAGCAACCTGCCCCTGGAGAGGAATCTCCTCCAATGGTTTTCCTTCCTTTCCCTCACTGGGCCACGTATCAGTCCACGTGCAGCAGCAGATCACAGATACCATTCTGACTGGCTTCACCAGAAAGGGATTTAATGCAGGGAATTAGGGGATTATGACCCCATGGAAGGGCTGGGGGAGGAGGCTGCAGGCTCAGCTTCAAGGAAAGAGTCCCAGAATGTTACTACCAAACTTGCTTGCCAGAGAAGCTGCTCCCTCCACCATAATCAGAAAGCTGGGGGATCCAACTGCTGTTTCCAAGAACTGCATTGTTTCTGCTATGACCTGGAGATTAGATGGATGCTGTTATCCCAGGTGCTAGCTGCAGGGCCTCACTGCCTCCAGGAGACTAAGATAGAGATGAGCAAGCCAATCTGTGACATCTGCCATGGGGCTCCAGGGTTCCCCTAGGAAAGACACAAAGACACAAAGTTCTCCTTTTGCTACATTCAAAAAAAATCTTTGCCCGTGTTTGAGTTGACGCAGAGCTTTATGTGTTCTCAGCCTATGTCTTGAGCTATAAACTTGTAAACGGAGATGAGGTACAGAACAGAGCTTAGGACAGAGCAGAAAACCTAGACTCACATTCAAGCCCTTCTGAGAAGTGCAGCCCAGTGGGTGAGAGCACAGCCTCTGGAGACCTGCTGGGTGTGTGTCCCAGTTCGACCCATGCACCTGTGTGGTACCTGGTGACACTGACCCTTTCTGCTTCTTGGTTTCCACATCTATACAACAGGGTGATAGTAGCAGTACTGAGAACGTGCTTACAACAATTCCCTGCACAGAAAGAGCAGTTAACTAAAGTGAGCTATAATTATTCTTGCAAATGTTCTAGCTTTGGGACCTAACACAGGTTATTTGAAGACTGAGCCATAGTTACCTGAGCCTAGATAAAGGTTTCTCAACGTGGGCACTGTTAACACTTAGGGCCAGATAATTCTTTGCTGTGAGAGGCTGTTCTGTGACTCGTAAGATGTTTAGCAGCATCCCTGGCCTCTACCCATCAGGTGCCAGTAACATTCTTCCCTCTCCCTAGTGTGACAATCAAAAATGCCTCCATATATTGCCAAATATCCCACGAGGAACAAAATCATCCCTGGTTGAGAATCACTGCTGCAGAAGATGGGGATAATTTAATTTGTTCACAGCACTGCCATGTATACTAAACAAGGAAAGGGATGTGACAGTTATTTGTAACCTAGAGATCATCTGGGTCACCCACCCCTTGAGTAGTAAACTTAGCTCAAACCTACTTTCCACCCTATAGGAGGTTCAATGTCCTCTCCAAGATTTCTGAAAATTCTTGAGAGTTGGCATTCAAGGTCACCTCCTGTTTCAATTTCTTGTTTCTGAAAAATTGTCAATATTCCTACTTTTGTCTTTGCATTTTGGATGGTCTCTAATGTGGAAGATAGACCCTTTTCATTTATTTCCCCAAAATATTACTCAAAGAAGGCAGTTGAACATACCAGGGCTGTTCCTGAGTGCCATGGCAAGGACAGCCCAATCTGCTGGGTCACTTGGGTTTGAGTATTAGCCATCCCCCACAGAAGTTCTCGGGGCCACATGCCTCTGAAGTCCCCCAGTGCTACCGTGCTGCTCACCTCTGTTCCTTGCTATTATCCCAGGCCTCTCTTCACAGGCTCCTCCAGGACTCCTGCAATTCAGCAGTCTTGCTAGCTGCTCAGGCCCAAGGGCAGCCTCTCCAGCCAGAATCACCATCCATTCTGCTGTCGCTGCAGCACTAAGCTTCTGGGGAAGCACCCTCCCCACCTCCACCAATACCATCATGCCCACTACAAACACGGTGAATTGCCGGCTAACATATAACCCAAGCAGATTTATGACCACACTGGCGAACTCAAAAGCAGAAAGGAAGCATTGTCCCATGCCAGAAACAAACAAACAAACAAAACTCTTAAAGCCGGAGCAGTGAGCAGGCGCTAATGCCAAAGTCCCACAGAGGTATAAGAGCTGGACAAAATGCTCCTGGTTTAGTATCCATGAGGGACAGGGGGCCTATACAACAGGCCCTGAGCACAAAAGAGGATAGGAGTCATCTTTCTGCTTAGAGGCAAGAGCCTGGAAAAGCTGTCCCTTCAGTAAAATGAAAGCAGAAAACCACCACCCACCACTCACAAAAGTGGGCCTACCTCCCCAGGCCGTGAGTGAGAGAGGAGACATCAGAGAGAAATCTGGACTCTAAATCTGCACCACAAATGTACACAGGGAGAATTGGTGAGTATATTCATGGAAGCACTCTTCATAAGAGCAAAGCCATAAAAATAATCAAAACATCAGAGGTCTCTAAAGCTGTGCTACTCACAGGGACCCAGGTATGAGGCCCCAAGGAAGAGAATTACAAGACAACCCACCTGGGTTCAGGGAAACCCTTCAGCTGTGGCAGAGGTGAATGTGAAACCTGCACCTCCCAGGTGGGAAACAGTACCTTCTGAACATGAACTTGGAGTAAAAAACAACCAAGCATTAGAGGCAAGTGGAACCCAGAACAAGGGTTTCCAATTATGTCTAACAGAAGTTCTAGAGGGAGAAACAGAGAAGGTGGAGAGAAGCAATATTTGAAGAGTTATCAGCTGATGGTCCTCCAGAATTGAAGAAATATATTAGCTCTTATATCAAAACTGTAGCTTGAGTTCCAAGCAAGATAACTATCAACAAATACTCACATGTGAAGGAGGGAATCAACATATAAGAAGCCGAGAAATCAAGCAATCAATGGAGAAGAATAGTATTTAAAATATAAAAGAATAAATTGTAATATACCCAAATAAGACATTGGAGAAAGTGAGGTAGAGGAAATAAACTGACTTCCCTTTGTTCTTGGTGAGGGTCTCTTAGTCATAACTCAATAAATAAGACATAAAATAATACTATATATAGTTACAAGGAAACCACTAAAGAACTAAAAATACTCCATAAACCTTCTTATTAGAGGGAAAACCAATACATAAGGCAAAGTATGAAAATATGGACCATGAATAAAGGATTTTTAAAGGAAGCATTAAAATCAAAATGCATAATGTAAAGTGTGAGAGAACTGAAACCAAATCTATGTTGTTTTTATCATTAAATATAATAGGATAAACTCTAACTTTTTTTGACTAAACTTGAATTAACTTTATTCATGGACATTTTGTATATATATACATAGTATACACTAGCCATTAACATAAAATATCAAGTTTTTATGTGTATGTGTGTTTATGTAAATTTTATCTTAATCTCTTTCAATTTTAACACATAATGCTAAATTTTTTTTATTATTATTATACTTTAAGTTTTAGGGTACATGTGCAAAACATGCAGGTTTGTTACATACGTATACATGTGCCATGTTGGCGTGCTGCACCCATTAACTCATCATTTAGCATTAGGTATATCTCCTAATGCTATCCTTCCCCCCTCCCCCCACCGACAACAGTCCCCAGTGTGTGATGTTCCCCTTCTTGTGTCCATGTGTTCTCATTGTTCAATTCCAAAATATTCTTATTTTTGGATCAAAGAGGGAAACAACAAATATAGGCTTGTAGAAGATGCCTCTTATTTCTCAATTAAGTCTTCTCAGCCTTACCTCTGATTTCTACCATGCTGGGATAGATAGTTCCCTAGGGCTTGGACTGACTTCAAGGCAACAACACCTGCATGCAACAATCATGTGCATTTTTCCCTCCGCTCCTGGGCTCCACTGGTACAAGTGGGAGCTCTCAGGGTCCACACATGTGTGCAGCTTAGAAGTGCAGAGAAATTAACACCCCCTAGAGGAAACAACCAATGTTGAATGAAACCCATCTATGATGAGATGTTCAGCCCCATTGTGTCGTTAGGGAAATGCAAACCAAGCCCCAAGTTTTGATACTGATGTATACTCATTACAGGAGCAAAAATCAGAGACAGTCTATGTAAAAGAATGGAGAGACTATGGGTCAACAAAACCTTTTATATATGTTACTAGTGGAAATACAAATTTATAGGTCCATGATAACCACTTGGCATTATCTTACAAAATTGAACATTCCAGGCTGGAGTGCAGTTGTGCAATCTTGGCTCACTGCAACCTCTGCCTCCCAGGTTCAAGCAATTCTCCTGCCTCAGCCTTCCGAGTAGCTAGGATTACAGGCACCCACCACCACACCTGGCTAATTTTTGTATTTTTAATAGAGACAGGGTTTTGCCATGTTGGCCATGCTAGTCTTGAACTCCTGACCTCGTGATCTGCCCACCTCGGCCTCCCAAACTGCTGGGATATGGTTCAGCTGGGATATGGTTCGGATACGGTTCTCATCTTGAGTTGTAGGTCCCATAATTCCCACGTGTCATGGGTGGAACCCAATGGAAGGTAATTGAATCATGAGTGCAGTTACCCTTATGCTGCTGTTCTCATGATACAGAGTGAGTTCTCAAGAAATCTGATGGTTTTATAAGGCACTTTCCCCACTTTGGTTTTGCACTTCTCCTTGCTGCTGCCATGTGAAGAAGGATGTGTTTATTTCCCCTTCTGCCATGATTGTAAGTTTCCTGAGGCCTCCCCAGCCATGCTGAACTGTGAGTCAATTAAACATCTTTCCTTTATAAATTACATAGTCTTGGTTATGTCTTTGATAGCAGCATGAGAATGGACTAATACAATTCTCATAGCAAGTTTATGCTTCAATGTAATTCCAAGAGAAATTCTTGCAAATGTACTGAGGGAGAATTGGTGAGTATATTCATGGAAGCATTCTTTAGGATAGCAAAACATAAAAACAATCAAGATATCCATAAACAAAATAAAGGCTAAATAAGTTATGGCATATTTATACAATGAAATATTATATAACAGTCAAAATGAATAAACCATGGCCACATGTAACAATATGGCCACATCTACAAAATGTCACATTGAGTGGAGAAAGTAAGTGCTAGATGATATACTGATAGAAACAAAATAAAATAAATTTTATGAAAATTATTAAAAGCAAATGCTAAAAAAATAAGTTTCAGAAGAATAATGCAGATGCAACAAAACTACATTCAAAACAGAGGTGGGACAGCTCAAATTATACTTAACGATGAAAGACTTAAGATTTAAGATTAAAAACAAGACAAGGATGTCTACTTTCAACACTTCAACATTGGAAGCCAGGTGCACTGGCTCACACCTGTAATCCCAGCACTTTGTGAGGCTGAGGCAGGCAGATTGCTTGAGGCCAAGAGTTCAAGACCAGCCTGGCAAACATGGTGAAACCCCATCTCTACAAAACAATACAAAAATTAGCAGGATGTGGTGGTGTGCTCCTGCAATCCAGCTACTTTGGAGGCTGAGGCAAGAGAATCGCTTGAACCTGGGAGGTGGAAGTTCAGTGAACCAAGATTGTGCCACTGCACTCCAGTCTGGGGAACAGAGTGACACTGTCTAAAAAAAATAAATAAAATAAAGTTAAATAAAATAAAATAAATTTCAATGTTGTACTGGAGGTGCAAGCCAGAGCAATCAGGCAAGAAAAAAAAGGCATCTAGATTGGAAAGGAAGAAGTAAAACTATCTCTATAGGCAGATGACATGATCTTGTACAGAAAAAATCCTAAAGAAGCCAGTAACAATCTAATAGAATTAATAAATGACTCTAGAAAAATTGTAGGATACAAGATCAATACCAAAATCAATCATATCTCTATAAACTAGCAATAAACAATCTAAAAGTGAAATTAGGAAAATAATTCCATTTACAATTCCATCACAAAGAAAATATCTAACAATAAACAAAAGACATGCAAGACTTACCAACTGAAACTTCAAGACATGGTGGAAAAAAATGTAAATGGGGAGACATCTCATGTTCATGGATTGGCAGACATAATACAGTTAATATGACAATATTCTCCAAACTGGTCTAAAATTAGATGTCAGTGATGGTTGCACAACTGGTTGTGAATGTATGAAAATCATTGAATTGTACACTTTAAATTGGTGAACTGTAGGGTATATGAATTTTATCTCAAGTTGTTTTTAAAACAGGGTTTGGGAAGTAAAGCATCAGCACAAGATTTCTAATGAGCTCAAATGAGGTGAAAAGCAACAGGGGGCTGGAGTAAGACAGAATCCCAAAGATAGACTCAAGTTTCTACTGGAGTTCTAGTGACTCATTGTGTGGTAGGTTCACAGCTTTTTGTTTAGTATTAAAAGCAACCAACCAACAAATACCTACAGAATAGAAAAGCTCCATGCATGGATCAATCATGTGGTATGGCTATCCCCACATCTGAGCACCTGTGGTCTAAACAAAAAAATTAACAGTGAATATCCAGGAAACAGCAACAATAAGAACACGGCCTGTGATAACTCATGGGTACAGCTAAGGCAGTGCACAGAAGAAACTTCACAGCCTTGGTTTATCTCATTAAGTATGAACAAATGAAAATAATTCAATTGAAAATTACACAAAGAACAATATATTAAACATGAGAAAAGCAGAAGGAAAGAATTAGTAAGGATAAAAGCAGAAGTAAATTAATTATAAAATAAGAGACAGAGGAATTAGTACATTTAAAAGCAGATCCTTTGGGGGAAAAAAACCCAAAATCTTATTTTCTTAAAAAAACCAAAAACTGAAAAACCCCAAATCTTTGTGTTTTTTTTGAAAAAAATAAAACTAGGCAGAGTAATAAAGAAAAAAAAATTGGTGAAATCACAGATACACAAAAGTAGAAATGAAAATGCAGACATGATCACAAAGAAAAACAAACCATAAGAGATGAAGTCAGCACTGAAAATAAACTTGAAAACCTGTGTGAAATGAATAATTTGCTATGTAAGTATAATTTATAGAGTTAGAGTTAGAAAATATAATGAGACTAATTATCAGATAATAAATTGGGAAAATGTCAAAGAGCTATTACTCCGCTCTCCAGAGTACCAAATCCAGAAGCTTCATAGGAAATTTTTTAACTTTGTTACATTAATCATTTTGTTCCTGTGTTATTACTTATTTTTAAATTAAACTTTTTGAGATAATAGTGGGCTTGCCTGCAGTTGTAAAAATATAATACAGAAAGATTCCCTATACCCTTTACCCAGTTTCCCACCATAGTAACATCTTGCAAAATCTAGTACAATATCACAATCAGGATATTAACAGTGCTACAATCAAGATACAATCAAAATGATATAGAGCATTTTCATCACTATAAAGATCCTTCATACTGCCGTTTTGCAGACAAACCTACTCTCCTTTGCCCCCATTCCCACATTAACCCCTGAAACCACTAATCTGTTCTCCATTTCTATAATTCCGTTATCTCAATAGTGTTATATAAATGGAATCATGCAGTACGTAACCATTTGGGATTGTCTTTTCTCAGTGCAGTTCCCTGGAGATTCATCCATGTTGTTGCATGTATCAATAATCCATGACTTTATTATATTACCAAGTGTGTATCAAACTTCATTTAACCCATTAAGGAATATATGAGTTGTGTCTAGTTTTTGGCTATTATGAATAAAGCTGCTAAGAACATTTATATACGGGTTTTTGTGTAAAAATGTTTTCATTTTTCTGGAATAAATGCCCAAGAGAGCAATTTCTAGGTATTATGATAGTTGGACATTTAATTTTTGAGAAATTGTCAAGCTGTTTTCCATTTTTCACTCCCACCAGCAATGTAGGAGTGATCTAGTTTCTCTGCAGCCTCGTCAGTATTTGCTGTTTCACTATTTTTATTTTAGCCTTCTGATAGGTGTGTAGTTATAGCTCATTTTGGTTTTAACATGCATTTCCCTAATGGCTAATGACACTGAAACTCTTTCCATGGGCTTATTTGCAATTTACACATACTCTTCAGTGAAATGTATGTTCATGTCTTTCAATAAATGTTCATTAAGTAGAGAGAAAACAATATGTCTCTTCATTTAATTAAGCCTTCTTTAACTTAACTACTTTTAGTAGCACATTGTAATTTTGAGCATACACATCCTGTACATGTTTTATTAAGTTTACACCTAAGTATTTCATTTTTTGGAAGTAATTATAAATAGTATTGTGTTTTAAATTTTGGTTTTCAGATGTCCGTTGCTAGTAGGCAAAAAAGTGACTGATTTTGTTTGTTCATTTTGTAGCCTGGGATCTTTTGAATTCACTTATTATCTCAAGTAGGTTTTGGTGTTTTGTCTTTTATTTCTGTTTTGTTTTTTGTTTTTTACATTTCTTAGGATTTTTTATGTAAATTATCATATATCGGCAATTAGGGACAGTTTTCTTTCTGTCTTTTATTTCTTTTTCTTGCTTTATTGCAATGAGTAGTACTTCCAGTAGTATGTTGAATAAGAGTGGTGAGAGCATATATTAATTACTTCTCCCTTTCTCTTAATATTGGAGGGAAATCATTTAAGCCTTCACTGTTAAGTATGATTTTAGCTGTAGGTTTTTTGTAGATGCTCTTTATCAAGTTAAGAAAATTGTCCTTTCTTCCTGCTTTACTTCTCCACCCCCGAGTTTTTAATTTGTCATGAATGAATGTTAGATTTTTATAAACTACTTCGTGTAAATTGATATGATCATCTGATTTTATTATTCAGCTTGTTTTTATGATGGCTTACACTGAGTGATCTTTAAGTATTGAACCAGCTTTACACACCTAAAATAAACCCCACTTGATTGATTATGGTATTCACTTCTATATATACTTTTTAAGATTTAATTTGCTAACTTTTTTTTTTTTTTGAGATGGAGTCTCGCTCTGTTGCCCACGCTGAAGTGCAGTGGCATGATCTTGGCTCACTATAACCTCCGCCTCCTGGGTTCAAGCAATTCTTGTGCCACAGCCTCCCAAGTAGCTGAGATTACAGGCATGCACCACCATGCCTGGTTAATTTTTGTATTTTTAGTAGAGACAGGGTTTCATCATGTTGGCCAGTCTCATCTTGAACTCCTGGCCTCAAGTGATCTGCCAGCCTCTGCCTCCCAAAGTGCTGGGATTACAGGCATGAGTCACTGCACTAACCCGATTTGTTAACATTTTGTCACAAATTTTGGGGTCTAAGTTCATGAAAGATAAGTGGTCTGTATTTTTTAATGTACTCTCTTTGTCTGGGTAATATATTAGTCTGATACAATGAAAAGTGTTCTCTCCTCTTCTATTTAACTATTTGGTAGAATTCACCAGTGAAGGCATCCGGACCTGGAGATATATTTTAGGAGACTTTAGGTTATATATTTAATTTTTAATTTTATTGTTTTTTATTTTATTTTTTGAGAGAGAGTCTCGCTCTGTTGCCCAGGCTGGAGTGCAGTGGCACAATCTCAGCTCACTGCAATCTCCGCCTCCTGGACTCAAGTGCGTTTCCTGCCTCAGCCTCCCGAGTAGCTTGCATTACAGGCCCCCGCCACCAGGGTTGGCTAATTTTTGTATTTTTAGTAGAGATAGGGTTTCATTATGTTGGCCAGGCTGGTCTCAAACTCCTGACCTCAAGTGATCTGCCTGCCTCGGCCTCCCAAAGTGCTGGGATTACAGGTGTGAGCCACCACACCAGCCATATTTAATTTTTTAAATGGTTGTAGGACTATTTGTATTATTTATTTCTTCTTGGTTCAGTGTGTCAATTTGTAGTTTCAGAGGAATCAGTTCATTGATTCTAAGTGGACAAATTTATCAGTGTGAATTCATATGTCCTTATCATTTTAATGGCTGCAGTATTTGTGGTGATAGCCCCTGTTTTTTTCTATATTGGCGATTTATGGCTTCTTTATCAGTATGGCTAAAGGTTTATCAATTTTATTATTTTTTATAAGACTAGCTTTTGGTTTTATTGATTTCTTTCTATTGTTTTTATATTTTCAATTTCATTAATTTCTGTTCTGATTTTTATTATTTCCTTTCTTCTGCTTGCTTTGAGTTAGTTTATATTTCTACCTTATTCTCATTTCTTGAAGTAGGAACTTAGATTATTTACTTGAGATCCTTTCTTTTGTATAATTTAAGCATTTTGTGATATAAAATTTCCCTCTCAGCCCTGCTTTAGCTGCATCCACAGGCTTTGATATTCTTTATTTTCATTTTCATTCCATTCCATGTATTTTTTAAACTTCTTTTGAGACTTAGTCTTTGACTCATGGGTTATCTAGAAGTATGTGGTTTAACTTCCAACTGTTTAAAGACTTTAAAAATTATCCTTCTCTTACTGATTTCTCATTAGAGTCCATTATAATCAGAGATCATATTGTATAATTCTAATTATTTTAAATTTGTTGAGGTTTGTTTTATGTCCCAGGATATGGTCTATCTTAGTGAATATGCCATGGGCATTTGAAATAAATGTTTATTTTTCTGTTGTTGGGTAGAATATTTTATATATGTCAATAAAATCCTGTTGATTGTGCTGAGTGTTTTTATATCATTGCTGATTTTCTGTGTAGTAGTTCTATCAGTTGCTGAGATTGGGATATTGAAGTCCCCAACTGTAATTGTGGATTTATCTATTTCTCCTTTAAGCTCTATCGGTTTTTGTCTCTGTATTTTGAAGCTCTCTTGTTTGATGCATACACTTTTATGACTGTTATGTCTTCCTGATAGATTGATCATTTTGTCATTATTTAATTGTCCCTCTGTCTGTAATACATTTCCTTGCTTTCAAGATAATTTTCTGATATTAGTAGAGCCAGTCCTGCCTTTCAATGAATTTTTTATGGTATAACTTTTCAACCCTTTTACTTGCAGCTATGTTTTTGTATTTGCAACAAATTTCTTGTAGGCAAGAACTCTTTGCTCATTTTCTAAATCTACTCTGTCAATTTCAATCTCTTTTATCTGGTCTATTTAGACCATTTACATTTAGGGTAACTGTAGATACATTAGAACTTAAGTCTGCTATTTTATTAATTTGTTTTCTGTCCATTTCCTATGCTTCTCGTTTCTCTCTTTTACTTTCTCACCTTCTTGTGGGTTAGTTAAATATTTTTTAGAATTCCATCTTGATTTGTTTTAGTGATTTTTAGCATATGGATTTGTATAATTGTTTTAGTGGTTGCTCTAGGTATTTCAATATACATGCATGGTTTATCACTGTCTACTAATATTGACATTTTACCACATGAATTAAGTTTAGAAATCTTACTTACATCTGGGTCTATTTACCATTCCTACTCTTTTTGTAAGCATTTTCTCTACATACATGGAGCACCACATTAGATGGTGTTATAATTTTTGCTTCTGCCATCAAATATTATTTAAGAAACTCATGAGAAGGAGGATCCTCTGTTATCTTTACTCATTACATTGTTTTTCTTTTCTGAAGTTCCAATACTTGTTCTGTTATCACTTCCTATTTAGAGCAATTTCTTAAACCATTCTTAAGGTAAGTTTGCTGACAAAAGTTCTCTTACTTTTCCCTTATTTGAGAATTTTATTATTTCCCCCTTAATTCCTGAAGAATATTTTCTTTGCCTGTATAATTTGCAGTTGACAATTATTTTCTTACAGTACTCGAAAAATGTTGCAATACTTCCTCCTTGCCTCCATGATTTCTGATGAGACATTCTCTGTTGTTTAAATTGGTGTTTTCCTAGAGGTAATGTGTTGCCTCTGGATACTTTCAAGATTTTTTTATCTTTAGTTTTCACAAATTTAATTATGATGTGTCTGTCATGAATTTCTTTGGCTTTATCCTATTTGGGATTCACTCTGCTTCTTGAATCTGTAGGTTTATATCTTTTGCCAAATTTAGGAAGTTTTTAGTTTTTACTTTTTCAGTGTTGTTGGGGCCCAGTCTCTGCCTCCTCTTTCTGGAACTCCAATTATACACATGTTAGTTCTTCTGTTATTGTTGCCCAGATCCTGAGACTCTGTTAATTTGTTCAGTCTACTTTCTCTCTGTTGACCAGGTTGGGTTGGGTAAATTCTATTGATGTTTCTTCAAGTTCTCTAATTCTATCTTCTGTCATTTCTGCTCTACTATTGCATCCATCCAGCTGGTATTTTTATGTGTTATTGTATTTTTCATTTCTATAATTTTCATTTAGTTCTTCTTTTATAAGTTCTATTTCTCTGCCGAGAATTTCAACTTTTTTTATTTGCTTTAAGGGAATTCATAATGGCTCATTGAAGCATCTTTATGATGGCTGCTTTAAAGTCCTTGGCAGATAATTCTAACATCGGATTCATCTCAGTGTTGATTGTCTATTCTTACGCATGGTATGGTTTTTGTGGTTCTTGGTATATGAGTAATTTTTTATTGTATGCTGGACATTTTGGACAATATGTTATAAAACTCTTTATCTCATTTAATTTTTTTTCATCATTCTTCAGGAATTAAGGAGGAAATAATAAAACTCCCTTTAAGGTGTAACAGAGGGCTGTGTGGGTGTTACATTCAGTTTCCTGTGGGACTTTGATGCCACAAGGAGGGCCAAAACATAGGGCTGACTCATACTCTTTTATTGCTGCAGGCTGTGGGAGGAAGCTCAGCTACCCATAGGGTCCTGCTGACACCATGATAGCAGGGAAGGGAAAGGAAGCAGCTGAAGTGCCATCTAGCCCGGCCCACCCGAAGTCATTCCCTCTCATGATGCTAAGTGGGGCTGGAGGCTCAGCACCTCTCCAGGACATACTACACCAGGATAGGAGAAAAGCGGTGTGTTGACTATTTCCCCTTGTACTGCCTCATACCCACTTGTTGTGGGTGGAGGGTCAGCTCCCCACTGGAATCTACTGATGCTATCCTGGTCAAGAGCTAGAGCACTGACTGCTTCCACTGGGCAGAGAATTGATGATTGGCTTCCTACTCAGCCCAGCTAGCACTAGCCTGGCAGGAAGCGGGAGCACTGCCTAATTCCACTGGGGGAAATGGAAGGTTACCTCTCCACTTGGCATCTCCCTGAGGGATTAATCAAAGCACTGTCTGCTTCAGTGAAGTGGAGGAGGACATAAGAAGGAGGGTCCAGGCTCAATTTCTGGCTCAGTCCTGCTAAAACCCAGGGTGTGGGTGGGCATGATGTTTCCACTTGCATTCAGCTGGAGTAAGGCAGGTATCGCCAACAGAGTTTTCTGTTGTTAGGTCACTTCTGTCCTGGTCCTTTTCCCAGGGTAATAGGTTTTCTTGGAGCTTTTTATTTTTGTCTGTGCTTGTTGGGGGTTCTGGATTGGAGGCTTCTGCAGCACCCTGGCTGGAATATATGGGAGGCTACAAGGAAACCTGAGGAACTCACTGCCAGGCTGCTTCTCAGGTGCTAAGGACCCTTCCTCTTCCCACCTGTCCAGGTCTTCCTGTGCTTGTTTGTTGTGTTCATGGCAGTTGTTCTTTAGCTGTAAGAAGGACAACCTGGGAGGAATGGGGCTACTCCATCTTAGCAGAACCGAAACTTGGAATATTTTAAATGTATACTTCTTTTTGAAAGTATAATATGCTTATGGAAAAAAAGGTACAGATTGTCAATGTCTGCTTGATGATTTTTCACACACTGAACACATCTGTGTACCTAGCACCCAGTTCCAAACTCATCATGACTGGCAGCCCCATGAGTTCATCTTGTGCCTCTTTTAGCCACTACAGTCCTCTCCTCAAGAGTGACCCCTCTTTTGATTTCTCACACAATAGATTCGTTTTGCCTGAGAGAACTCACCCTTCTTCCAATGATCAATAAAGTAGTGACTGCTTTTTTTTACTCCAATCCAGGGTGAAGGCAGGATTTCAGCTCTCATGTGGTTTGGTCTGCCTCTAATTTACCCTTATTTCTTGGGAATAGTTAGTTCTCCAGGTGAAAGTGCTTCTCCCCCACCAACTCTCTTGACAGCAAATATGGGGCGTCTTTCCCAACCATCAACTGTCTGATTCGCTGACACCAGCTGGACATCCAACAATTCAATTCATTTCTGACACAAACTACCCAGGGTTAGTGAAGACCCCAGGGGTTAAGGACTCAGTCCCACAAGACTGCCCACACTGCAAACACCAGTTGCAAGTCCTGGGTCTCCTGTACTTCTGACTGACCAGTTATAAATTCAGAGATTCCCACAACATCCCTGGTCCCAGTGCAATAATTCACTAGAATGACTTACAGAATTCAGGAAAACCCTTTACTTATGTATTCCAGTTTATTATAAAGGGTGTAACTCAGAAACAGCCAAATGAGAAGACATACATAGGGCAAAGTATGAAGATAGACAGCGACACGGAGCTTCCAGGCCTTCTCCAAGTAAGCAACCTTCCCAGCACCTCCATGTGTTCACCAATTCAGAAGCTCTCCAGCCCTGTCATTCAGGGGTTTCTGTAAAGATTCCATTACAGAGGCATGATTGATGACATCATTGACTGTTGGTAATTGGGGTCTATCTGTCCCTCCTTCCTTCTCCTGGAAGGTCTGCAAGTTTCAACCCTCAAATCATGCCTTGGACTTTCTGGTGACCAGCGCCCATCCTGAAGCTCGGAATTTATTCATTAATTTATTTATATCCATATGAACTCCTGGATATCTATTTTGTTCTAACTTGCAATTTGTAACTGTCATTATGTATCTTGTTCTTGACTTGGCCTTTGGCTTCTATGTCCTTTAGAAAGGCCTCCTTCATTCTTTGAATCCTTTCTTATTTTCTGGCACAACAAGATGCTTCAGCCCTGGAATCAGCCATTGCTCCCAGACCCCTTTAATGGAGAAGGGGATGGTGGGCAGAATAATAGCCTCCAAAGATGTCCACATCTTAGTCATCAGAACCTGTGAATATGTTATCTTACATGGCAAAGGGGCTTTGCAGATGTTATTAAGTTAGGAGGAGTTTATCTTGAAATAGGCAGTTTATTCTGGATTACCCAGGTGGGCTCAGTGTAACCAGAAAAGCTCTTATCAGTGAAAGAAGGAGCCTGGAAAATCAATCAGAGATGTGAGGAAGAAAGCAGACATCAGAGTGAGGCCTCTGCAGGCAGTGAAGATGGAAGGGACCACAAGCCAAGGAATGTGGTGGCCTCTAGAAGCTGAAATAAGGAAAGAAAATGGATTCGCGGCTGAAACCTCCAGGTTGAACTGATGTTCCCTACTCTGCCAATATCTTGATTTTTAACCCTGTGGGGCCCATTTTGGATTTTTAACCTCCATAAGTGTGAGATAATAAATTAGTTGTTTCAACTCACTTAGTGTGTGGTGATTTGTTACAGCAACAACAGGAAATGATTAGGTTGGTGCATAATACAGATGCTATGTAGAAGCCAAAAACTGCTGCTAGGTGTGCTCTTTGCCACTGGGGTGTCACCACCCCCAGGCTCTTTCAGTGATCAGATCTAGAATATACTCACCTCACATACATGCACATATACACATTTACATTTATACATTTATACTTAACCATGAGTTCACAACAAAACCTTCTGTTCTTATCCAGTACCACAAAATCCATTCTGGTTTTCTCCTTGTCTATAGTTGCAATTCTCTTCTCCCACAGCCAGAAACATGAGATTTACTTATCTGATCTGTATGTAACCAATCTCTCGTTCTGGCCACAACCTCCTCCCCGCATGGACATGCTCCTCTCCTGGCCTGTGCTCTGCTTCCCCATGGCAGGCCATCCCCTTGCACAGATGCCCTCCTCACTTTTTTTAAACTAGACAATATGATTCTACAATATATATATGGAAAATAAACTTACAAGAAACTTTGCAACACAAAAATTATGAAAATAGGAGTGCTAAGAAGGAGTGAATCCAATTATCCCATAAATCTAGAAAGACTATTATATATTGGCATATTAACAAGATGCAAATCAATGGGAAAAAAGTTATAACTTTTTAAACAGCTTACAAATAATTTAGTATATTTAGTCTATGACAAAGCTGATATCTTAAATTAATGGGAAAATATGGGTAATTCAATAAATGATGTTGGGACAATTGACTAAGTACAGGGGAAAAAATTAAGCTCTTAAGTCCCTATGTTACTTCTTACTCTAAAGTAAATTCCAGGTAGATTAAATGAAACTAAAAAATAAAGCCATAAAAGTTATACGATAAAAATAAGTGATCTAGATATATTTGGTTGGTGCAAAACTGATTGCTGTTTTTGCCATCAAGTTATTGCAAAAATCACAATTAGATACAGCACACAAAGATAGAGATAAACATATATCTAGCTAGCTTTAAATTTATAGAACATATGAAAAAGAATTAAATTCTTAATAAATAAAGTATACTGGAAAATTAATAAGAAAAAGACCAACCATGGTAATATGAATGGCTTGTGATAATATGAAAAAATTATGCAAAGCCATTTCTAATTAAGTAAATAAAAATTTAAATAATGAATAAAATATTTCATTAATTAACAGCAAAAATTAAAAAGTTTGATAATACCTAATGTTGGCAAGGGTGAGAGTATAAATTGGTACAAGGGTAATTTGTCAGCTTCTTTTCAAGTAAATCTATAAATATCTATCACCTTGGCAATGCTACTTTTAGCAATGTAACCTGCTGATATACATCATCAATGCAAAGATGAATATCAAGGATGTTCATTGCAACATTGTTTATAAGTAAAAAGAACACTGTAAACAATCCAAATATCCAGCAAAATCTGACTAGTGAATACATTGTAATATATTGTAATATGACCATGAAATCTGACACTATGTACACAATTATGCTTTATAATGGTATAGGCTCAGTGCCTGAATCCTAGCATGTCTTCAAAAGGCACAAGAAAATATTTGGTACCTGGCAAAAAGTTTCCTAAATATAAAAAGAAAACGTAAACTCTAAAGAAGGTTCAATTGTCTATGAAATGTAATGTGTCAACAAATAAAGTACAACTTAACTTCGTGGTAAAATTTAAGGAATAAAATGAATTTGTGATCTATTTATTGATTTCTTATTCTTTAGGACAGAGGCTGGAGTTGATCATACTCGACCATTCCTGGGAGACTCTCCCATTCTGCCTTCTCTTGTTTTGTTTATTCTTCTCCATGCGCGGTTCTCACTCCCTTTCCCCCTCCCATGGTAGGAACACTTCTAATGTGTCTGATGTATCACTCTTCTTTATGTAGTAAATTTTGTGATTGTATGTGCTTTAAATTTGCATGAAAGTTAACATATTAGATATCTCATTCTATAATTTTTATTCACTCAACATGATTTTGTATGGGATCATGTTTCTCCATGTGCATTTTTTTTTCTTTCTTCTAACTGCTGCACAGCATTTTCTATTAAGTCTACTCAAGGCCCCGGCATAGACCCCTAAATAGCCTCTATCCCTCTGCTCCCACAAACATGATTCAATGAATGGCTTCTAGGATTGACAGGAAGATAAGAGTAGATTCTGGATCATGGAGTATCTGATCGTTGAATTTTCATATGTACAAGCAGACCATCTACAGTTCCCGGAACAGTGGATAAGAATTTCCAGTTTTCTACATTTTGGGTCAAATTTGATGTTCACCAACTTTTGACTTTTTGGCCAGCGAATGTGAATGAAGTCACACCTTGGTCAAATGTGTATTGTTCTATTGCAGAGTGATCCACAATTCTTTGTTCCCTGGGTCTCTCCTTTTGTGCACTGCCTACTCACAGTCTTTGGCCATTTTTTCCTCTTGTATTACCTATCTTTTTCTCACTTATAGGCAAAAATTTCCTTGTACAGTCTTGCTATTCATTACTTCTCAGGTTTTGTTAATTTTGTCTATGGTGACCTTTATTGAATAGAAATCCTTGATTTTGATCTGATCAGATCCATGGATTATTTTTCCCTTGGGGCTCGTGCTTTTTCAGTCTTGTTCAGAACATCTTCCTCTTCCTCAAAAGACACAAAGATATTTGCCTGTCTCTTCATCCACATATATTTATATTTTATCTTTTGCATTTAAGTTTTTAATTCATTTTGATCTCACCTTTGTTCATGCTGTGAGACAGATCCAATTTTGTTTTTATTGACATAATAAATAATTTTTCCCAGTCTTCCAGTAAACAAAAATCTGCCCTCTGATTTGTAAACACCTTTACCATGTATAATTTCATATACATGGGTCTATTTCTGAGCCCTCTGTTCTGTTCACTCCTCTGTTCTATAATATGTCACTACATTTTTGCTTCCTATTACCGTAGCATTGTAATGTACCTATCACACGGGAGGATAAATTCTGCCTCTTCGTTTTTAGTGTTCAAAATTGCTCAAAACTTAGTTCTTTGTATAATGACACACTTTCACATAAATTTTAGAGTAATATTACCAAGTTTCTCAAAAATTTGTGATGAGTATTTTTTATTTGGAATTGCACTGAATGCATAGATGTATTTGAGAAGCATTGACATAGCTATAAAGCTGTTCAATCCATGAATATGGCTCACATACAGAATTGTGTATGTTCACTTGTACACTCCACTAGGGTTTTAAACTTTTTCTCCATAGAGTCATCCTGCAATATTTTTAGACCAAATTTTAGACATTTTATAGTTTTCATGGCTATTGTGAAAATTATAATATCTTCTATCATTTTGTCTCATTGTTTGTTGTTGGTGTTGAAGAAGAATGCTATTTGTTTCAGTAAGTTGTGCTATTTATTCTGGTAAGCACATTCATAGATTATTTCTGAAAGTACATCCAAGAAGTTTATGAGAATTGTTGCCTCTAGGGAGGAGGACTTGGGGACCAGGTGTAAAGCGGAGGCCTACTTTTGATCACATACTTTTTAGGACTATTTGAATTACTCTTTCAATAAAAACTAAAATAGATATTATGAACATATTAGTATAAATACAGTTGACCCTTGGACAACACGGGGTTGAACTGTGCAGGTTCACTTATACATGGATTTTCTCTCACCTCTACTACCCCTGAGACAGGAAGACCAACCCCTCCTCTTTACTACTCATTAAGTGGAAGTGGATCATCATGAAGGTCTTTATCCTCATTGTCTTCATGTTGAATAGGCTAATATATTTTCCCTTGCTTATGATTTTCTTTTTATTTTCTTTTTTTTTGAGATGGAGTCCTGCCGTGTCTCCCAGGCTGGAGTGCAGTGGTGCGATCTCGGCTCACTGCAATCTCCACCTCCCATTCTCCTGTCTCAGCCTCACGATTTGCTGGGACTACAGAAGTACGCCACCAGGCCTGGCTAATTTTTTTGTATTTTTTTTTTTTTTAGTAGAGATGGGGTTTCGCCATATTGGACAGGCTGGTCTCGAACTCCTGATCTCGGGTGATCCACCTGCCTCGGTCTCCCAATGTGCTGGGATTACAGGTGTAAGCCACCACATCTGTCCATGATTTTCTTAATAATATTTTCTTTTTTAAAGTTTACTTTATTGTAAGAATACAGTCTATAATACAAATAAAATGCAAAATATGTGCTAATCAACTGTTTATGTTATTGGTAGGACTTCTGGTTGACAGTAGACTATTAGGAGTTAAGTTGTGTGGGAGTAAAAATTATATGCACATTTTTTACTGCACAGGGGGTTGCCCCCCCCCCACACACACAGAGACACAAAGATAAACTATATATAGAGGAGAGCAAAAGAGGGAGGGAAAGAGAGAGAAGAGATCAGAACGGGGAAAGATGAAAGCCTGCATATGCCACGCATGTTTCCCCCATGACGGAAAATGCCTCAACAGCTACACTTAATACTGCATAGAGGCTGGGGGCGGTGGCTCACGCCTGTAATCCCAGCACTTTGGGAGGCCAAGCGGGTGGATCATGAGGTCAGGAGATTGAGACCATCCTGGCTAACATGGTGAAACCCCGTCTCTACTAAAAATACAAAAAAATTAGCCAGGTGTGGTGGCGGGCGCCTGTAGTCCCAGCTACTTGGGAGGCTGAGGCAGAAGAATGGAGTGAACCTGGGAGGCAGAGCTTGCCGTGAGCCGAGATCGCACCTCTGCACTCCAGCCTGGGAGACAGAACGAGACTCTGTCTCAAAAAATAAAAAAATAATAATAATAATAATAAACAGTAATGGCCAGCAGCCACTGTCTACTGTGTTGTCATTTGCTTGAATTCAGGAATCCTGCATCTTAGTCTAACTTGAGCAATTCCTCCTGTTACCTTCTTCATTTTTACAAATATTCATATACCTGGCAAAACAATGGAGTAATAAATATATGTGAATTGGAATTACTCTCAAATCTTTTGAGTCTTGGCAATCACCAAAGCATCTTTTGCATATTTTCTTTCTCAATTGTCTGCATGTGACAGAAAAAGGGGTTTATAAAGCTTCTAACACACATGCACTTGAGGCTTATTCACCCTTCTTACCTGTTAAAGTCCCACACTGAGGAGTCCAGAATTCCAGCTAATATGTGCTGAGTGATATACATGGACAGAATGTGACCTGAGACAAGGTCAAAGGGTTGTGAAGTGCTCATGGTTCATCTATTCCTTGGAAATGAATGTTGAAATAGCACTCTTGTCTGCTCAACAAGGGGAGTGGATATCTTAGCAGCAAAATTGTATTTCAAAGAAGTCTTAGGGAGAACCCCAATTGTGGTTGAGACAGTAGAGTTTACCAAAAATTCCATCTAATCCTCTACGTTTGACAGCTCCCTTGCAGTTAGGTAGTACCACATGACTACTTCTGGCCAAAGGACTCTGATACCAGTGGGTGTGACAGCTGTTCTGGACTAAGTGCTAGAATAGCCAGTGTGCGAGCCCCCTCCAGCTGTTTCCTCCCCTGCCATGGTCATGGAAAAGGCCACATGCTCCAGATGCTACAGCTTCCAGATGGCAACATTGCTGTCAGCCTGAGTTCCAAAGTGACTACATGGAGCAGAGCCTCCCTACAACCCTCTATTGACCAGTGGCAGGAGTCAGGAATAAGCCTCTGCTGTGATAACCAGCAGGTTCTTACCAGCACGCCACAGTATAACCTAGCCAATTAACAAAACATGTCAACATAGGAATTTCTGCGTGCAGCAAGGTGAAGGCAGAAGTGTCACAGCCAGACCTGTTTCTCTAGCCTTCAGCATCTCCTCCTTAGGCAACCCTAAGGCAGCTCTGGAGAACTTTAGAAATGTGCACAGCACATCCCAAAAACCAGTGGACTCATCCCCAGGTATTTAGAAATTAAACAATTCAGTTGTAAATAATCCATGCGTCAATGAAGAATTCTCAAGAGAAATTTAAAGCATATTTTCAACTAAATAAAAATGAAAATACAGCTTACCAAAATTTGTAGAATGCAGTGAAAGCAGTGCTTAGAGGGAAATAAATGGCATTAAATGCATATATTAGAAAGGAAAAAATATCTAAAATGAATAATCTAAGCTTCCGCCTTGTAAAACTAGAGAAAGAGCAAATTTAACCTAAAGTAAGCAGAAGAAATGACATAATAAATATTAGAGCAAGAATCAATAAAATTGAAGACAGAAAAGCAATAAAGAAAATCAACAAAACCAAAAACTGTTTCTTTGAAAAAATCAGTAATATTAATAAACCTATAGCCAGGCTATCTGAGAACAAAAGACAGAAGACACAAATTATCAACATGAGAAATGAAAGAAGGTCTATCACTACTGATCCCATGGACATTAAAAGGATAATAAGAACAATTTCAAACACACCTCTATGCCCACAAATTTAATAACTTAGATGAAATCGGCAAATTGTTTAAAGACTTAAATCACCAAAATGCACATAAAGAGAAACAGATAACCTGAAGAGCCCTCTATTTATTAAAGAAATTAAATCTTTCCAAATAAGTAAGCTCCAAGCCCAGAGGGTTTTACTGGTTAATTCTACCAAACACTTAATGAATAAGTAATACCAATTGTCTACAATCTTTTCCTGAAAATAAAAGCAGATGGAACACTTCCTAACTCATTCTACAGGCTAGCATTACTCCAGTACCAAAACCAGATAAATACGTTGTAAGTAAAGAAAACTACAGACCAATATGTTTCACAAGTATTATGTGTAGAAATCCACATCATATTAGCAAATCAGAGCCACCAATGTATAAAAAGAAGTACATGCCACAACCAAGTAATTCAAGTATGCAAGGCTGCTTCAGTATTTAAAAGATCACTCCATGTAACTTATTATCCATATCAACAGGCTAAAGAAGAATATTTACAGCATATTAATTGATACAAAAAGCATTTTACAAAATTTAACACCCATTCATGATTTGAAAAAAACTCCTAGCAAACTAGAAACTATAACTCTAGCAAACTAGAAATATTGGCAAAAGTTTCTAAACTTCATAAAGAACATCTACAAAAAACCTATAGCAAACATCATATTTAATAATGTACAGTTTCGTCCTAAGATTTGGAACAAGGTAAGAATGTTCTTTGTCAGCAGTCCTACTCAATATTGTACTGGTTTATTTATTTATTGTACTGATCCTATCTGGTTTAATAAGACAAGATAATAGTCTTGTTTATTATTTATTTATTGTATTGGCCTATCTGGTTTAATAAGACAAGAAAAAGAAATGAGATGTAGACATATTGGAACGGAAGAAATTAAACTGCCTTTATTCACAGATGGCATGATTGTCTATGTAGAATATCCCAAATGGGCTACAAAAAACTCCCAGAACAAATAAGTGAATACAGTAAAGTAGCAGGACACAAAGTCAATATGCAAAAGTCAATTGCTGTCTTATATACCAGCAATGAATACTGAAATTTGAAATTAATAAAACACAGTGATCTCAAGAATTCCTTTGCATCGTCCAGGCTCAATACTTCATAATGTTATAGCCTAATTCTCCCCCTTGCATATGTTAAGTTATATGATTTGTTTGTATCCCTGAAATCAGATGAGGCGGCCTGCTGTCCTTTGAGAGCCAAATAAATTTGGCAGAAATTTTTTCACACATACAGGGTCCCATGCATTTATCCTAATATCTCTCAGAATTCTGAAGGAAGGGTGTATTAATCATGACTCTTTGGTTTGCCTATGAAAAAACTTAATTCAAACATGGGCCAAATACTATGAGTACTGAGAAAGGGCCTTTGGATTTAGCAAGATCATTGGTGACCTTAACAAAGTGGTTTCAGTTGAGTGGTGTGAACAAAAGGCTGAATGAAATCTTTCAGAGCTCTGTCCTTGGTCTCTTTTATTCTCAATCTACTCTTGTTACCTTGAAAATCTGAGATGGGGTTGAGAAAGGCCCCTATCTTAGGGCTTTAAATTCCATCTATATGTTGATGATTCCCAAATTCATATTTCCACCTGAACTTTTCTCCCTAAATTCCAGACCTCTATGCTAACTGCCTCCCTCACATTTCATAACAGAAATCCTCACTGTCTCTACTGCTACTCCCATCCAACTCACCTTCAAGGGTTGCTAGGACTATAGCAGTAGCCTCCTAACCACTCTCACCTCCCTCACAATCTATTATCATCCTAGGATTCAGGAAGATCCTTGACAACTACAGAATCAGCTCCCTCCTCTGCTCAAAATGCAGCAGCAGTTCTTCAATTCACCCAGGAACAAATCTTGGTGAAACTACACAAAGCCCTATACCACCTGCCCCCGACATTTTGTCCTGCCCTGACCTCATCTATTACCTACCACATAATAGTTGCTCAGTAAATATTTCTTGGAAGAATTATTCAATGAATGGGCAGGCAAAAACAACAAATGCTAACCACTGGTGGCCGATATTTTTGTTAGTCATATCCACATGGAATATTTTACTTCCCTTTAATTAGACTCAGTATGGATATTGCCACAGCCCCTTCTAGAGAGAAATTAAACTCCCTCCCTTGATACTTGATACACATCAGTGTGTACATGCACATGGGTATGTATGTGTGTAAACACACACACACCCACACACACACACACACAAGCCCCCTTGGGTACAAAGCAGACAAGACTGAAATTAAGAGGGAAAAAGGGTGTAGGATGTCAGGATATCAAACTAATGCAAAAAATAAATAAAGAAATCCAATATTAAATACTGCTTTTAAAAGAGTGCCTTGATCTTTTCAGGAAATATATTGCTTTGCCTTCTCTCACCTTTGTTTCTTCTCTCCTCTCTTCTCTGCCTAACACTCAAAGGTCTGATCATCCTTTTCCTGTGCACAAGTTTAGCTTATTTTTGTTTCTTCCTCTCTTTCCCACTCGCACTCTTAAGGTTTTACCTTTTTCAATCAAGCAATTTATTACTTTTTTTCTTAAACAAACACGGTTCTCTCCCTAAGATAAACTTTTGCCTCTGGTGTTAAGATGATAACTATTCCTTTCATCTCACCACAATTTATTTCACATTCTAAAATCAAAGTTCTAAAGCCAAGGATTCTACATTTTATTTCCTAACAGCATGTGTTCTAAAATGAGTGTTTTGGGGATTCTGTCTTTCCTTCCGAGTGGGACATCTGGGGTAGATGACTGAGTGTCCACAGTAGCCTTTCCCTTGCCTTGTGCAGCCTCAGGTGTCCAGGGAACTGCTTGACCTCTGAATTCTCTACAGTGTACAGGGGAGGGAGGAGCATGGGCTCTGGAGCCTGATGTCCTGGGTTTGAATTCTGGCTCCACTGTCTGCTATCTGTGTGATGTTGGTATACCACAGTTTCCTCATCTTTAAAGAGGAGAAAGTAAGAATGCCTACATCAGAGAACTGTCATGAGGACGCAATGAAATAACAAGCGCAAACACCCAGGGAAGTGCCTGGTACACAGTTAGTGCCCAGTAAATGGCAATCGTGGTGACCAGTAGCACTTCCTTGGACAGGGTTGGGACAATAATAGACACTCCCCACATTTGGCATTAAAGGACATCAGTTCCAGGTCCTCCCATTACACCACTGTGCTTTTCTCTTGTCCAGTATGATGTGTCACTGAAATGCTGTCCCATGTCACTTGGTGTAGGTTCCAGCACTGCTGTATGATCTTGGATAAGCTGCTTTTCTTCTTTGAGGTTCAGTTTCTCCATCTCTGAGATGAATACTTGGGGCTAGATTATCTCTAAGGTTCTTCTAGTTTTGATCTTAGATATGTACAATCTAAAAGAAATAAAAAATGACCTGTGTTACACTCTAAAGAAAACGCTTCCCCACCAGAGCCTTGTAGCCGACTAGATGGTTCTAAATACACAGATTTCATAGAACTTAGAAGACATCTCCTGGAAGAGTTGACACTAAATGCCACAGTAAACATTGCAAAGTGTGGTGTAGCCTCCTGCTTCTCAAACGCAATGGGCACACGAGTCACATGGGGAATTTCATTAAAATGCAGATTATGGTTCAGCAGATCTAGGGTGGGACTTGAGATTCTGCATTTCCAATGAACTTCCAGGTTTCTTGATACTATTTGTTGGTGAGCCACACTCCGAGAAGCAAGCAGTTTAACACAGTGCTACTCCAGAACTACAGAGAACACGTAAGACCAGAGCAGTAGGTAGCTTGGGAAAGGAGTCATTCCTGCACCTCTAAAAGCAAACTCAACTCCCTGCCCCATGGTGAGCTTTGCTTGTCCCTGAGCACCATAATCTACATCCAGTGGTGTGCAACCACCTGTGCCATTCATTAAAGTCCCCAGTCAAGACCCTGGCCTTGCATAGATAGAGCATGCTGCTCTCTTATCTTTGGGGCAGCATTGTTGAATAAGACTTGCTGTGACGATGTAATTGTTGCATATCCTCACCTTCCAATATGGCAGCCACTAGCTACATGTGGCTATTGAACATTTGAGATGCAGCTGGTAAGACAGAGGAACTGAATTTGTTCTCTTAATTCATTTTAATTACTATAATGTGACCAGCCACACCTGGCTAGGGGCTACCATATCAGCAAGCAAGCTTCATATATTCCCAAAAGAATTGAAAGGAAAAAAAAAAAAGAAAGCTTTAGGGGACACTTCTATATTGTGGTTTCTGGAAAGAAAATAGACTTTAAATCTTAAAGTCGGTTAGCAATGCTTCCAATTGCTATCTTAATGGCTTTTGGCAAATCACCAGTCTTGGCATTTTGCTCATTGGTAAAATGAGGATGAGCACACCTAATTAGCAGGACAGACTTAAGGATTTTATATCTATGTATAAAACTCCTGGCACCATGCACAATTCATAGTGGATGACCCCCAAATAATAATTCTTATCATATGTGTCTTCACCACAAAGACTGTCCAGTCTCCCAGCCTAAGTCTGGAACCCTATTATGAATCTTCTGTGGTCCTCTTGTGATACTGAGAGCTGTTCTGGCCCCACTTGCCAGAAAGATTCAGTGGCAAAAACATACCCATTCCCTCCAAATTGTGGGATGTTGGTGGTGGCGGAAGCCAGAGAGGGGCAGCTGGCTATATAAGGTCGCACAGCAGTCAGAAGCACGAATGCTAGTCTTCTGTGTCCCAGCTCATGTCTCTCTGTTACACTGATTTCTACTTAAAATTAAAACATTACTATTTATTAAGTCCTGATGCTGTGCCAGGCACTGCCTGCGATCCTTCACTTAAGTTATTGCTGCCTTCACAATGGCCCTGAAGAATAGCTGTGATGAGGATCTCATTATTCCAGATGGAGAAACTGAGGCTTGGAGGAGAAAGTAATTTGGCTGAGGTCCCACAGCCATTTAGGGCTGAAATGAGGGCTGGAAGCCAAGTCCATCCAACCACACAGCCCACCTTTCTGCATGGCTTCCTTTTCACCAGGTATCTGCTGTGTGTTCTTATCCCCAGCCTGAGCTGTCTCCTCCAGCCCCACCATTCCTTGCTCTTCTCTTGCCCACTCCAATCCCACAAGCTTGCACACAGGGGCACACGCATGCATGCACACAGCAGGCATCAAGACCCACCAGCCCTTATCCTGAATGACAAGGAACCATCCACACAAGATCTGGGAGGTGTGTGACCCAGGCCGTGGAAGAACAAGCACAGAGCCCAGGTGGGGGCACGTTGAGTGTCCCAGAACAGAGTGGTTGGAGTGTGGGGGCCAGTGGGGGTGGGACACACTAGAACATGGATGCAAGCCCCATGGGAAGCAATCTGGACATCCTTCCAAGTTCAACAGGAAGTCATTGAAGAGTTTACCAGGGGATGACACAATTCAGTCCATGCGTTGAGAGCTCATACAGCCTGCTGGATTGGAGACCCAGGGCCACGGAGGCAAGTGGGAAGCTGTGCCGCCAGCTGGTTATGCGGTGACACCAGCATGAAGGGAAGAAAACCAAAGGTGGATGCACTGGGGAAAAGGAACTGACAGAGGATGGTTGGGTTTGATATGAAGGAGAAGAGAAAGCAGACCACGGGGATCTCCCAGGGTGTCTGGAGCGAGCAACTGGGAGACTGTGTTGGCGTGTACTGTGTGATCACCGTAGGGCTCTAATTCTGCCCTTATCACCGACCCCTGTGTGGCCCCCCTCAAGACTAAAGTATGTGCAGCAGTCTTCACAGCCCTGCTGGTCCTTTTATAGCCCTTGCTGTCATGAAGCCTGAGCCTGATCTGAATGTGCAAATGAGGCAGCTAGCTAATGACACCCTAATGAGAGCTGTCCGCTGTGCTAGTGAGACTCCAATGAGTGTTCTAACACCTGCAGATCACAAGCTTGACTGTAGTTGCTCTATTAAACACAAGCTGGGATCTCTGCTCAAGCTCCCACATAAGGGACTTATCTGGACCTTGCAGCAAGGCTGGATTGGCAGGAAGACGCTGTACTGTAAGGGCCTTCTTGGGCTCCTGGACCACAGAGCCCTCCACAATTACCCTTGATCTGGGGCAGGGGCAGGAACTGGACATTCATGGAAAACCCTGAGACTCAGAGACTATTTCAAGATCAGCAAGGTCCATGCAGCAAACAACACTGAAAGCTGAAGAGGGCATCCCCCTAAGCCCAGATATCTCTGTATGCTGGAGAATGTGGGACAGACACTCCAGGCCAGGGCACAACCTGGGCAATCACTGAGAGATGGGACAACACAGCATGTCTTTGGCCTCTGAAGCGCAGGGCATTCGGATGGGGTCGGATGTGATAGTGTGACCATTCTTCGTATCTTCCAAAAGAAAACTGAGCAAGCATCGCAAGCTGTGTGGAAGAAGATTCCACAACCAGATCAAATTGACACAAGCTTCCAGTGCCACGCAGTTGAGTTTGGCCTTCGCTATGAAGCACCATGAGAAACACGGAAAGCTATTTCCGTGCGTGCTTCTGATGAGAAGTAGGAGGCGGGGAGGCAGGGAGGAATGATGTCATCTGAGCTCTGCTCTGTTCTTTGAAAGGGTGCTCTGTCGAAAGCATGGAGGAGGTACATTTGGCAAGTCAGTTTCCCCGTCACTGCCCACTCAGGTGAATTAATCATTTATTAGAGGCTGTCTGGGAGGAATCCTGAGACTGATGGTAAAGTCTATAGGGGCAAGGGAGTGGGCGTCATGTTACCCATGCCAAGCATGTGGCATTCTTGGCTCAGAATGAGGAGAGACTGGAGGAGGTGAGCTCCGGGAAGAGACTACTGCACTAGTCCCGGCAGAGGGCAGAGGGAAGGATGATGAAGGGAGGGCCATGGCTGACGGGGCCATAACAGAAATGGTAACAGAACAGAGTTCTTCCTTCCTAGAGTTCCAGTTATGCCCTGCATTCTATTTGCCCTTCAGGTGGTCAGGGATCCTCTGCACCCACCCCTGACCATGGACCAGCAGCAGTGGGCTCATCCAGCTCTCCCATGATGGGGCCCAGTGGGGTAGGAGGCCCCAAGGAAACTGCCAAGGCAGGCGGCCACCAGTGCTCAGGGAACAAGGCCATTGAATTAACACTACCTCCCCCATGACAGTTTTTCAAAGAACACAGAGGTAACATTGTACCACATTTTATAAAATGGAAAATATTTGCCTGAATCCACAGAGACCTGCTCATACGAGTCACAGCTGCTGGGAGATCTTGAATGCTTTCTACAGACACTCTGTCACTCTGACTGCAGCATAGGTTATTTCATGCAGGCTCCTTCCTGCTGCCCAGGCTGGGCCAGTGCACTGTGCAAACTGCACTCCATCAGGTCAGCGGCGAGGAGGAAAGAGCACGTGATGGGGTCAGGAGACCTAGATTCTGAGGATGGCCAAGCTCAGGGTTGAAGGAAACCTAGGATCGTTTAGTTCATCAACGTCCCCATCAAGTGACCATCCAGCATCAGCTTACATGCTTCTAGGGACAAGGATCTCACTACCCCTCAAGCACCTGGCTTACATCATTACACGGTTGAACACTTGGATGTTTTCTCACATCAAACAGAAACCTATCTTCATAGAGTTTCTACCATCCATCCCAGCACTATCCTTCAGTGAGCTCCCTCTTCATCTGTGCTGCTTTGCAGAAAGATGGAGGCACATTTCCACTCCCACTTCTTCCACGCCCCTGTTCTTAAACCAGAAGCCCGGCTCCTATAGCCACCACTCACCTGCAGAGGCTTCTCGATGACTGACCCATTTGGCCCTCATTTCCCTTACAGTAAGCTGTGTTGCCCATGTGCTTGGTGACACACAGCCCAGCCACCTGGCAGGGTTGTGGTGAGGATCCAATGGGGCAGGGAGCCCTTAGCAGCCAGGGTCCCCTCATCGCACAGATGCCCCAGTGCAGCATGGGGTAACCACTGACCAGATGCAATTTATGCATCATTGATGGGCTCACCAGGGCCAGGTGAAGGCATTTAAAAGCACTTTATCTTGAAAAGATTATGTGCCTCCCATATATAACGTAAAGTGAATTAACTCTAATCTGTTAGATATGTGCAAGGACATCCAACAACATTATAAGTTTTCCTTTGATGAATATGTCCATGCTTTCTGTGAAATTATAAAATTCTTTCAAAAATATTTTTCTTTAAAATTGTTTTGTTTTTGGTGCCCCTGCTTTGCTGGTGCTCTGTTAAGCTTTTTTTTTTTTTTTCTTACTCTGTCACCAGGCTGGGGTGCAAAGGCGTGATCTTGGTTCACTGCAACCTCTGCCTCCCAGATTCAAGTGATTCTCCTACCTCAGCCTCCTGAGTAGCTGGGACTATAGGCGCGCGCCACCACACACAGCTAATTTTTTGTATTTTTAGTAGAGATGGGGTTTCGCCATGTTGGCCAGGCTGGTCTTGAACTCCTGTCCTCAGGGTGATCTGCCCACCTCGGCCTCCCAAAGTGTTGGTATAACAGGCACTAGCCACCGCACCCAGCCCTGTTAAGTTCTGAGTCTTCCATCCAGTCAAAGAATTTAAAACCCAGAATCAAAATGTGGACAACATACCTTAGAATTTGGAGATCAGAAAAAGAGGCCTCATAGGAATCCTTGGACCTGGTTGAGTTCACAGGTTCATAAATTTACAGAAATCACATGCAGAATTGTATTTCTGGGGCAAAATCCTGCAGCTTCCATCAGATCATCCAAGGATCTATAGATTCATGGAATTGGAGGTACTGCCACATAGATCCTAAAAACCAGTAATATAAACTGGTGCAACCACTTTGGGAAACTGTTTGTCAATAGTTCCTAAAGCTGCATGTATTTACTCATATGCAATGATTCCATGTTTCCACTCCTCGGTTTTTGCTCATCAGAAATGTGTACACAAGTACAAAAAAACCAGCATATACAAGAATGTTCATAAACAGCTTTATTCATAATAACTGAAAACTTGAAACCATCCAAATGTTCACCATGATAAATGGATACCTAAATTTCACTATCTTCATACAGTGAAATATCACAGAGCAGAGAAATGAAAAATCTGCAATAGTATCCAATGATAGTGAATATCACATCATAACATCGAACAAAAGAAGCCAGACACAAAAGATTGCATAGTGTGGATGATTCCAGTCATATGAATACAAAAAGCAGCAGCATTAATCTATGTTGTTTCATGTTGGGATGGTGGTCACCCTGGTTGGGAGGAGTGATTAGAAGGGAGAATAAGGGGGGCTTCCATTTCTTAGTCTTGGGCTGCTTATATGAGTGTGTTCTGTTTGAGAAAAGTAATTGAGTTGTACCCTCATGCTTTTTGTATTTTTCTGTACGTATGTTACAATTCAATGACAAGTTGAAACTGTGATGTCTGCAATGTGATCCACATTTGATGAAATGGCTTTTGAGGCGTTCCTCGAGCTGACTTCAACTTTTGAGCCCAGAGTCTCCCAAAGGCCATGCATAGCCCTTATAGCGTGGAGTTGAGATTATCTGGCCTTTCTCTATCATCTCACTGGAGGCCAGTGACTGCAAAGTCCTGTCTTCTCCTGACAGGTCCGGCCCCCTTCCCTGAGCAGGTGCTCTGCCATGTCTGCTAAAAAATGTGTTGCTAATGTGATCCCTTCAAGAGGACATGGGAAAAGCAGAGCCTGGGAGCCTGAGGCTGGCCTTCCCACCCCAGCTGAGAGTCACCAGGCAATTGGCCTGCTCAGATTACAGACAAAGGGGGTGGGGGGTGGGGCGGGAGCAGGTTCACAGGGGGGTGAGGCCCAAATGAAATCACAGCTGGAAAAGCACTTTATGTGCTGTACATTGGCCTACCCATGCATGGGATTATTGGTATTGTTACTGTTATGGATAATAATAATAATAATTATTATTATAAATTAAAACGGTGTATTTTGTTCCCCTAACTGGAGGGCCCATTTGGAGCCCGGGGGAATAGCATGCAGGCTACTTCCAATTTTTTTCCAATTTGGCTTTAAAAAATTCAGCATGAAGAGATAGATTGGTCTGGGCAGTGATGCAGACAGCACACAAAAAAGAGAGTGGGGGGTGGGGGAGGGCTGGGAGCCCTACTGGGCTTTCAATCATCTGGCTGCGGAGTGCCCAGAGCCAGTGCCTGATTTCTGAGGGCAGCGAAACCTGCACACTCATTAGCGCGGGCCTCCACCGGCTTTCAGGTTCAGAGTGGGCGATTGTTCTCAGCTCTCCATGGAGGAGGGAGAGGAGGCTTGTGTTTACCAGGCTCAGAAACTGGCCCCAAAGAGCCTCCCATGGGTGGGCAGGAAGCCCACAGTCACTGGGGTTCTGGGGTGACCCGGCTGTGTGACAGCCATTCATTTTCTGTGGGAGGGAGCCAACGTCAGTCTACCCTGTGGGGAGGCCTGGAAGCTGCTTGTCTCTGAAGACAGATCCCAGGTGCTGCTTTCCCTCCGGAAGCAGTTTGGAGCATGGGGGCAGAGGGGAGGCAGGGAGTGGTTGGGGGGATGGTAGAATAGATACCAGGCCCAGACTCTGCCCCAGGCCTCAGCACAGGCCCCAAAGTGGGGGGCAGAGGGTTCACTCAGGGTGCCAAGCAGCCTGAGGCGCTGGCGGTCTGGTCAGATCAAAGAGCTCTGCAGCAGGTCCCAGGCATTTGGAGGCCTTTCAGAGGTTGGCTGGGGGAGTTGAGGGGATGAAGTGCAAGAGTTAGAGGGAGGGAGGAAAGAAGGGAGAGAGGAAGGGAGGGAAAAG